>NW_028325238.1:0-300000 GCF_987193195.1 Phasianus colchicus | reverse complement strand
CTGTTTTCAGGAAATGCAGTATTCTGAAATCGCACGTTATCGGCATAACAATTTCGCTATTTCGCTCTCGTGGGTGGACAGGCAGTATGCAGAATTCAAACGTTGCCTGAAGAAGAAGCCGCTCGTCCGAGAAAAGCATCCGGCTGAAGTCGCTCTTTCTCGGCATGCGAGAGAGACGAGACCGCTGCTGAAGGCACACAGCGGCATTCGGGGAGAACCGCGATTTAACGGCCAGCAACTGCAAACTCTCCGAAGCGGTTCAACGCGAGAGCCGATTTAGACGTGCGTGAGCGAAATAACGGAACTGTGATGCCAAGAACGTGTGAATTCTGCATACTGCATTGCCTGAAAACAGGGGGTTTTTTCTCCGCAGGAAAGAATCCACATCTCTCGACTTTCTGTAACGTCTTCTCTGAAAGCGCAACGTGTGTCGCTCCTGGAACTTCTAGCTGCCTTATTAGAGGGGCTTTTCCCTTCCACTCTGTTCGTCACAGAATGCTGAAGTGTAGCATCGGAAAAACAGAGAAAAACGAAATGTCCCTAGGAATCAAGGGTTAAGAATGAGAGAGAAGCGTAGTGCAGAATGCATGGACACAAGGAGAAGACAAGAACCGCTCCTTTGCGATGTGCGCAGAAGAAGCCGCTCGTCCGAGAAAAGCATCCGGCTGAAGTCGCTCTTTCTCGGCATGCGAGAGAGACGAGACCGCTGCTGAAGGCACAAAGCGGCATTCGGGGAGAAAAGCGATTTAACGGCCAGCAACTGCAAACTCTCCGAAGCGGTTAACAGAGAGTGGCGCCGTCCACCCACGAGAGCGAAATAGCGAAATTGCTATGCCGAGAACGTGCGATTTGAGAATACTGCATTTCCTGAAAACAGGGGGTTTTTTCTCCGCAGGAAAGAATCCACATCTCTCGACTTTCTGTAACGTCCTGTCTGAAAGCACAACGTGTGTCTCTCCTGGAACTTCTAGCTACCTTATTAGAGGGGCTTTTCCCTTCTACTATGTTCGTCACAGAATGCTGAAGTGTAGCATCGGAAAAACAGAGAAAAACGAAATGTCCCTAGGAATCAAGGGTTAAGAATGAGAGAGAAGCGTAGTGCAGAATGCATGGACACAAGGAGAAGTCAGAACCACTCCTTTGGGATGTGCGCAGAAGAAGCCGCTCGTCCGAGAAAAGCATCCGGCTGAAGTCGCCCTTTCTCGGCATCCGACAAGACCGCTGTTGAAGTCTGAAAGTGGTATTCGGGGAGAAAAGAGATTTAACGGGCAGCAACTGCAAACTCTCCGTAGAGATAATGTCATTGGATTGGAGAAATGTGGTATTTCGGGGAGATAATGTCCTAATTTGGGGAGAAGATGCCGTTCTGTGAGGGGGAAGCATGCATTTCTGAGAGAAAATCTCCTATTTAGGGTGAAAGTGTCATCTTGCTAACGAACTTCATGGAGAAATTATGAGGTATTTTTATGAAACCTGGTATTCCCTTGAAAGAGTATATCTGTGATCAAATGCCATATTTCTGGGAGGGAACATCTGATGTGGGGGGGAGAAGGTGATGTATGTGTGAGAAAGCTGGTGTTTCTGGGAGAAAATGTCAGGTATTGGTGAGGAAACAGATGCTAGAGAGGGAAAAGGGAGAGAAGTGGTTTCTCCCCTTTGGGAGAGAAGTGGTATTTCTGGGAGAAAATGCCCCAAATCGGGGAGTAAGTGTCATCCTGAGGCATGTCATGGAGTAGATTTGGGAGGAAATGGAGGTGTTTCACAGAGTAGCGGCACTTCTGGGAGAAAATGTCCTCAGTGGGAAAGACAATGTCCTCTTGAGGGAAGAAAACAGGTCTTTCTTACAGCAAATGTCATCCAATTGGGAGAAAATCTCCTCTCTTGGGGAGAAAAGTGGTCTTTCTGAGAGAAGGTGTCCTCTTCTTGGCTGCAAGTGTCCCAGTTGGCATTGTCACGGAGGCTTTTTGGGGAGAAAGCGTGTGGCAGTTGTAAGAGAAGGGGTATTTCTGGGAGCAAATCTCCTCTTTTTGGAAGAGAAGGTGAAATTTCCAAGGGAAAAGTGGCATTTCTGGGAGGAAATGACATAGCTGGGGGAGAAAAGTGGGAACCGGTGGGAAAGAAGATCTTGTACTGGAGAGCAACGGTGGTCTTTTTGGTGTGCCAAGTGGTCTCTTGGGGAGACAACGTGGTAAATAGGGGAGACAATGTCCTCTGGAGGAGTGTCAAGTAGTATTTGGGAGAGCAAACGTCAGGTATTTCTCGGAAACCGGCTGTTTCTGGGAGATAGTAGCAGACTTGGTTGGAAAATGACAGGTGTTTGTGAGAAAGCTGGTATTTTGGGAAAAAAAGGCCGTTTTTTAAAGAATAAGCTGGCATTTCTGGGAGAATATGTCCCATCTTTGGGAGAAAACGGGTGTATGTGGGAGAAAATGTCGTGTATTTGGGAGAAAGCTGGTGTATGTGGGAGAAAAGGCCATTGTGATGGGAGTCAGTGTGATCTTGAGGAGTGGAAAGCAGTATTCTTGAGATGAAACGTGAGGTATTTCTAAGAGTCCTGGTATTTCTGGGAGAAAATGTCTTGTTTTGGAGAGCCAAAGTCCCATTTTGGGGGCAGAAGCTGGTATTTCTGTGACACTGCCATCTTGATGGGGGTAAGTGTGATCTTGAGGAGTGTAAAGCAGCATTTTGGTTAGAAAATGGGAGCTCTTCCTAAGAGCAGTGCTATTTCTGGGAGAAAAGGAGCTCTACTGGGCATAAAAATGGTGTATCTGTGATAAAATGCCACATTTCTGAAAGAAACTGTCCTTTTGCGGAGTGTAATGCTGTATGTTCCGGAGGAAATGAGAAATATTCAGCAGAGTCCTGGTATTTCTGGGAGAAGAGGTCTGATGTGGGGGGGGGAAGGTGATGTATCTGTGAGAAAGCTGGTGTTTCTGGGAGAAAATGCCAGGTATTGGTGAGGAAACAGACGCTAGAGAGGGAAAAGGCTGGTATTTTGGGGAAAAAAGGCCGTTTTTTAAAGAATAAGCTGGCATTTCTGGGAGAATATGTCCCATCTTTGGGAGAAAACGGGTGTATGTGGGAGAAAATGTCGTGTATTTGGGAGAAAGCTGGTGTATGTGGGAGAAAAGGCCATTGTGATGGGAGTCAGTGTGATCTTGAGGAGTGGAAAGCAGTATTCTTGAGATGAAACGTGAGGTATTTCTAAGAGTCCTGGTATTTCTGGGAGAAAATGTCTTGTTTTGGAGAGCCAAAGTCCCATTTTGGGGGCAGAAGCTGGTATTTCTGTGACACTGCCATCTTGATGGGGGTAAGTGTGATCTTGAGGAGTGTAAAGCAGCATTTTGGTTAGAAAATGGGAGCTCTTCCTAAGAGCAGTGCTATTTCTGGGAGAAAAGGAGCTCTACTGGGCATAAAAATGGTGTATCTGTGATAAAATGCCACATTTCTGAAAGAAGCTGTCCTCTTGCGGAGTGTAATGCTGTATGTTCCGGAGGAAATGGGAAATATTCAGCAGAGTCCTGGTATTTCTGGGAGAAGAGGTCTGATGTGGGGGGGGGAAGGTGATGTATCTGTGAGAAAGCTGGTGTTTCTGGGAGAAAATGCCAGGTATTGGTGAGGAAACAGACGCTAGAGAGGGAAAAGGCTGGTATTTTGGGGAAAAAAGGCCGTTTGTTAAAGAATAAGCTGGCATTTCTGGGAGAATATGTCCCATCTTTGGGAGAAAACGGGTGTATGTGGGAGAAAATGTCGTGTATTTGGGAGAAAGCTGGTGTATGTGGGAGAAAAGGCCATTGTGATGGGAGTCAGTGTGATCTTGAGGAGTGGAAAGCAGTATTCTTGAGATGAAACGTGAGGTATTTCTAAGAGTCCTGGTATTTCTGGGAGAAAATGTCTTGTTTTGGAGAGCCAAAGTCCCATTTTGGGGGCAGAAGCTGGTATTTCTGTGACACTGCCATCTTGATGGGGGTAAGTGTGATCTTGAGGAGTGTAAAGCAGCATTTTGGTTAGAAAATGGGAGCTCTTCCTAAGAGCAGTGCTATTTCTGGGAGAAAAGGAGCTCTACTGGGCATAAAAATGGTGTATCTGTGATAAAATGCCACATTTCTGAAAGAAACTGTCCTCTTGCGGAGTGTAATGCTGTATGTTCCGGAGGAAATGGGAAATATTCAGCAGAGTCCTGGTATTTCTGGGAGAAGAGGTCTGATGTGGGGGGGGGAAGGTGATGTATCTGTGAGAAAGCTGGTGTTTCTGGGAGAAAATGCCAGGTATTGGTGAGGAAACAGATGCTAGAGAGGGAAAAGGCCATCCCTTTGGGAGAGAAGTGGTATTTCTGGGAGAAAATGCCCCAAATCGGGGAGTAAGTGTCATCCTGAGGCGTGTCATGGAGTAGATTTGGGAGGAAATGGAGGTGTTTCACAGAGTAGCGGCACTTCTGGGAGAAAATGTCCTCAGTGGGAAAGACAATGTCCTCTTGAGGGAAGAAAACAGGTCTTTCTTACAGCAAATGTCATCCAATTGGGAGAAAATCTCCTCTCTTGGGGAGAAAAGTGGTCTTTCTGAGAGAAGGTGTCCTCTTCTTGGCTGCAAGTGTCCCATTTGGCATTGTCACGGAGGCTTTTTGGGGAGAAAGCGTGTGGCAGTTGTAAGAGAAGGGGTATTTCTGGGAGCAAATCTCCTCTTTTTGGAAGAGAAGGTGAAATTTCCAAGGGAAAAGTGGCATTTCTGGGAGGAAATGACATAGCTGGGGGAGAAAAGTGGGAACCGGTGGGAAAGAAGATCTTGTACTGGAGAGCAACGGTGGTCTTTTTGGTGTGCCAAGTGGTCTCTTGGGGAGACAACGTGGTAAATAGGGGAGACAATGTCCTCTGGAGGAGTGTCAAGTAGTATTTGGGAGAGCAAACGTCAGGTATTTCTCGGAAACCGGCTGTTTCTGGGAGATAGTAGCAGACTTGGTTGGAAAATGACAGGTGTTTGTGAGAAAGCTGGTATTTTGGGAAAAAAAGGCCGTTTTTTAAAGAATAAGCTGGCATTTCTGGGAGAATATGTCCCATCTTTGGGAGAAAACGGGTGTATGTGGGAGAAAATGTCGTGTATTTGGGAGAAAGCTGGTGTATGTGGGAGAAAAGGCCATTGTGATGGGAGTCAGTGTGATCTTGAGGAGTGGAAAGCAGTATTCTTGAGATGAAACGTGAGGTATTTCTAAGAGTCCTGGTATTTCTGGGAGAAAATGTCTTGTTTTGGAGAGCCAAAGTCCCATTTTGGGGGCAGAAGCTGGTATTTCTGTGACACTGCCATCTTGATGGGGGTAAGTGTGATCTTGAGGAGTGAAAAGCAGCATTTTGGTTAGAAAATGGGAGCTCTTCCTAAGAGCAGTGCTATTTCTGGGAGAAAAGGAGCTCTACTGGGCATAAAAATGGTGTATCTGTGATAAAATGCCACATTTCTGAAAGAAACTGTCCTCTTGCAGAGTGTAATGCTGTATGTTCCGGAGGAAATGGGAAATATTCAGCAGAGTCCTGGTATTTCTGGGAGAAGAGGTCTGATGTGGGGGGGGGAAGGTGATGTATCTGTGAGAAAGCTGGTGTTTCTGGGAGAAAATGCCAGGTATTGGTGAGGAAACAGATGCTAGAGAGGGAAAAGGCCATCCCTTTGGGAGAGAAGTGGTATTTCTGGGAGAAAATGCCCCAAATCGGGGAGTAAGTGTCATCCTGAGGCGTGTCATGGAGTAGATTTGGGAGGAAATGGAGGTGTTTCACAGAGTAGCGGCACTTCTGGGAGAAAATGTCCTCAGTGGGAAAGACAATGTCCTCTTGAGGGAAGAAAACAGGTCTTTCTTACAGCAAATGTCATCCAATTGGGAGAAAATCTCCTCTCTTGGGGAGAAAAGTGGTCTTTCTGAGAGAAGGTGTCCTCTTCTTGGCTGCAAGTGTCCCAGTTGGCATTGTCACGGAGGCTTTTTGGGGAGAAAGCGTGTGGCAGTTGTAAGAGAAGGGGTATTTCTGGGAGCAAATCTCCTCTTTTTGGAAGAGAAGGTGAAATTTCCAAGGGAAAAGTGGCATTTCTGGGAGGAAATGACATAGCTGGGGGAGAAAAGTGGGAACCGGTGGGAAAGAAGATCTTGTACTGGAGAGCAACGGTGGTCTTTTTGGTGTGCCAAGTGGTCTCTTGGGGAGACAACGTGGTAAATAGGGGAGACAATGTCCTCTGGAGGAGTGTCAAGTAGTATTTGGGAGAGCAAACGTCAGGTATTTCTCGGAAACCGGCTGTTTCTGGGAGATAGTAGCAGACTTGGTTGGAAAATGACAGGTGTTTGTGAGAAAGCTGGTATTTTGGGAAAAAAAGGCCGTTTTTTAAAGAATAAGCTGGCATTTCTGGGAGAATATGTCCCATCTTTGGGAGAAAACGGGTGTATGTGGGAGAAAATGTCGTGTATTTGGGAGAAAGCTGGTGTATGTGGGAGAAAAGGCCATTGTGATGGGAGTCAGTGTGATCTTGAGGAGTGGAAAGCAGTATTCTTGAGATGAAACGTGAGGTATTTCTAAGAGTCCTGGTATTTCTGGGAGAAAATGTCTTGTTTTGGAGAGCCAAAGTCCCATTTTGGGGGCAGAAGCTGGTATTTCTGTGACACTGCCATCTTGATGGGGGTAAGTGTGATCTTGAGGAGTGTAAAGCAGCATTTTGGTTAGAAAATGGGAGCTCTTCCTAAGAGCAGTGCTATTTCTGGGAGAAAAGGAGCTCTACTGGGCATAAAAATGGTGTATCTGTGATAAAATGCCACATTTCTGAAAGAAACTGTCCTTTTGCGGAGTGTAATGCTGTATGTTCCGGAGGAAATGAGAAATATTCAGCAGAGTCCTGGTATTTCTGGGAGAAGAGGTCTGATGTGGGGGGGGGAAGGTGATGTATCTGTGAGAAAGCTGGTGTTTCTGGGAGAAAATGCCAGGTATTGGTGAGGAAACAGACGCTAGAGAGGGAAAAGGATGGTATTTTGGGGAAAAAAGGCCGTTTTTTAAAGAATAAGCTGGCATTTCTGGGAGAATATGTCCCATCTTTGGGAGAAAACGGGTGTATGTGGGAGAAAATGTCGTGTATTTGGGAGAAAGCTGGTGTATGTGGGAGAAAAGGCCATTGTGATGGGAGTCAGTGTGATCTTGAGGAGTGGAAAGCAGTATTCTTGAGATGAAACGTGAGGTATTTCTAAGAGTCCTGGTATTTCTGGGAGAAAATGTCTTGTTTTGGAGAGCCAAAGTCCCATTTTGGGGGCAGAAGCTGGTATTTCTGTGACACTGCCATCTTGATGGGGGTAAGTGTGATCTTGAGGAGTGTAAAGCAGCATTTTGGTTAGAAAATGGGAGCTCTTCCTAAGAGCAGTGCTATTTCTGGGAGAAAAGGAGCTCTACTGGGCATAAAAATGGTGTATCTGTGATAAAATGCCACATTTCTGAAAGAAGCTGTCCTCTTGCGGAGTGTAATGCTGTATGTTCCGGAGGAAATGGGAAATATTCAGCAGAGTCCTGGTATTTCTGGGAGAAGAGGTCTGATGTGGGGGGGGGAAGGTGATGTATCTGTGAGAAAGCTGGTGTTTCTGGGAGAAAATGCCAGGTATTGGTGAGGAAACAGACGCTAGAGAGGGAAAAGGCTGGTATTTTGGGGAAAAAAGGCCGTTTGTTAAAGAATAAGCTGGCATTTCTGGGAGAATATGTCCCATCTTTGGGAGAAAACGGGTGTATGTGGGAGAAAATGTCGTGTATTTGGGAGAAAGCTGGTGTATGTGGGAGAAAAGGCCATTGTGATGGGAGTCAGTGTGATCTTGAGGAGTGGAAAGCAGTATTCTTGAGATGAAACGTGAGGTATTTCTAAGAGTCCTGGTATTTCTGGGAGAAAATGTCTTGTTTTGGAGAGCCAAAGTCCCATTTTGGGGGCAGAAGCTGGTATTTCTGTGACACTGCCATCTTGATGGGGGTAAGTGTGATCTTGAGGAGTGTAAAGCAGCATTTTGGTTAGAAAATGGGAGCTCTTCCTAAGAGCAGTGCTATTTCTGGGAGAAAAGGAGCTCTACTGGGCATAAAAATGGTGTATCTGTGATAAAATGCCACATTTCTGAAAGAAACTGTCCTCTTGCGGAGTGTAATGCTGTATGTTCCGGAGGAAATGGGAAATATTCAGCAGAGTCCTGGTATTTCTGGGAGAAGAGGTCTGATGTGGGGGGGGGAAGGTGATGTATCTGTGAGAAAGCTGGTGTTTCTGGGAGAAAATGCCAGGTATTGGTGAGGAAACAGATGCTAGAGAGGGAAAAGGCCATCCCTTTGGGAGAGAAGTGGTATTTCTGGGAGAAAATGCCCCAAATCGGGGAGTAAGTGTCATCCTGAGGCGTGTCATGGAGTAGATTTGGGAGGAAATGGAGGTGTTTCACAGAGTAGCGGCACTTCTGGGAGAAAATGTCCTCAGTGGGAAAGACAATGTCCTCTTGAGGGAAGAAAACAGGTCTTTCTTACAGCAAATGTCATCCAATTGGGAGAAAATCTCCTCTCTTGGGGAGAAAAGTGGTCTTTCTGAGAGAAGGTGTCCTCTTCTTGGCTGCAAGTGTCCCATTTGGCATTGTCACGGAGGCTTTTTGGGGAGAAAGCGTGTGGCAGTTGTAAGAGAAGGGGTATTTCTGGGAGCAAATCTCCTCTTTTTGGAAGAGAAGGTGAAATTTCCAAGGGAAAAGTGGCATTTCTGGGAGGAAATGACATAGCTGGGGGAGAAAAGTGGGAACCGGTGGGAAAGAAGATCTTGTACTGGAGAGCAACGGTGGTCTTTTTGGTGTGCCAAGTGGTCTCTTGGGGAGACAACGTGGTAAATAGGGGAGACAATGTCCTCTGGAGGAGTGTCAAGTAGTATTTGGGAGAGCAAACGTCAGGTATTTCTCGGAAACCGGCTGTTTCTGGGAGATAGTAGCAGACTTGGTTGGAAAATGACAGGTGTTTGTGAGAAAGCTGGTATTTTGGGAAAAAAAGGCCGTTTTTTAAAGAATAAGCTGGCATTTCTGGGAGAATATGTCCCATCTTTGGGAGAAAACGGGTGTATGTGGGAGAAAATGTCGTGTATTTGGGAGAAAGCTGGTGTATGTGGGAGAAAAGGCCATTGTGATGGGAGTCAGTGTGATCTTGAGGAGTGGAAAGCAGTATTCTTGAGATGAAACGTGAGGTATTTCTAAGAGTCCTGGTATTTCTGGGAGAAAATGTCTTGTTTTGGAGAGCCAAAGTCCCATTTTGGGGGCAGAAGCTGGTATTTCTGTGACACTGCCATCTTGATGGGGGTAAGTGTGATCTTGAGGAGTGAAAAGCAGCATTTTGGTTAGAAAATGGGAGCTCTTCCTAAGAGCAGTGCTATTTCTGGGAGAAAAGGAGCTCTACTGGGCATAAAAATGGTGTATCTGTGATAAAATGCCACATTTCTGAAAGAAACTGTCCTCTTGCGGAGTGTAATGCTGTATGTTCCGGAGGAAATGGGAAATATTCAGCAGAGTCCTGGTATTTCTGGGAGAAGAGGTCTGATGTGGGGGGGGGAAGGTGATGTATCTGTGAGAAAGCTGGTGTTTCTGGGAGAAAATGCCAGGTATTGGTGAGGAAACAGATGCTAGAGGGGGAAAAGGCCATCCCTTTGGGAGAGAAGTGGTATTTCTGGGAGAAAATGCCCCAAATCGGGGAGTAAGTGTCATCCTGAGGCGTGTCATGGAGTAGATTTGGGAGGAAATGGAGGTGTTTCACAGAGTAGCGGCACTTCTGGGAGAAAATGTCCTCAGTGGGAAAGACAATGTCCTCTTGAGGGAAGAAAACAGGTCTTTCTTACAGCAAATGTCATCCAATTGGGAGAAAATCTCCTCTCTTGGGGAGAAAAGTGGTCTTTCTGAGAGAAGGTGTCCTCTTCTTGGCTGCAAGTGTCCCATTTGGCATTGTCACGGAGGCTTTTTGGGGAGAAAGCGTGTGGCAGTTGTAAGAGAAGGGGTATTTCTGGGAGCAAATCTCCTCTTTTTGGAAGAGAAGGTGAAATTTCCAAGGGAAAAGTGGCATTTCTGGGAGGAAATGACATAGCTGGGGGAGAAAAGTGGGAACCGGTGGGAAAGAAGATCTTGTACTGGAGAGCAACGGTGGTCTTTTTGGTGTGCCAAGTGGTCTCTTGGGGAGACAACGTGGTAAATAGGGGAGACAATGTCCTCTGGAGGAGTGTCAAGTAGTATTTGGGAGAGCAAACGTCAGGTATTTCTCGGAAACCGGCTGTTTCTGGGAGATAGTAGCAGACTTGGTTGGAAAATGACAGGTGTTTGTGAGAAAGCTGGTATTTTGGGAAAAAAAGGCCGTTTTTTAAAGAATAAGCTGGCATTTCTGGGAGAATATGTCCCATCTTTGGGAGAAAACGGGTGTATGTGGGAGAAAATGTCGTGTATTTGGGAGAAAGCTGGTGTATGTGGGAGAAAAGGCCATTGTGATGGGAGTCAGTGTGATCTTGAGGAGTGGAAAGCAGTATTCTTGAGATGAAACGTGAGGTATTTCTAAGAGTCCTGGTATTTCTGGGAGAAAATGTCTTGTTTTGGAGAGCCAAAGTCCCATTTTGGGGGCAGAAGCTGGTATTTCTGTGACACTGCCATCTTGATGGGGGTAAGTGTGATCTTGAGGAGTGAAAAGCAGCATTTTGGTTAGAAAATGGGAGCTCTTCCTAAGAGCAGTGCTATTTCTGGGAGAAAAGGAGCTCTACTGGGCATAAAAATGGTGTATCTGTGATAAAATGCCACATTTCTGAAAGAAACTGTCCTCTTGCAGAGTGTAATGCTGTATGTTCCGGAGGAAATGGGAAATATTCAGCAGAGTCCTGGTATTTCTGGGAGAAGAGGTCTGATGTGGGGGGGGGAAGGTGATGTATCTGTGAGAAAGCTGGTGTTTCTGGGAGAAAATGCCAGGTATTGGTGAGGAAACAGATGCTAGAGAGGGAAAAGGCCATCCCTTTGGGAGAGAAGTGGTATTTCTGGGAGAAAATGCCCCAAATCGGGGAGTAAGTGTCATCCTGAGGCGTGTCATGGAGTAGATTTGGGAGGAAATGGAGGTGTTTCACAGAGTAGCGGCACTTCTGGGAGAAAATGTCCTCAGTGGGAAAGACAATGTCCTCTTGAGGGAAGAAAACAGGTCTTTCTTACAGCAAATGTCATCCAATTGGGAGAAAATCTCCTCTCTTGGGGAGAAAAGTGGTCTTTCTGAGAGAAGGTGTCCTCTTCTTGGCTGCAAGTGTCCCATTTGGCATTGTCACGGAGGCTTTTTGGGGAGAAAGCGTGTGGCAGTTGTAAGAGAAGGGGTATTTCTGGGAGCAAAACTCCTCTTTTTGGAAGAGAAGGTGAAATTTCCAAGGGAAAAGTGGCATCTCTGGGAGGAAATGACATAGCTGGGGGAGAAAAGTGGGAACCGGTGGGAAAGAAGATCTTGTACTGGAGAGCAACGGTGGTCTTTTTGGTGTGCCAAGTGGTCTCTTGGGGAGGCAACGTGGTAAATAGGGGAGACAATGTCCTCTGGAGGAGTGTCAAGTAGTATTTGGGAGAGCAAACGTCAGGTATTTCTCGGAAACCGGCTGTTTCTGGGAGATAGTAGCAGACTTGGTTGGAAAATGACAGGTGTTTGTGAGAAAGCTGGTATTTTGGGAAAAAAAGGCCGTTTTTTAAAGAATAAGCTGGCATTTCTGGGAGAATATGTCCCATCTTTGGGAGAAAACGGGTGTATGTGGGAGAAAATGTCGTGTATTTGGGAGAAAGCTGGTGTATGTGGGAGAAAAGGCCATTGTGATGGGAGTCAGTGTGATCTTGAGGAGTGGAAAGCAGTATTCTTGAGATGAAACGTGAGGTATTTCTAAGAGTCCTGGTATTTCTGGGAGAAAATGTCTTGTTTTGGAGAGCCAAAGTCCCATTTTGGGGGCAGAAGCTGGTATTTCTGTGACACTGCCATCTTGATGGGGGTAAGTGTGATCTTGAGGAGTGTAAAGCAGCATTTTGGTTAGAAAATGGGAGCTCTTCCTAAGAGCAGTGCTATTTCTGGGAGAAAAGGAGCTCTACTGGGCATAAAAATGGTGTATCTGTGATAAAATGCCACATTTCTGAAAGAAACTGTCCTCTTGCGGAGTGTAATGCTGTATGTTCCGGAGGAAACGGGAAATATTCAGCAGAGTCCTGGTATTTCTGGGAGAAGAGGTCTGATGTGGGGGGGGGAAGGTGATGTATCTGTGAGAAAGCTGGTGTTTCTGGGAGAAAATGCCAGGTATTGGTGAGGAAACAGATGCTAGAGAGGGAAAAGGCCATCCCTTTGGGAGAGAAGTGGTATTTCTGGGAGAAAATGCCCCAAATCGGGGAGTAAGTGTCATCCTGAGGCGTGTCATGGAGTAGATTTGGGAGGAAATGGAGGTGTTTCACAGAGTAGCGGCACTTCTGGGAGAAAATGTCCTCAGTGGGAAAGACAATGTCCTCTTGAGGGAAGAAAACAGGTCTTTCTTACAGCAAATGTCATCCAATTGGGAGAAAATCTCCTCTCTTGGGGAGAAAAGTGGTCTTTCTGAGAGAAGGTGTCCTCTTCTTGGCTGCAAGTGTCCCATTTGGCATTGTCACGGAGGCTTTTTGGGGAGAAAGCGTGTGGCAGTTGTAAGAGAAGGGGTATTTCTGGGAGCAAATCTCCTCTTTTTGGAAGAGAAGGTGAAATTTCCAAGGGAAAAGTGGCATTTCTGGGAGGAAATGACATAGCTGGGGGAGAAAAGTGGGAACCGGTGGGAAAGAAGATCTTGTACTGGAGAGCAACGGTGGTCTTTTTGGTGTGCCAAGTGGTCTCTTGGGGAGACAACGTGGTAAATAGGGGAGACAATGTCCTCTGGAGGAGTGTCAAGTAGTATTTGGGAGAGCAAACGTCAGGTATTTCTCGGAAACCGGCTGTTTCTGGGAGATAGTAGCAGACTTGGTTGGAAAATGACAGGTGTTTGTGAGAAAGCTGGTATTTTGGGAAAAAAAGGCCGTTTTTTAAAGAATAAGCTGGCATTTCTGGGAGAATATGTCCCATCTTTGGGAGAAAACGGGTGTATGTGGGAGAAAATGTCGTGTATTTGGGAGAAAGCTGGTGTATGTGGGAGAAAAGGCCATTGTGATGGGAGTCAGTGTGATCTTGAGGAGTGGAAAGCAGTATTCTTGAGATGAAACGTGAGGTATTTCTAAGAGTCCTGGTATTTCTGGGAGAAAATGTCTTGTTTTGGAGAGCCAAAGTCCCATTTTGGGGGCAGAAGCTGGTATTTCTGTGACACTGCCATCTTGATGGGGGTAAGTGTGATCTTGAGGAGTGAAAAGCAGCATTTTGGTTAGAAAATGGGAGCTCTTCCTAAGAGCAGTGCTATTTCTGGGAGAAAAGGAGCTCTACTGGGCATAAAAATGGTGTATCTGTGATAAAATGCCACATTTCTGAAAGAAACTGTCCTCTTGCAGAGTGTAATGCTGTATGTTCCGGAGGAAATGGGAAATATTCAGCAGAGTCCTGGTATTTCTGGGAGAAGAGGTCTGATGTGGGGGGGGGAAGGTGATGTATCTGTGAGAAAGCTGGTGTTTCTGGGAGAAAATGCCAGGTATTGGTGAGGAAACAGATGCTAGAGAGGGAAAAGGCCATCCCTTTGGGAGAGAAGTGGTATTTCTGGGAGAAAATGCCCCAAATCGGGGAGTAAGTGTCATCCTGAGGCGTGTCATGGAGTAGATTTGGGAGGAAATGGAGGTGTTTCACAGAGTAGCGGCACTTCTGGGAGAAAATGTCCTCAGTGGGAAAGACAATGTCCTCTTGAGGGAAGAAAACAGGTCTTTCTTACAGCAAATGTCATCCAATTGGGAGAAAATCTCCTCTCTTGGGGAGAAAAGTGGTCTTTCTGAGAGAAGGTGTCCTCTTCTTGGCTGCAAGTGTCCCATTTGGCATTGTCACGGAGGCTTTTTGGGGAGAAAGCGTGTGGCAGTTGTAAGAGAAGGGGTATTTCTGGGAGCAAAACTCCTCTTTTTGGAAGAGAAGGTGAAATTTCCAAGGGAAAAGTGGCATCTCTGGGAGGAAATGACATAGCTGGGGGAGAAAAGTGGGAACCGGTGGGAAAGAAGATCTTGTACTGGAGAGCAACGGTGGTCTTTTTGGTGTGCCAAGTGGTCTCTTGGGGAGGCAACATGGTAAATAGGGGAGACAATGTCCTCTGGAGGAGTGTCAAGTAGTATTTGGGAGAGCAAACGTCAGGTATTTCTCGGAAACCGGCTGTTTCTGGGAGATAGTAGCAGACTTGGTTGGAAAATGACAGGTGTTTGTGAGAAAGCTGGTATTTTGGGAAAAAAAGGCCGTTTTTTAAAGAATAAGCTGGCATTTCTGGGAGAATATGTCCCATCTTTGGGAGAAAACGGGTGTATGTGGGAGAAAATGTCGTGTATTTGGGAGAAAGCTGGTGTATGTGGGAGAAAAGGCCATTGTGATGGGAGTCAGTGTGATCTTGAGGAGTGGAAAGCAGTATTCTTGAGATGAAACGTGAGGTATTTCTAAGAGTCCTGGTATTTCTGGGAGAAAATGTCTTGTTTTGGAGAGCCAAAGTCCCATTTTGGGGGCAGAAGCTGGTATTTCTGTGACACTGCCATCTTGATGGGGGTAAGTGTGATCTTGAGGAGTGTAAAGCAGCATTTTGGTTAGAAAATGGGAGCTCTTCCTAAGAGCAGTGCTATTTCTGGGAGAAAAGGAGCTCTACTGGGCATAAAAATGGTGTATCTGTGATAAAATGCCACATTTCTGAAAGAAACTGTCCTCTTGCGGAGTGTAATGCTGTATGTTCCGGAGGAAATGGGAAATATTCAGCAGAGTCCTGGTATTTCTGGGAGAAGAGGTCTGATGTGGGGGGGGGAAGGTGATGTATCTGTGAGAAAGCTGGTGTTTCTGGGAGAAAATGCCAGGTATTGGTGAGGAAACAGATGCTAGAGAGGGAAAAGTCTGGTATTTTGGGGAAAAAAGGCCGTTTTTTAAAGAATAAGCTGGCATTTCTGGGAGAATATGTCCCATCTTTGGGAGAAAACGGGTGTATGTGGGAGAAAATGTCGTGTATTTGGGAGAAAGCTGGTGTATGTGGGAGAAAAGGCCATTGTGATGGGAGTCAGTGTGATCTTGAGGAGTGGAAAGCAGTATTCTTGAGATGAAACGTGAGGTATTTCTAAGAGTCCTGGTATTTCTGGGAGAAAATGTCTTGTTTTGGAGAGCCAAAGTCCCATTTTGGGGGCAGAAGCTGGTATTTCTGTGACACTGCCATCTTGATGGGGGTAAGTGTGATCTTGAGGAGTGTAAAGCAGCATTTTGGTTAGAAAATGGGAGCTCTTCCTAAGAGCAGTGCTATTTCTGGGAGAAAAGGAGCTCTACTGGGCATAAAAATGGTGTATCTGTGATAAAATGCCACATTTCTGAAAGAAACTGTCCTCTTGCGGAGTGTAATGCTGTATGTTCCGGAGGAAATGGGAAATATTCAGCAGAGTCCTGGTATTTCTGGGAGAAGAGGTCTGATGTGGGGGGGGGAAGGTGATGTATCTGTGAGAAAGCTGGTGTTTCTGGGAGAAAATGCCAGGTATTGGTGAGGAAACAGATGCTAGAGAGGGAAAAGGCCATCCCTTTGGGAGAGAAGTGGTATTTCTGGGAGAAAATGCCCCAAATCGGGGAGTAAGTGTCATCCTGAGGCGTGTCATGGAGTAGATTTGGGAGGAAATGGAGGTGTTTCACAGAGTAGCGGCACTTCTGGGAGAAAATGTCCTCAGTGGGAAAGACAATGTCCTCTTGAGGGAAGAAAACAGGTCTTTCTTACAGCAAATGTCATCCAATTGGGAGAAAATCTCCTCTCTTGGGGAGAAAAGTGGTCTTTCTGAGAGAAGGTGTCCTCTTCTTGGCTGCAAGTGTCCCAGTTGGCATTGTCACGGAGGCTTTTTGGGGAGAAAGCGTGTGGCAGTTGTAAGAGAAGGGGTATTTCTGGGAGCAAATCTCCTCTTTTTGGAAGAGAAGGTGAAATTTCCAAGGGAAAAGTGGCATTTCTGGGAGGAAATGACATAGCTGGGGGAGAAAAGTGGGAACCGGTGGGAAAGAAGATCTTGTACTGGAGAGCAACGGTGGTCTTTTTGGTGTGCCAAGTGGTCTCTTGGGGAGACAACGTGGTAAATAGGGGAGACAATGTCCTCTGGAGGAGTGTCAAGTAGTATTTGGGAGAGCAAACGTCAGGTATTTCTCGGAAACCGGCTGTTTCTGGGAGATAGTAGCAGACTTGGTTGGAAAATGACAGGTGTTTGTGAGAAAGCTGGTATTTTGGGAAAAAAAGGCCGTTTTTTAAAGAATAAGCTGGCATTTCTGGGAGAATATGTCCCATCTTTGGGAGAAAACGGGTGTATGTGGGAGAAAATGTCGTGTATTTGGGAGAAAGCTGGTGTATGTGGGAGAAAAGGCCATTGTGATGGGAGTCAGTGTGATCTTGAGGAGTGGAAAGCAGTATTCTTGAGATGAAACGTGAGGTATTTCTAAGAGTCCTGGTATTTCTGGGAGAAAATGTCTTGTTTTGGAGAGCCAAAGTCCCATTTTGGGGGCAGAAGCTGGTATTTCTGTGACACTGCCATCTTGATGGGGGTAAGTGTGATCTTGAGGAGTGAAAAGCAGCATTTTGGTTAGAAAATGGGAGCTCTTCCTAAGAGCAGTGCTATTTCTGGGAGAAAAGGAGCTCTACTGGGCATAAAAATGGTGTATCTGTGATAAAATGCCACATTTCTGAAAGAAACTGTCCTCTTGCGGAGTGTAATGCTGTATGTTCCGGAGGAAATGGGAAATATTCAGCAGAGTCCTGGTATTTCTGGGAGAAGAGGTCTGATGTGGGGGGGGGAAGGTGATGTATCTGTGAGAAAGCTGGTGTTTCTGGGAGAAAATGCCAGGTATTGGTGAGGAAACAGATGCTAGAGGGGGAAAAGGCCATCCCTTTGGGAGAGAAGTGGTATTTCTGGGAGAAAATGCCCCAAATCGGGGAGTAAGTGTCATCCTGAGGCGTGTCATGGAGTAGATTTGGGAGGAAATGGAGGTGTTTCACAGAGTAGCGGCACTTCTGGGAGAAAATGTCCTCAGTGGGAAAGACAATGTCCTCTTGAGGGAAGAAAACAGGTCTTTCTTACAGCAAATGTCATCCAATTGGGAGAAAATCTCCTCTCTTGGGGAGAAAAGTGGTCTTTCTGAGAGAAGGTGTCCTCTTCTTGGCTGCAAGTGTCCCATTTGGCATTGTCACGGAGGCTTTTTGGGGAGAAAGCGTGTGGCAGTTGTAAGAGAAGGGGTATTTCTGGGAGCAAATCTCCTCTTTTTGGAAGAGAAGGTGAAATTTCCAAGGGAAAAGTGGCATTTCTGGGAGGAAATGACATAGCTGGGGGAGAAAAGTGGGAACCGGTGGGAAAGAAGATCTTGTACTGGAGAGCAACGGTGGTCTTTTTGGTGTGCCAAGTGGTCTCTTGGGGAGACAACGTGGTAAATAGGGGAGACAATGTCCTCTGGAGGAGTGTCAAGTAGTATTTGGGAGAGCAAACGTCAGGTATTTCTCGGAAACCGGCTGTTTCTGGGAGATAGTAGCAGACTTGGTTGGAAAATGACAGGTGTTTGTGAGAAAGCTGGTATTTTGGGAAAAAAAGGCCGTTTTTTAAAGAATAAGCTGGCATTTCTGGGAGAATATGTCCCATCTTTGGGAGAAAACGGGTGTATGTGGGAGAAAATGTCGTGTATTTGGGAGAAAGCTGGTGTATGTGGGAGAAAAGGCCATTGTGATGGGAGTCAGTGTGATCTTGAGGAGTGGAAAGCAGTATTCTTGAGATGAAACGTGAGGTATTTCTAAGAGTCCTGGTATTTCTGGGAGAAAATGTCTTGTTTTGGAGAGCCAAAGTCCCATTTTGGGGGCAGAAGCTGGTATTTCTGTGACACTGCCATCTTGATGGGGGTAAGTGTGATCTTGAGGAGTGAAAAGCAGCATTTTGGTTAGAAAATGGGAGCTCTTCCTAAGAGCAGTGCTATTTCTGGGAGAAAAGGAGCTCTACTGGGCATAAAAATGGTGTATCTGTGATAAAATGCCACATTTCTGAAAGAAACTGTCCTCTTGCAGAGTGTAATGCTGTATGTTCCGGAGGAAATGGGAAATATTCAGCAGAGTCCTGGTATTTCTGGGAGAAGAGGTCTGATGTGGGGGGGGGAAGGTGATGTATCTGTGAGAAAGCTGGTGTTTCTGGGAGAAAATGCCAGGTATTGGTGAGGAAACAGATGCTAGAGAGGGAAAAGGCCATCCCTTTGGGAGAGAAGTGGTATTTCTGGGAGAAAATGCCCCAAATCGGGGAGTAAGTGTCATCCTGAGGCGTGTCATGGAGTAGATTTGGGAGGAAATGGAGGTGTTTCACAGAGTAGCGGCACTTCTGGGAGAAAATGTCCTCAGTGGGAAAGACAATGTCCTCTTGAGGGAAGAAAACAGGTCTTTCTTACAGCAAATGTCATCCAATTGGGAGAAAATCTCCTCTCTTGGGGAGAAAAGTGGTCTTTCTGAGAGAAGGTGTCCTCTTCTTGGCTGCAAGTGTCCCATTTGGCATTGTCACGGAGGCTTTTTGGGGAGAAAGCGTGTGGCAGTTGTAAGAGAAGGGGTATTTCTGGGAGCAAAACTCCTCTTTTTGGAAGAGAAGGTGAAATTTCCAAGGGAAAAGTGGCATCTCTGGGAGGAAATGACATAGCTGGGGGAGAAAAGTGGGAACCGGTGGGAAAGAAGATCTTGTACTGGAGAGCAACGGTGGTCTTTTTGGTGTGCCAAGTGGTCTCTTGGGGAGGCAACGTGGTAAATAGGGGAGACAATGTCCTCTGGAGGAGTGTCAAGTAGTATTTGGGAGAGCAAACGTCAGGTATTTCTCGGAAACCGGCTGTTTCTGGGAGATAGTAGCAGACTTGGTTGGAAAATGACAGGTGTTTGTGAGAAAGCTGGTATTTTGGGAAAAAAAGGCCGTTTTTTAAAGAATAAGCTGGCATTTCTGGGAGAATATGTCCCATCTTTGGGAGAAAACGGGTGTATGTGGGAGAAAATGTCGTGTATTTGGGAGAAAGCTGGTGTATGTGGGAGAAAAGGCCATTGTGATGGGAGTCAGTGTGATCTTGAGGAGTGGAAAGCAGTATTCTTGAGATGAAACGTGAGGTATTTCTAAGAGTCCTGGTATTTCTGGGAGAAAATGTCTTGTTTTGGAGAGCCAAAGTCCCATTTTGGGGGCAGAAGCTGGTATTTCTGTGACACTGCCATCTTGATGGGGGTAAGTGTGATCTTGAGGAGTGTAAAGCAGCATTTTGGTTAGAAAATGGGAGCTCTTCCTAAGAGCAGTGCTATTTCTGGGAGAAAAGGAGCTCTACTGGGCATAAAAATGGTGTATCTGTGATAAAATGCCACATTTCTGAAAGAAACTGTCCTCTTGCGGAGTGTAATGCTGTATGTTCCGGAGGAAACGGGAAATATTCAGCAGAGTCCTGGTATTTCTGGGAGAAGAGGTCTGATGTGGGGGGGGGAAGGTGATGTATCTGTGAGAAAGCTGGTGTTTCTGGGAGAAAATGCCAGGTATTGGTGAGGAAACAGATGCTAGAGAGGGAAAAGGCCATCCCTTTGGGAGAGAAGTGGTATTTCTGGGAGAAAATGCTCCAAATCGGGGAGTAAGTGTCATCCTGAGGCGTGTCATGGAGTAGATTTGGGAGGAAATGGAGGTGTTTCACAGAGTAGCGGCACTTCTGGGAGAAAATGTCCTCAGTGGGAAAGACAATGTCCTCTTGAGGGAAGAAAACAGGTCTTTCTTACAGCAAATGTCATCCAATTGGGAGAAAATCTCCTCTCTTGGGGAGAAAAGTGGTCTTTCTGAGAGAAGGTGTCCTCTTCTTGGCTGCAAGTGTCCCAGTTGGCATTGTCACGGAGGCTTTTTGGGGAGAAAGCGTGTGGCAGTTGTAAGAGAAGGGGTATTTCTGGGAGCAAATCTCCTCTTTTTGGAAGAGAAGGTGAAATTTCCAAGGGAAAAGTGGCATTTCTGGGAGGAAATGACATAGCTGGGGGAGAAAAGTGGGAACCGGTGGGAAAGAAGATCTTGTACTGGAGAGCAACGGTGGTCTTTTTGGTGTGCCAAGTGGTCTCTTGGGGAGACAACGTGGTAAATAGGGGAGACAATGTCCTCTGGAGGAGTGTCAAGTAGTATTTGGGAGAGCAAACGTCAGGTATTTCTCGGAAACCGGCTGTTTCTGGGAGATAGTAGCAGACTTGGTTGGAAAATGACAGGTGTTTGTGAGAAAGCTGGTATTTTGGGAAAAAAAGGCCGTTTTTTAAAGAATAAGCTGGCATTTCTGGGAGAATATGTCCCATCTTTGGGAGAAAACGGGTGTATGTGGGAGAAAATGTCGTGTATTTGGGAGAAAGCTGGTGTATGTGGGAGAAAAGGCCATTGTGATGGGAGTCAGTGTGATCTTGAGGAGTGGAAAGCAGTATTCTTGAGATGAAACGTGAGGTATTTCTAAGAGTCCTGGTATTTCTGGGAGAAAATGTCTTGTTTTGGAGAGCCAAAGTCCCATTTTGGGGGCAGAAGCTGGTATTTCTGTGACACTGCCATCTTGATGGGGGTAAGTGTGATCTTGAGGAGTGTAAAGCAGCATTTTGGTTAGAAAATGGGAGCTCTTCCTAAGAGCAGTGCTATTTCTGGGAGAAAAGGAGCTCTACTGGGCATAAAAATGGTGTATCTGTGATAAAATGCCACATTTCTGAAAGAAACTGTCCTCTTGCGGAGTGTAATGCTGTATGTTCCGGAGGAAATGGGAAATATTCAGCAGAGTCCTGGTATTTCTGGGAGAAGAGGTCTGATGTGGGGGGGGGAAGGTGATGTATCTGTGAGAAAGCTGGTGTTTCTGGGAGAAAATGCCAGGTATTGGTGAGGAAACAGATGCTAGAGAGGGAAAAGTCTGGTATTTTGGGGAAAAAAGGCCGTTTTTTAAAGAATAAGCTGGCATTTCTGGGAGAATATGTCCCATCTTTGGGAGAAAACGGGTGTATGTGGGAGAAAATGTCGTGTATTTGGGAGAAAGCTGGTGTATGTGGGAGAAAAGGCCATTGTGATGGGAGTCAGTGTGATCTTGAGGAGTGGAAAGCAGTATTCTTGAGATGAAACGTGAGGTATTTCTAAGAGTCCTGGTATTTCTGGGAGAAAATGTCTTGTTTTGGAGAGCCAAAGTCCCATTTTGGGGGCAGAAGCTGGTATTTCTGTGACACTGCCATCTTGATGGGGGTAAGTGTGATCTTGAGGAGTGTAAAGCAGCATTTTGGTTAGAAAATGGGAGCTCTTCCTAAGAGCAGTGCTATTTCTGGGAGAAAAGGAGCTCTACTGGGCATAAAAATGGTGTATCTGTGATAAAATGCCACAGTTCTGAAAGAAACTGTCCTTTTGCGGAGTGTAATGCTGTATGTTCCGGAGGAAATGGGAAATATTCAGCAGAGTCCTGGTATTTCTGGGAGAAGAGGTCTGATGTGGGGGGGGGAAGGTGATGTATCTGTGAGAAAGCTGGTGTTTCTGGGAGAAAATGCCAGGTATTGGTGAGGAAACAGATGCTAGAGAGGGAAAAGGCCATCCCTTTGGGAGAGAAGTGGTATTTCTGGGAGAAAATGCCCCAAATCGGGGAGTAAGTGTCATCCTGAGGCGTGTCATGGAGTAGATTTGGGAGGAAATGGAGGTGTTTCACCGAGTAGCGGCACTTCTGGGAGAAAATGTCCTCAGTGGGAAAGACAATGTCCTCTTGAGGGAAGAAAACAGGTCTTTCTTACAGCAAATGTCATCCAATTGGGAGAAAATCTCCTCTGTTGGGGAGAAAAGTGGTCTTTCTGAGAGAAGGTGTCCTCTTCTTGGCTGCAAGTGTCCCAGTTGGCATTGTCATGGAGGCTTTTTGGGGAGAAAGCGTGTGGCAGTTGTAAGAGAAGGGGTATTTCTGGGAGCAAATCTCCTCTTTTTGGAAGAGAAGGTGAAATTTCCAAGGGAAAAGTGGCATTTCTGGGAGGAAATGACATAGCTGGGGGAGAAAAGTGGGAACCGGTGGGAAAGAAGATCTTGTACTGGAGAGCAACGGTGGTCTTTTTGGTGTGCCAAGTGGTCTCTTGGGGAGACAACGTGGTAAATAGGGGAGACAATGTCCTCTGGAGGAGTGTCAAGTAGTATTTGGGAGAGCAAACGTCAGGTATTTCTCGGAAACCGGCTGTTTCTGGGAGATAGTAGCAGACTTGGTTGGAAAATGACAGGTGTTTGTGAGAAAGCTGGTATTTTGGGAAAAAAAGGCCGTTTTTTAAAGAATAAGCTGGCATTTCTGGGAGAATATGTCCCATCTTTGGGAGAAAACGGGTGTATGTGGGAGAAAATGTCGTGTATTTGGGAGAAAGCTGGTGTATGTGGGAGAAAAGGCCATTGTGATGGGAGTCAGTGTGATCTTGAGGAGTGGAAAGCAGTATTCTTGAGATGAAACGTGAGGTATTTCTAAGAGTCCTGGTATTTCTGGGAGAAAATGTCTTGTTTTGGAGAGCCAAAGTCCCATTTTGGGGGCAGAAGCTGGTATTTCTGTGACACTGCCATCTTGATGGGGGTAAGTGTGATCTTGAGGAGTGAAAAGCAGCATTTTGGTTCGAAAATGGGAGCTCTTCCTAAGAGCAGTGCTATTTCTGGGAGAAAAGGAGCTCTACTGGGCATAAAAATGGTGTATCTGTGATAAAATGCCACATTTCTGAAAGAAACTGTCCTCTTGCGGAGTGTAATGCTGTATGTTCCGGAGGAAATGGGAAATATTCAGCAGAGTCCTGGTATTTCTGGGAGAAGAGGTCTGATGTGGGGGGGGGAAGGTGATGTATCTGTGAGAAAGCTGGTGTTTCTGGGAGAAAATGCCAGGTATTGGTGAGGAAACAGATGCTAGAGGGGGAAAAGGCCATCCCTTTGGGAGAGAAGTGGTATTTCTGGGAGAAAATGCCCCAAATCGGGGAGTAAGTGTCATCCTGAGGCGTGTCATGGAGTAGATTTGGGAGGAAATGGAGGTGTTTCACAGAGTAGCGGCACTTCTGGGAGAAAATGTCCTCAGTGGGAAAGACAATGTCCTCTTGAGGGAAGAAAACAGGTCTTTCTTACAGCAAATGTCATCCAATTGGGAGAAAATCTCCTCTGTTGGGGAGAAAAGTGGTCTTTCTGAGAGAAGGTGTCCTCTTCTTGGCTGCAAGTGTCCCAGTTGGCATTGTCATGGAGGCTTTTTGGGGAGAAAGCGTGTGGCAGTTGTAAGAGAAGGGGTATTTCTGGGAGCAAATCTCCTCTTTTTGGAAGAGAAGGTGAAATTTCCAAGGGAAAAGTGGCATTTCTGGGAGGAAATGACATAGCTGGGGGAGAAAAGTGGGAACCGGTGGGAAAGAAGATCTTGTACTGGAGAGCAACGGTGGTCTTTTTGGTGTGCCAAGTGGTCTCTTGGGGAGACAACGTGGTAAATAGGGGAGACAATGTCCTCTGGAGGAGTGTCAAGTAGTATTTGGGAGAGCAAACATCAGGTATTTCTCGGAAACCGGCTGTTTCTGGGAGATAGTAGCAGACTTGGTTGGAAAATGACAGGTGTTTGTGAGAAAGCTGGTATTTTGGGAAAAAAAGGCCGTTTTTTAAAGAATAAGCTGGCATTTCTGGGAGAATATGTCCCATCTTTGGGAGAAAACGGGTGTATGTGGGAGAAAATGTCGTGTATTTGGGAGAAAGCTGGTGTATGTGGGAGAAAAGGCCATTGTGATGGGAGTCAGTGTGATCTTGAGGAGTGGAAAGCAGTATTCTTGAGATGAAACGTGAGGTATTTCTAAGAGTCCTGGTATTTCTGGGAGAAAATGTCTTGTTTTGGAGAGCCAAAGTCCCATTTTGGGGGCAGAAGCTGGTATTTCTGTGACACTGCCATCTTGATGGGGGTAAGTGTGATCTTGAGGAGTGTAAAGCAGCATTTTGGTTAGAAAATGGGAGCTCTTCCTAAGAGCAGTGCTATTTCTGGGAGAAAAGGAGCTCTACTGGGCATAAAAATGGTGTATCTGTGATAAAATGCCACATTTCTGAAAGAAACTGTCCTCTTGCAGAGTGTAATGCTGTATGTTCCGGAGGAAATGGGAAATATTCAGCAGAGTCCTGGTATTTCTGGGAGAAGAGGTCTGATGTGGGGGGGGGAAGGTGATGTATCTGTGAGAAAGCTGGTGTTTCTGGGAGAAAATGCCAGGTATTGGTGAGGAAACAGATGCTAGAGAGGGAAAAGGCCATCCCTTTGGGAGAGAAGTGGTATTTCTGGGAGAAAATGCCCCAAATCGGGGAGTAAGTGTCATCCTGAGGCGTGTCATGGAGTAGATTTGGGAGGAAATGGAGGTGTTTCACAGAGTAGCGGCACTTCTGGGAGAAAATGTCCTCAGTGGGAAAGACAATGTCCTCTTGAGGGAAGAAAACAGGTCTTTCTTACAGCAAATGTCATCCAATTGGGAGAAAATCTCCTCTCTTGGGGAGAAAAGTGGTCTTTCTGAGAGAAGGTGTCCTCTTCTTGGCTGCAAGTGTCCCATTTGGCATTGTCACGGAGGCTTTTTGGGGAGAAAGCGTGTGGCAGTTGTAAGAGAAGGGGTATTTCTGGGAGCAAATCTCCTCTTTTTGGAAGAGAAGGTGAAATTTCCAAGGGAAAAGTGGCATTTCTGGGAGGAAATGACATAGCTGGGGGAGAAAAGTGGGAACCGGTGGGAAAGAAGATCTTGTACTGGAGAGCAACGGTGGTCTTTTTGGTGTGCCAAGTGGTCTCTTGGGGAGACAACGTGGTAAATAGGGGAGACAATGTCCTCTGGAGGAGTGTCAAGTAGTATTTGGGAGAGCAAACGTCAGGTATTTCTCGGAAACCGGCTGTTTCTGGGAGATAGTAGCAGACTTGGTTGGAAAATGACAGGTGTTTGTGAGAAAGCTGGTATTTTGGGAAAAAAAGGCCGTTTTTTAAAGAATAAGCTGGCATTTCTGGGAGAATATGTCCCATCTTTGGGAGAAAACGGGTGTATGTGGGAGAAAATGTCGTGTATTTGGGAGAAAGCTGGTGTATGTGGGAGAAAAGGCCATTGTGATGGGAGTCAGTGTGATCTTGAGGAGTGGAAAGCAGTATTCTTGAGATGAAACGTGAGGTATTTCTAAGAGTCCTGGTATTTCTGGGAGAAAATGTCTTGTTTTGGAGAGCCAAAGTCCCATTTTGGGGGCAGAAGCTGGTATTTCTGTGACACTGCCATCTTGATGGGGGTAAGTGTGATCTTGAGGAGTGTAAAGCAGCATTTTGGTTAGAAAATGGGAGCTCTTCCTAAGAGCAGTGCTATTTCTGGGAGAAAAGGAGCTCTACTGGGCATAAAAATGGTGTATCTGTGATAAAATGCCACATTTCTGAAAGAAACTGTCCTCTTGCGGAGTGTAATGCTGTATGTTCCGGAGGAAATGAGAAATATTCAGCAGAGTCCTGGTATTTCTGGGAGAAGAGGTCTGATGTGGGGGGGGGAAGGTGATGTATCTGTGAGAAAGCTGGTGTTTCTGGGAGAAAATGCCAGGTATTGGTGAGGAAACAGACGCTAGAGAGGGAAAAGGATGGTATTTTGGGGAAAAAAGGCCGTTTGTTAAAGAATAAGCTGGCATTTCTGGGAGAATATGTCCCATCTTTGGGAGAAAACGGGTGTATGTGGGAGAAAATGTCGTGTATTTGGGAGAAAGCTGGTGTATGTGGGAGAAAAGGCCATTGTGATGGGAGTCAGTGTGATCTTGAGGAGTGGAAAGCAGTATTCTTGAGATGAAACGTGAGGTATTTCTAAGAGTCCTGGTATTTCTGGGAGAAAATGTCTTGTTTTGGAGAGCCAAAGTCCCATTTTGGGGGCAGAAGCTGGTATTTCTGTGACACTGCCATCTTGATGGGGGTAAGTGTGATCTTGAGGAGTATAAAGCAGCATTTTGGTTAGAAAATGGGAGCTCTTCCTAAGAGCAGTGCTATTTCTGGGAGAAAAGGAGCTCTACTGGGCATAAAAATGGTGTATCTGTGATAAAATGCCACATTTCTGAAAGAAGCTGTCCTCTTGCGGAGTGTAATGCTGTATGTTCCGGAGGAAATGGGAAATATTCAGCAGAGTCCTGGTATTTCTGGGAGAAGAGGTCTGATGTGGGGGGGGGAAGGTGATGTATCTGTGAGAAAGCTGGTGTTTCTGGGAGAAAATGCCAGGTATTGGTGAGGAAACAGACGCTAGAGAGGGAAAAGGCTGGTATTTTGGGGAAAAAAGGCCGTTTTTTAAAGAATAAGCTGGCATTTCTGGGAGAATATGTCCCATCTTTGGGAGAAAACGGGTGTATGTGGGAGAAAATGTCGTGTATTTGGGAGAAAGCTGGTGTATGTGGGAGAAAAGGCCATTGTGATGGGAGTCAGTGTGATCTTGAGGAGTGGAAAGCAGTATTCTTGAGATGAAACGTGAGGTATTTCTAAGAGTCCTGGTATTTCTGGGAGAAAATGTCTTGTTTTGGAGAGCCAAAGTCCCATTTTGGGGGCAGAAGCTGGTATTTCTGTGACACTGCCATCTTGATGGGGGTAAGTGTGATCTTGAGGAGTGTAAAGCAGCATTTTGGTTAGAAAATGGGAGCTCTTCCTAAGAGCAGTGCTATTTCTGGGAGAAAAGGAGCTCTACTGGGCATAAAAATGGTGTATCTGTGATAAAATGCCACATTTCTGAAAGAAACTGTCCTCTTGCGGAGTGTAATGCTGTATGTTCCGGAGGAAATGGGAAATATTCAGCAGAGTCCTGGTATTTCTGGGAGAAGAGGTCTGATGTGGGGGGGGGAAGGTGATGTATCTGTGAGAAAGCTGGTGTTTCTGGGAGAAAATGCCAGGTATTGGTGAGGAAACAGATGCTAGAGAGGGAAAAGGCCATCCCTTTGGGAGAGAAGTGGTATTTCTGGGAGAAAATGCCCCAAATCGGGGAGTGTCATCCTGAGGCGTGTCATGGAGTAGATTTGGGAGGAAATGGAGGTGTTTCACAGAGTAGCGGCACTTCTGGGAGAAAATGTCCTCAGTGGGAAAGACAATGTCCTCTTGAGGGAAGAAAACAGGTCTTTCTTACAGCAAATGTCATCCAATTGGGAGAAAATCTCCTCTGTTGGGGAGAAAAGTGGTCTTTCTGAGAGAAGGTGTCCTCTTCTTGGCTGCAAGTGTCCCATTTGGCATTGTCACGGAGGCTTTTTGGGGAGAAAGCGTGTGGCAGTTGTAAGAGAAGGGGTATTTCTGGGAGCAAATCTCCTCTTTTTGGAAGAGAAGGTGAAATTTCCAAGGGAAAAGTGGCATTTCTGGGAGGAAATGACATAGCTGGGGGAGAAAAGTGGGAACCGGTGGGAAAGAAGATCTTGTACTGGAGAGCAACGGTGGTCTTTTTGGTGTGCCAAGTGGTCTCTTGGGGAGACAACGTGGTAAATAGGGGAGACAATGTCCTCTGGAGGAGTGTCAAGTAGTATTTGGGAGAGCAAACGTCAGGTATTTCTCCGAAACCGGCTGTTTCTGGGAGATAGTAGCAGACTTGGTTGGAAAATGACAGGTGTTTGTGAGAAAGCTGGTATTTTGGGAAAAAAAGGCCGTTTTTTAAAGAATAAGCTGGCATTTCTGGGTGAATATGTCCCATCTTTGGGAGAAAACGGGTGTATGTGGGAGAAAATGTCGTGTATTTGGGAGAAAGCTGGTGTATGTGGGAGAAAAGGCCATTGTGATGGGAGTCAGTGTGATCTTGAGGAGTGGAAAGCAGTATTCTTGAGATGAAACGTGAGGTATTTCTAAGAGTCCTGGTATTTCTGGGAGAAAATGTCTTGTTTTGGAGAGCCAAAGTCCCATTTTGGGGGCAGAAGCTGGTATTTCTGTGACACTGCCATCTTGATGGGGGTAAGTGTGATCTTGAGGAGTGTAAAGCAGCATTTTGGTTAGAAAATGGGAGCTCTTCCTAAGAGCAGTGCTATTTCTGGGAGAAAAGGAGCTCTACTGGGCATAAAAATGGTGTATCTGTGATAAAATGCCACATTTCTGAAAGAAACTGTCCTCTTGCGGAGTGTAATGCTGTATGTTCCGGAGGAAATGAGAAATATTCAGCAGAGTCCTGGTATTTCTGGGAGAAGAGGTCTGATGTGGGGGGGGGAAGGTGATGTATCTGTGAGAAAGCTGGTGTTTCTGGGAGAAAATGCCAGGTATTGGTGAGGAAACAGACGCTAGAGAGGGAAAAGGATGGTATTTTGGGGAAAAAAGGCCGTTTGTTAAAGAATAAGCTGGCATTTCTGGGAGAATATGTCCCATCTTTGGGAGAAAACGGGTGTATGTGGGAGAAAATGTCGTGTATTTGGGAGAAAGCTGGTGTATGTGGGAGAAAAGGCCATTGTGATGGGAGTCAGTGTGATCTTGAGGAGTGGAAAGCAGTATTCTTGAGATGAAACGTGAGGTATTTCTAAGAGTCCTGGTATTTCTGGGAGAAAATGTCTTGTTTTGGAGAGCCAAAGTCCCATTTTGGGGGCAGAAGCTGGTATTTCTGTGACACTGCCATCTTGATGGGGGTAAGTGTGATCTTGAGGAGTATAAAGCAGCATTTTGGTTAGAAAATGGGAGCTCTTCCTAAGAGCAGTGCTATTTCTGGGAGAAAAGGAGCTCTACTGGGCATAAAAATGGTGTATCTGTGATAAAATGCCACATTTCTGAAAGAAACTGTCCTCTTGCGGAGTGTAATGCTGTATGTTCCGGAGGAAATGGGAAATATTCAGCAGAGTCCTGGTATTTCTGGGAGAAGAGGTCTGATGTGGGGGGGGGAAGGTGATGTATCTGTGAGAAAGCTGGTGTTTCTGGGAGAAAATGCCAGGTATTGGTGAGGAAACAGACGCTAGAGAGGGAAAAGGCTGGTATTTTGGGGAAAAAAGGCCGTTTTTTAAAGAATAAGCTGGCATTTCTGGGAGAATATGTCCCATCTTTGGGAGAAAACGGGTGTATGTGGGAGAAAATGTCGTGTATTTGGGAGAAAGCTGGTGTATGTGGGAGAAAAGGCCATTGTGATGGGAGTCAGTGTGATCTTGAGGAGTGGAAAGCAGTATTCTTGAGATGAAACGTGAGGTATTTCTAAGAGTCCTGGTATTTCTGGGAGAAAATGTCTTGTTTTGGAGAGCCAAAGTCCCATTTTGGGGGCAGAAGCTGGTATTTCTGTGACACTGCCATCTTGATGGGGGTAAGTGTGATCTTGAGGAGTGTAAAGCAGCATTTTGGTTAGAAAATGGGAGCTCTTCCTAAGAGCAGTGCTATTTCTGGGAGAAAAGGAGCTCTACTGGGCATAAAAATGGTGTATCTGTGATAAAATGCCACATTTCTGAAAGAAACTGTCCTCTTGCGGAGTGTAATGCTGTATGTTCCGGAGGAAATGGGAAATATTCAGCAGAGTCCTGGTATTTCTGGGAGAAGAGGTCTGATGTGGGGGGGGGAAGGTGATGTATCTGTGAGAAAGCTGGTGTTTCTGGGAGAAAATGCCAGGTATTGGTGAGGAAACAGATGCTAGAGAGGGAAAAGGCAATCCCTTTGGGAGAGAAGTGGTATTTCTGGGAGAAAATGCCCCAAATCGGGGAGTGTCATCCTGAGGCGTGTCATGGAGTAGATTTGGGAGGAAATGGAGGTGTTTCACAGAGTAGCGGCACTTCTGGGAGAAAATGTCCTCAGTGGGAAAGACAATGTCCTCTTGAGGGAAGAAAACAGGTCTTTCTTACAGCAAATGTCATCCAATTGGGAGAAAATCTCCTCTCTTGGGGAGAAAAGTGGTCTTTCTGAGAGAAGGTGTCCTCTTCTTGGCTGCAAGTGTCCCATTTGGCATTGTCACGGAGGCTTTTTGGGGAGAAAGCGTGTGGCAGTTGTAAGAGAAGGGGTATTTCTGGGAGCAAAACTCCTCTTTTTGGAAGAGAAGGTGAAATTTCCAAGGGAAAAGTGGCATTTCTGGGAGGAAATGACATAGCTGGGGGAGAAAAGTGGGAACCGGTGGGAAAGAAGATCTTGTACTGGAGAGCAACGGTGGTCTTTTTGGTGTGCCAAGTGGTCTCTTGGGGAGACAACGTGGTAAATAGGGGAGACAATGTCCTCTGGAGGAGTGTCAAGTAGTATTTGGGAGAGCAAACGTCAGGTATTTCTCGGAAACCGGCTGTTTCTGGGAGATAGTAGCAGACTTGGTTGGAAAATGACAGGTGTTTGTGAGAAAGCTGGTATTTTGGGAAAAAAAGGCCGTTTTTTAAAGAATAAGCTGGCATTTCTGGGAGAATATGTCCCATCTTTGGGAGAAAACGGGTGTATGTGGGAGAAAATGTCGTGTATTTGGGAGAAAGCTGGTGTATGTGGGAGAAAAGGCCATTGTGATGGGAGTCAGTGTGATCTTGAGGAGTGGAAAGCAGTATTCTTGAGATGAAACGTGAGGTATTTCTAAGAGTCCTGGTATTTCTGGGAGAAAATGTCTTGTTTTGGAGAGCCAAAGTCCCATTTTGGGGGCAGAAGCTGGTATTTCTGTGACACTGCCATCTTGATGGGGGTAAGTGTGATCTTGAGGAGTGAAAAGCAGCATTTTGGTTAGAAAATGGGAGCTCTTCCTAAGAGCAGTGCTATTTCTGGGAGAAAAGGAGCTCTACTGGGCATAAAAATGGTGTATCTGTGATAAAATGCCACATTTCTGAAAGAAACTGTCCTCTTGCGGAGTGTAATGCTGTATGTTCCGGAGGAAATGGGAAATATTCAGCAGAGTCCTGGTATTTCTGGGAGAAGAGGTCTGATGTGGGGGGGGGAAGGTGATGTATCTGTGAGAAAGCTGGTGTTTCTGGGAGAAAATGCCAGGTATTGGTGAGGAAACAGATGCTAGAGAGGGAAAAGGCCATCCCTTTGGGAGAGAAGTGGTATTTCTGGGAGAAAATGCCCCAAATCGGGGAGTAAGTGTCATCCTGAGGCGTGTCATGGAGTAGATTTGGGAGGAAATGGAGGTGTTTCACAGAGTAGCGGCACTTCTGGGAGAAAATGTCCTCAGTGGGAAAGACAATGTCCTCTTGAGGGAAGAAAACAGGTCTTTCTTACAGCAAATGTCATCCAATTGGGAGAAAATCTCCTCTCTTGGGGAGAAAAGTGGTCTTTCTGAGAGAAGGTGTCCTCTTCTTGGCTGCAAGTGTCCCATTTGGCATTGTCACGGAGGCTTTTTGGGGAGAAAGCGTGTGGCAGTTGTAAGAGAAGGGGTATTTCTGGGAGCAAAACTCCTCTTTTTGGAAGAGAAGGTGAAATTTCCAAGGGAAAAGTGGCATCTCTGGGAGGAAATGACATAGCTGGGGGAGAAAAGTGGGAACCGGTGGGAAAGAAGATCTTGTACTGGAGAGCAACGGTGGTCTTTTTGGTGTGCCAAGTGGTCTCTTGGGGAGACAACGTGGTAAATAGGGGAGACAATGTCCTCTGGAGGAGTGTCAAGTAGTATTTGGGAGAGCAAACGTCAGGTATTTCTCGGAAACCGGCTGTTTCTGGGAGATAGTAGCAGACTTGGTTGGAAAATGACAGGTGTTTGTGAGAAAGCTGGTATTTTGGGAAAAAAAGGCCGTTTTTTAAAGAATAAGCTGGCATTTCTGGGAGAATATGTCCCATCTTTGGGAGAAAACGGGTGTATGTGGGAGAAAATGTCGTGTATTTGGGAGAAAGCTGGTGTATGTGGGAGAAAAGGCCATTGTGATGGGAGTCAGTGTGATCTTGAGGAGTGGAAAGCAGTATTCTTGAGATGAAACGTGAGGTATTTCTAAGAGTCCTGGTATTTCTGGGAGAAAATGTCTTGTTTTGGAGAGCCAAAGTCCCATTTTGGGGGCAGAAGCTGGTATTTCTGTGACACTGCCATCTTGATGGGGGTAAGTGTGATCTTGAGGAGTGTAAAGCAGCATTTTGGTTAGAAAATGGGAGCTCTTCCTAAGAGCAGTGCTATTTCTGGGAGAAAAGGAGCTCTACTGGGCATAAAAATGGTGTATCTGTGATAAAATGCCACATTTCTGAAAGAAACTGTCCTCTTGCGGAGTGTAATGCTGTATGTTCCGGAGGAAACGGGAAATATTCAGCAGAGTCCTGGTATTTCTGGGAGAAGAGGTCTGATGTGGGGGGGGGAAGGTGATGTATCTGTGAGAAAGCTGGTGTTTCTGGGAGAAAATGCCAGGTATTGGTGAGGAAACAGATGCTAGAGAGGGAAAAGGCCATCCCTTTGGGAGAGAAGTGGTATTTCTGGGAGAAAATGCCCCAAATCGGGGAGTAAGTGTCATCCTGAGGCGTGTCATGGAGTAGATTTGGGAGGAAATGGAGGCGTTTCACAGAGTAGCGGCACTTCTGGGAGAAAATGTCCTCAGTGGGAAAGACAATGTCCTCTTGAGGGAAGAAAACAGGTCTTTCTTACAGCAAATGTCATCCAATTGGGAGAAAATCTCCTCTCTTGGGGAGAAAAGTGGTCTTTCTGAGAGAAGGTGTCCTCTTCTTGGCTGCAAGTGTCCCAGTTGGCATTGTCACGGAGGCTTTTTGGGGAGAAAGCGTGTGGCAGTTGTAAGAGAAGGGGTATTTCTGGGAGCAAATCTCCTCTTTTTGGAAGAGAAGGTGAAATTTCCAAGGGAAAAGTGGCATTTCTGGGAGGAAATGACATAGCTGGGGGAGAAAAGTGGGAACCGGTGGGAAAGAAGATCTTGTACTGGAGAGCAACGGTGGTCTTTTTGGTGTGCCAAGTGGTCTCTTGGGGAGACAACGTGGTAAATAGGGGAGACAATGTCCTCTGGAGGAGTGTCAAGTAGTATTTGGGAGAGCAAACGTCAGGTATTTCTCGGAAACCGGCTGTTTCTGGGAGATAGTAGCAGACTTGGTTGGAAAATGACAGGTGTTTGTGAGAAAGCTGGTATTTTGGGAAAAAAAGGCCGTTTTTTAAAGAATAAGCTGGCATTTCTGGGAGAATATGTCCCATCTTTGGGAGAAAACGGGTGTATGTGGGAGAAAATGTCGTGTATTTGGGAGAAAGCTGGTGTATGTGGGAGAAAAGGCCATTGTGATGGGAGTCAGTGTGATCTTGAGGAGTGGAAAGCAGTATTCTTGAGATGAAACGTGAGGTATTTCTAAGAGTCCTGGTATTTCTGGGAGAAAATGTCTTGTTTTGGAGAGCCAAAGTCCCATTTTGGGGGCAGAAGCTGGTATTTCTGTGACACTGCCATCTTGATGGGGGTAAGTGTGATCTTGAGGAGTGAAAAGCAGCATTTTGGTTAGAAAATGGGAGCTCTTCCTAAGAGCAGTGCTATTTCTGGGAGAAAAGGAGCTCTACTGGGCATAAAAATGGTGTATCTGTGATAAAATGCCACATTTCTGAAAGAAACTGTCCTCTTGCGGAGTGTAATGCTGTATGTTCCGGAGGAAATGGGAAATATTCAGCAGAGTCCTGGTATTTCTGGGAGAAGAGGTCTGATGTGGGGGGGGGAAGGTGATGTATCTGTGAGAAAGCTGGTGTTTCTGGGAGAAAATGCCAGGTATTGGTGAGGAAACAGATGCTAGAGAGGGAAAAGGCCATCCCTTTGGGAGAGAAGTGGTATTTCTGGGAGAAAATGCCCCAAATCGGGGAGTAAGTGTCATCCTGAGGCGTGTCATGGAGTAGATTTGGGAGGAAATGGAGGTGTTTCACAGAGTAGCGGCACTTCTGGGAGAAAATGTCCTCAGTGGGAAAGACAATGTCCTCTTGAGGGAAGAAAACAGGTCTTTCTTACAGCAAATGTCATCCAATTGGGAGAAAATCTCCTCTCTTGGGGAGAAAAGTGGTCTTTCTGAGAGAAGGTGTCCTCTTCTTGGCTGCAAGTGTCCCAGTTGGCATTGTCACGGAGGCTTTTTGGGGAGAAAGCGTGTGGCAGTTGTAAGAGAAGGGGTATTTCTGGGAGCAAATCTCCTCTTTTTGGAAGAGAAGGTGAAATTTCCAAGGGAAAAGTGGCATTTCTGGGAGGAAATGACATAGCTGGGGGAGAAAAGTGGGAACCGGTGGGAAAGAAGATCTTGTACTGGAGAGCAACGGTGGTCTTTTTGGTGTGCCAAGTGGTCTCTTGGGGAGGCAACGTGGTAAATAGGGGAGACAATGTCCTCTGGAGGAGTGTCAAGTAGTATTTGGGAGAGCAAACGTCAGGTATTTCTCGGAAACCGGCTGTTTCTGGGAGATAGTAGCAGACTTGGTTGGAAAATGACAGGTGTTTGTGAGAAAGCTGGTATTTTGGGAAAAAAAGGCCGTTTTTTAAAGAATAAGCTGGCATTTCTGGGAGAATATGTCCCATCTTTGGGAGAAAACGGGTGTATGTGGGAGAAAATGTCGTGTATTTGGGAGAAAGCTGGTGTATGTGGGAGAAAAGGCCATTGTGATGGGAGTCAGTGTGATCTTGAGGAGTGGAAAGCAGTATTCTTGAGATGAAACGTGAGGTATTTCTAAGAGTCCTGGTATTTCTGGGAGAAAATGTCTTGTTTTGGAGAGCCAAAGTCCCATTTTGGGGGCAGAAGCTGGTATTTCTCTGACACTGCCATCTTGATGGGGGTAAGTGTGATCTTGAGGAGTGTAAAGCAGCATTTTGGTTAGAAAATGGGAGCTCTTCCTAAGAGCAGTGCTATTTCTGGGAGAAAAGGAGCTCTACTGGGCATAAAAATGGTGTATCTGTGATAAAATGCCACATTTCTGAAAGAAACTGTCCTTTTGCGGAGTGTAATGCTGTATGTTCCGGAGGAAATGGGAAATATTCAGCAGAGTCCTGGTATTTCTGGGAGAAGAGGTCTGATGTGGGGGGGGGAAGGTGATGTATCTGTGAGAAAGCTGGTGTTTCTGGGAGAAAATGCCAGGTATTGGTGAGGAAACAGATGCTAGAGAGGGAAAAGGCTGGTATTTTGGGGAAAAAAGGCCGTTTTTTAAAGAATAAGCTGGCATTTCTGGGAGAATATGTCCCATCTTTGGGAGAAAACGGGTGTATGTGGGAGAAAATGTCGTGTATTTGGGAGAAAGCTGGTGTATGTGGGAGAAAAGGCCATTGTGATGGGAGTCAGTGTGATCTTGAGGAGTGGAAAGCAGTATTCTTGAGATGAAACGTGAGGTATTTCTAAGAGTCCTGGTATTTCTGGGAGAAAATGTCTTGTTTTGGAGAGCCAAAGTCCCATTTTGGGGGCAGAAGCTGGTATTTCTGTGACACTGCCATCTTGATGGGGGTAAGTGTGATCTTGAGGAGTGTAAAGCAGCATTTTGGTTAGAAAATGGGAGCTCTTCCTAAGAGCAGTGCTATTTCTGGGAGAAAAGGAGCTCTACTGGGCATAAAAATGGTGTATCTGTGATAAAATGCCACATTTCTGAAAGAAACTGTCCTCTTGCGGAGTGTAATGCTGTATGTTCCGGAGGAAATGGGAAATATTCAGCAGAGTCCTGGTATTTCTGGGAGAAGAGGTCTGATGTGGGGGGGGGAAGGTGATGTATCTGTGAGAAAGCTGGTGTTTCTGGGAGAAAATGCCAGGTATTGGTGAGGAAACAGATGCTAGAGAGGGAAAAGGCCATCCCTTTGGGAGAGAAGTGGTATTTCTGGGAGAAAATGCCCCAAATCGGGGAGTAAGTGTCATCCTGAGGCGTGTCATGGAGTAGATTTGGGAGGAAATGGAGGTGTTTCACAGAGTAGCGGCACTTCTGGGAGAAAATGTCCTCAGTGGGAAAGACAATGTCCTCTTGAGGGAAGAAAACAGGTCTTTCTTACAGCAAATGTCATCCAATTGGGAGAAAATCTCCTCTCTTGGGGAGAAAAGTGGTCTTTCTGAGAGAAGGTGTCCTCTTCTTGGCTGCAAGTGTCCCATTTGGCATTGTCACGGAGGCTTTTTGGGGAGAAAGCGTGTGGCAGTTGTAAGAGAAGGGGTATTTCTGGGAGCAAATCTCCTCTTTTTGGAAGAGAAGGTGAAATTTCCAAGGGAAAAGTGGCATTTCTGGGAGGAAATGACATAGCTGGGGGAGAAAAGTGGGAACCGGTGGGAAAGAAGATCTTGTACTGGAGAGCAACGGTGGTCTTTTTGGTGTGCCAAGTGGTCTCTTGGGGAGACAACGTGGTAAATAGGGGAGACAATGTCCTCTGGAGGAGTGTCAAGTAGTATTTGGGAGAGCAAACGTCAGGTATTTCTCGGAAACCGGCTGTTTCTGGGAGATAGTAGCAGACTTGGTTGGAAAATGACAGGTGTTTGTGAGAAAGCTGGTATTTTGGGAAAAAAAGGCCGTTTTTTAAAGAATAAGCTGGCATTTCTGGGAGAATATGTCCCATCTTTGGGAGAAAACGGGTGTATGTGGGAGAAAATGTCGTGTATTTGGGAGAAAGCTGGTGTATGTGGGAGAAAAGGCCATTGTGATGGGAGTCAGTGTGATCTTGAGGAGTGGAAAGCAGTATTCTTGAGATGAAACGTGAGGTATTTCTAAGAGTCCTGGTATTTCTGGGAGAAAATGTCTTGTTTTGGAGAGCCAAAGTCCCATTTTGGGGGCAGAAGCTGGTATTTCTGTGACACTGCCATCTTGATGGGGGTAAGTGTGATCTTGAGGAGTGAAAAGCAGCATTTTGGTTAGAAAATGGGAGCTCTTCCTAAGAGCAGTGCTATTTCTGGGAGAAAAGGAGCTCTACTGGGCATAAAAATGGTGTATCTGTGATAAAATGCCACATTTCTGAAAGAAACTGTCCTCTTGCGGAGTGTAATGCTGTATGTTCCGGAGGAAATGGGAAATATTCAGCAGAGTCCTGGTATTTCTGGGAGAAGAGGTCTGATGTGGGGGGGGGAAGGTGATGTATCTGTGAGAAAGCTGGTGTTTCTGGGAGAAAATGCCAGGTATTGGTGAGGAAACAGATGCTAGAGGGGGAAAAGGCCATCCCTTTGGGAGAGAAGTGGTATTTCTGGGAGAAAATGCCCCAAATCGGGGAGTAAGTGTCATCCTGAGGCGTGTCATGGAGTAGATTTGGGAGGAAATGGAGGTGTTTCACAGAGTAGCGGCACTTCTGGGAGAAAATGTCCTCAGTGGGAAAGACAATGTCCTCTTGAGGGAAGAAAACAGGTCTTTCTTACAGCAAATGTCATCCAATTGGGAGAAAATCTCCTCTCTTGGGGAGAAAAGTGGTCTTTCTGAGAGAAGGTGTCCTCTTCTTGGCTGCAAGTGTCCCATTTGGCATTGTCACGGAGGCTTTTTGGGGAGAAAGCGTGTGGCAGTTGTAAGAGAAGGGGTATTTCTGGGAGCAAATCTCCTCTTTTTGGAAGAGAAGGTGAAATTTCCAAGGGAAAAGTGGCATTTCTGGGAGGAAATGACATAGCTGGGGGAGAAAAGTGGGAACCGGTGGGAAAGAAGATCTTGTACTGGAGAGCAACGGTGGTCTTTTTGGTGTGCCAAGTGGTCTCTTGGGGAGACAACGTGGTAAATAGGGGAGACAATGTCCTCTGGAGGAGTGTCAAGTAGTATTTGGGAGAGCAAACGTCAGGTATTTCTCGGAAACCGGCTGTTTCTGGGAGATAGTAGCAGACTTGGTTGGAAAATGACAGGTGTTTGTGAGAAAGCTGGTATTTTGGGAAAAAAAGGCCGTTTTTTAAAGAATAAGCTGGCATTTCTGGGAGAATATGTCCCATCTTTGGGAGAAAACGGGTGTATGTGGGAGAAAATGTCGTGTATTTGGGAGAAAGCTGGTGTATGTGGGAGAAAAGGCCATTGTGATGGGAGTCAGTGTGATCTTGAGGAGTGGAAAGCAGTATTCTTGAGATGAAACGTGAGGTATTTCTAAGAGTCCTGGTATTTCTGGGAGAAAATGTCTTGTTTTGGAGAGCCAAAGTCCCATTTTGGGGGCAGAAGCTGGTATTTCTGTGACACTGCCATCTTGATGGGGGTAAGTGTGATCTTGAGGAGTGAAAAGCAGCATTTTGGTTAGAAAATGGGAGCTCTTCCTAAGAGCAGTGCTATTTCTGGGAGAAAAGGAGCTCTACTGGGCATAAAAATGGTGTATCTGTGATAAAATGCCACATTTCTGAAAGAAACTGTCCTCTTGCAGAGTGTAATGCTGTATGTTCCGGAGGAAATGGGAAATATTCAGCAGAGTCCTGGTATTTCTGGGAGAAGAGGTCTGATGTGGGGGGGGGAAGGTGATGTATCTGTGAGAAAGCTGGTGTTTCTGGGAGAAAATGCCAGGTATTGGTGAGGAAACAGATGCTAGAGAGGGAAAAGGCCATCCCTTTGGGAGAGAAGTGGTATTTCTGGGAGAAAATGCCCCAAATCGGGGAGTAAGTGTCATCCTGAGGCGTGTCATGGAGTAGATTTGGGAGGAAATGGAGGTGTTTCACAGAGTAGCGGCACTTCTGGGAGAAAATGTCCTCAGTGGGAAAGACAATGTCCTCTTGAGGGAAGAAAACAGGTCTTTCTTACAGCAAATGTCATCCAATTGGGAGAAAATCTCCTCTCTTGGGGAGAAAAGTGGTCTTTCTGAGAGAAGGTGTCCTCTTCTTGGCTGCAAGTGTCCCATTTGGCATTGTCACGGAGGCTTTTTGGGGAGAAAGCGTGTGGCAGTTGTAAGAGAAGGGGTATTTCTGGGAGCAAAACTCCTCTTTTTGGAAGAGAAGGTGAAATTTCCAAGGGAAAAGTGGCATCTCTGGGAGGAAATGACATAGCTGGGGGAGAAAAGTGGGAACCGGTGGGAAAGAAGATCTTGTACTGGAGAGCAACGGTGGTCTTTTTGGTGTGCCAAGTGGTCTCTTGGGGAGGCAACGTGGTAAATAGGGGAGACAATGTCCTCTGGAGGAGTGTCAAGTAGTATTTGGGAGAGCAAACGTCAGGTATTTCTCGGAAACCGGCTGTTTCTGGGAGATAGTAGCAGACTTGGTTGGAAAATGACAGGTGTTTGTGAGAAAGCTGGTATTTTGGGAAAAAAAGGCCGTTTTTTAAAGAATAAGCTGGCATTTCTGGGAGAATATGTCCCATCTTTGGGAGAAAACGGGTGTATGTGGGAGAAAATGTCGTGTATTTGGGAGAAAGCTGGTGTATGTGGGAGAAAAGGCCATTGTGATGGGAGTCAGTGTGATCTTGAGGAGTGGAAAGCAGTATTCTTGAGATGAAACGTGAGGTATTTCTAAGAGTCCTGGTATTTCTGGGAGAAAATGTCTTGTTTTGGAGAGCCAAAGTCCCATTTTGGGGGCAGAAGCTGGTATTTCTGTGACACTGCCATCTTGATGGGGGTAAGTGTGATCTTGAGGAGTGTAAAGCAGCATTTTGGTTAGAAAATGGGAGCTCTTCCTAAGAGCAGTGCTATTTCTGGGAGAAAAGGAGCTCTACTGGGCATAAAAATGGTGTATCTGTGATAAAATGCCACATTTCTGAAAGAAACTGTCCTCTTGCGGAGTGTAATGCTGTATGTTCCGGAGGAAACGGGAAATATTCAGCAGAGTCCTGGTATTTCTGGGAGAAGAGGTCTGATGTGGGGGGGGGAAGGTGATGTATCTGTGAGAAAGCTGGTGTTTCTGGGAGAAAATGCCAGGTATTGGTGAGGAAACAGATGCTAGAGAGGGAAAAGGCCATCCCTTTGGGAGAGAAGTGGTATTTCTGGGAGAAAATGCCCCAAATCGGGGAGTAAGTGTCATCCTGAGGCGTGTCATGGAGTAGATTTGGGAGGAAATGGAGGTGTTTCACAGAGTAGCGGCACTTCTGGGAGAAAATGTCCTCAGTGGGAAAGACAATGTCCTCTTGAGGGAAGAAAACAGGTCTTTCTTACAGCAAATGTCATCCAATTGGGAGAAAATCTCCTCTCTTGGGGAGAAAAGTGGTCTTTCTGAGAGAAGGTGTCCTCTTCTTGGCTGCAAGTGTCCCAGTTGGCATTGTCACGGAGGCTTTTTGGGGAGAAAGCGTGTGGCAGTTGTAAGAGAAGGGGTATTTCTGGGAGCAAATCTCCTCTTTTTGGAAGAGAAGGTGAAATTTCCAAGGGAAAAGTGGCATTTCTGGGAGGAAATGACATAGCTGGGGGAGAAAAGTGGGAACCGGTGGGAAAGAAGATCTTGTACTGGAGAGCAACGGTGGTCTTTTTGGTGTGCCAAGTGGTCTCTTGGGGAGACAACGTGGTAAATAGGGGAGACAATGTCCTCTGGAGGAGTGTCAAGTAGTATTTGGGAGAGCAAACGTCAGGTATTTCTCGGAAACCGGCTGTTTCTGGGAGATAGTAGCAGACTTGGTTGGAAAATGACAGGTGTTTGTGAGAAAGCTGGTATTTTGGGAAAAAAAGGCCGTTTTTTAAAGAATAAGCTGGCATTTCTGGGAGAATATGTCCCATCTTTGGGAGAAAACGGGTGTATGTGGGAGAAAATGTCGTGTATTTGGGAGAAAGCTGGTGTATGTGGGAGAAAAGGCCATTGTGATGGGAGTCAGTGTGATCTTGAGGAGTGGAAAGCAGTATTCTTGAGATGAAACGTGAGGTATTTCTAAGAGTCCTGGTATTTCTGGGAGAAAATGTCTTGTTTTGGAGAGCCAAAGTCCCATTTTGGGGGCAGAAGCTGGTATTTCTGTGACACTGCCATCTTGATGGGGGTAAGTGTGATCTTGAGGAGTGTAAAGCAGCATTTTGGTTAGAAAATGGGAGCTCTTCCTAAGAGCAGTGCTATTTCTGGGAGAAAAGGAGCTCTACTGGGCATAAAAATGGTGTATCTGTGATAAAATGCCACATTTCTGAAAGAAACTGTCCTCTTGCGGAGTGTAATGCTGTATGTTCCGGAGGAAACGGGAAATATTCAGCAGAGTCCTGGTATTTCTGGGAGAAGAGGTCTGATGTGGGGGGGGGAAGGTGATGTATCTGTGAGAAAGCTGGTGTTTCTGGGAGAAAATGCCAGGTATTGGTGAGGAAACAGATGCTAGAGAGGGAAAAGGCCATCCCTTTGGGAGAGAAGTGGTATTTCTGGGAGAAAATGCCCCAAATCGGGGAGTAAGTGTCATCCTGAGGCGTGTCATGGAGTAGATTTGGGAGGAAATGGAGGTGTTTCACAGAGTAGCGGCACTTCTGGGAGAAAATGTCCTCAGTGGGAAAGACAATGTCCTCTTGAGGGAAGAAAACAGGTCTTTCTTACAGCAAATGTCATCCAATTGGGAGAAAATCTCCTCTCTTGGGGAGAAAAGTGGTCTTTCTGAGAGAAGGTGTCCTCTTCTTGGCTGCAAGTGTCCCAGTTGGCATTGTCACGGAGGCTTTTTGGGGAGAAAGCGTGTGGCAGTTGTAAGAGAAGGGGTATTTCTGGGAGCAAATCTCCTCTTTTTGGAAGAGAAGGTGAAATTTCCAAGGGAAAAGTGGCATTTCTGGGAGGAAATGACATAGCTGGGGGAGAAAAGTGGGAACCGGTGGGAAAGAAGATCTTGTACTGGAGAGCAACGGTGGTCTTTTTGGTGTGCCAAGTGGTCTCTTGGGGAGACAACGTGGTAAATAGGGGAGACAATGTCCTCTGGAGGAGTGTCAAGTAGTATTTGGGAGAGCAAACGTCAGGTATTTCTCGGAAACCGGCTGTTTCTGGGAGATAGTAGCAGACTTGGTTGGAAAATGACAGGTGTTTGTGAGAAAGCTGGTATTTTGGGAAAAAAAGGCCGTTTTTTAAAGAATAAGCTGGCATTTCTGGGAGAATATGTCCCATCTTTGGGAGAAAACGGGTGTATGTGGGAGAAAATGTCGTGTATTTGGGAGAAAGCTGGTGTATGTGGGAGAAAAGGCCATTGTGATGGGAGTCAGTGTGATCTTGAGGAGTGGAAAGCAGTATTCTTGAGATGAAACGTGAGGTATTTCTAAGAGTCCTGGTATTTCTGGGAGAAAATGTCTTGTTTTGGAGAGCCAAAGTCCCATTTTGGGGGCAGAAGCTGGTATTTCTGTGACACTGCCATCTTGATGGGGGTAAGTGTGATCTTGAGGAGTGTAAAGCAGCATTTTGGTTAGAAAATGGGAGCTCTTCCTAAGAGCAGTGCTATTTCTGGGAGAAAAGGAGCTCTACTGGGCATAAAAATGGTGTATCTGTGATAAAATGCCACATTTCTGAAAGAAACTGTCCTCTTGCGGAGTGTAATGCTGTATGTTCCGGAGGAAATGGGAAATATTCAGCAGAGTCCTGGTATTTCTGGGAGAAGAGGTCTGATGTGGGGGGGGGAAGGTGATGTATCTGTGAGAAAGCTGGTGTTTCTGGGAGAAAATGCCAGGTATTGGTGAGGAAACAGATGCTAGAGAGGGAAAAGTCTGGTATTTTGGGGAAAAAAGGCCGTTTTTTAAAGAATAAGCTGGCATTTCTGGGAGAATATGTCCCATCTTTGGGAGAAAACGGGTGTATGTGGGAGAAAATGTCGTGTATTTGGGAGAAAGCTGGTGTATGTGGGAGAAAAGGCCATTGTGATGGGAGTCAGTGTGATCTTGAGGAGTGGAAAGCAGTATTCTTGAGATGAAACGTGAGGTATTTCTAAGAGTCCTGGTATTTCTGGGAGAAAATGTCTTGTTTTGGAGAGCCAAAGTCCCATTTTGGGGGCAGAAGCTGGTATTTCTGTGACACTGCCATCTTGATGGGGGTAAGTGTGATCTTGAGGAGTGTAAAGCAGCATTTTGGTTAGAAAATGGGAGCTCTTCCTAAGAGCAGTGCTATTTCTGGGAGAAAAGGAGCTCTACTGGGCATAAAAATGGTGTATCTGTGATAAAATGCCACAGTTCTGAAAGAAACTGTCCTTTTGCGGAGTGTAATGCTGTATGTTCCGGAGGAAATGGGAAATATTCAGCAGAGTCCTGGTATTTCTGGGAGAAGAGGTCTGATGTGGGGGGGGGAAGGTGATGTATCTGTGAGAAAGCTGGTGTTTCTGGGAGAAAATGCCAGGTATTGGTGAGGAAACAGATGCTAGAGAGGGAAAAGGCCATCCCTTTGGGAGAGAAGTGGTATTTCTGGGAGAAAATGCCCCAAATCGGGGAGTAAGTGTCATCCTGAGGCGTGTCATGGAGTAGATTTGGGAGGAAATGGAGGTGTTTCACCGAGTAGCGGCACTTCTGGGAGAAAATGTCCTCAGTGGGAAAGACAATGTCCTCTTGAGGGAAGAAAACAGGTCTTTCTTACAGCAAATGTCATCCAATTGGGAGAAAATCTCCTCTGTTGGGGAGAAAAGTGGTCTTTCTGAGAGAAGGTGTCCTCTTCTTGGCTGCAAGTGTCCCAGTTGGCATTGTCATGGAGGCTTTTTGGGGAGAAAGCGTGTGGCAGTTGTAAGAGAAGGGGTATTTCTGGGAGCAAATCTCCTCTTTTTGGAAGAGAAGGTGAAATTTCCAAGGGAAAAGTGGCATTTCTGGGAGGAAATGACATAGCTGGGGGAGAAAAGTGGGAACCGGTGGGAAAGAAGATCTTGTACTGGAGAGCAACGGTGGTCTTTTTGGTGTGCCAAGTGGTCTCTTGGGGAGACAACGTGGTAAATAGGGGAGACAATGTCCTCTGGAGGAGTGTCAAGTAGTATTTGGGAGAGCAAACGTCAGGTATTTCTCGGAAACCGGCTGTTTCTGGGAGATAGTAGCAGACTTGGTTGGAAAATGACAGGTGTTTGTGAGAAAGCTGGTATTTTGGGAAAAAAAGGCCGTTTTTTAAAGAATAAGCTGGCATTTCTGGGAGAATATGTCCCATCTTTGGGAGAAAACGGGTGTATGTGGGAGAAAATGTCGTGTATTTGGGAGAAAGCTGGTGTATGTGGGAGAAAAGGCCATTGTGATGGGAGTCAGTGTGATCTTGAGGAGTGGAAAGCAGTATTCTTGAGATGAAACGTGAGGTATTTCTAAGAGTCCTGGTATTTCTGGGAGAAAATGTCTTGTTTTGGAGAGCCAAAGTCCCATTTTGGGGGCAGAAGCTGGTATTTCTGTGACACTGCCATCTTGATGGGGGTAAGTGTGATCTTGAGGAGTGTAAAGCAGCATTTTGGTTAGAAAATGGGAGCTCTTCCTAAGAGCAGTGCTATTTCTGGGAGAAAAGGAGCTCTACTGGGCATAAAAATGGTGTATCTGTGATAAAATGCCACATTTCTGAAAGAAACTGTCCTCTTGCGGAGTGTAATGCTGTATGTTCCGGAGGAAACGGGAAATATTCAGCAGAGTCCTGGTATTTCTGGGAGAAGAGGTCTGATGTGGGGGGGGGAAGGTGATGTATCTGTGAGAAAGCTGGTGTTTCTGGGAGAAAATGCCAGGTATTGGTGAGGAAACAGATGCTAGAGAGGGAAAAGGCCATCCCTTTGGGAGAGAAGTGGTATTTCTGGGAGAAAATGCCCCAAATCGGGGAGTAAGTGTCATCCTGAGGCGTGTCATGGAGTAGATTTGGGAGGAAATGGAGGTGTTTCACAGAGTAGCGGCACTTCTGGGAGAAAATGTCCTCAGTGGGAAAGACAATGTCCTCTTGAGGGAAGAAAACAGGTCTTTCTTACAGCAAATGTCATCCAATTGGGAGAAAATCTCCTCTCTTGGGGAGAAAAGTGGTCTTTCTGAGAGAAGGTGTCCTCTTCTTGGCTGCAAGTGTCCCAGTTGGCATTGTCACGGAGGCTTTTTGGGGAGAAAGCGTGTGGCAGTTGTAAGAGAAGGGGTATTTCTGGGAGCAAATCTCCTCTTTTTGGAAGAGAAGGTGAAATTTCCAAGGGAAAAGTGGCATTTCTGGGAGGAAATGACATAGCTGGGGGAGAAAAGTGGGAACCGGTGGGAAAGAAGATCTTGTACTGGAGAGCAACGGTGGTCTTTTTGGTGTGCCAAGTGGTCTCTTGGGGAGACAACGTGGTAAATAGGGGAGACAATGTCCTCTGGAGGAGTGTCAAGTAGTATTTGGGAGAGCAAACGTCAGGTATTTCTCGGAAACCGGCTGTTTCTGGGAGATAGTAGCAGACTTGGTTGGAAAATGACAGGTGTTTGTGAGAAAGCTGGTATTTTGGGAAAAAAAGGCCGTTTTTTAAAGAATAAGCTGGCATTTCTGGGAGAATATGTCCCATCTTTGGGAGAAAACGGGTGTATGTGGGAGAAAATGTCGTGTATTTGGGAGAAAGCTGGTGTATGTGGGAGAAAAGGCCATTGTGATGGGAGTCAGTGTGATCTTGAGGAGTGGAAAGCAGTATTCTTGAGATGAAACGTGAGGTATTTCTAAGAGTCCTGGTATTTCTGGGAGAAAATGTCTTGTTTTGGAGAGCCAAAGTCCCATTTTGGGGGCAGAAGCTGGTATTTCTGTGACACTGCCATCTTGATGGGGGTAAGTGTGATCTTGAGGAGTGTAAAGCAGCATTTTGGTTAGAAAATGGGAGCTCTTCCTAAGAGCAGTGCTATTTCTGGGAGAAAAGGAGCTCTACTGGGCATAAAAATGGTGTATCTGTGATAAAATGCCACATTTCTGAAAGAAACTGTCCTCTTGCGGAGTGTAATGCTGTATGTTCCGGAGGAAATGGGAAATATTCAGCAGAGTCCTGGTATTTCTGGGAGAAGAGGTCTGATGTGGGGGGGGGAAGGTGATGTATCTGTGAGAAAGCTGGTGTTTCTGGGAGAAAATGCCAGGTATTGGTGAGGAAACAGATGCTAGAGAGGGAAAAGTCTGGTATTTTGGGGAAAAAAGGCCGTTTTTTAAAGAATAAGCTGGCATTTCTGGGAGAATATGTCCCATCTTTGGGAGAAAACGGGTGTATGTGGGAGAAAATGTCGTGTATTTGGGAGAAAGCTGGTGTATGTGGGAGAAAAGGCCATTGTGATGGGAGTCAGTGTGATCTTGAGGAGTGGAAAGCAGTATTCTTGAGATGAAACGTGAGGTATTTCTAAGAGTCCTGGTATTTCTGGGAGAAAATGTCTTGTTTTGGAGAGCCAAAGTCCCATTTTGGGGGCAGAAGCTGGTATTTCTGTGACACTGCCATCTTGATGGGGGTAAGTGTGATCTTGAGGAGTGTAAAGCAGCATTTTGGTTAGAAAATGGGAGCTCTTCCTAAGAGCAGTGCTATTTCTGGGAGAAAAGGAGCTCTACTGGGCATAAAAATGGTGTATCTGTGATAAAATGCCACAGTTCTGAAAGAAACTGTCCTTTTGCGGAGTGTAATGCTGTATGTTCCGGAGGAAATGGGAAATATTCAGCAGAGTCCTGGTATTTCTGGGAGAAGAGGTCTGATGTGGGGGGGGGAAGGTGATGTATCTGTGAGAAAGCTGGTGTTTCTGGGAGAAAATGCCAGGTATTGGTGAGGAAACAGATGCTAGAGAGGGAAAAGGCCATCCCTTTGGGAGAGAAGTGGTATTTCTGGGAGAAAATGCCCCAAATCGGGGAGTAAGTGTCATCCTGAGGCGTGTCATGGAGTAGATTTGGGAGGAAATGGAGGTGTTTCACCGAGTAGCGGCACTTCTGGGAGAAAATGTCCTCAGTGGGAAAGACAATGTCCTCTTGAGGGAAGAAAACAGGTCTTTCTTACAGCAAATGTCATCCAATTGGGAGAAAATCTCCTCTGTTGGGGAGAAAAGTGGTCTTTCTGAGAGAAGGTGTCCTCTTCTTGGCTGCAAGTGTCCCAGTTGGCATTGTCATGGAGGCTTTTTGGGGAGAAAGCGTGTGGCAGTTGTAAGAGAAGGGGTATTTCTGGGAGCAAATCTCCTCTTTTTGGAAGAGAAGGTGAAATTTCCAAGGGAAAAGTGGCATTTCTGGGAGGAAATGACATAGCTGGGGGAGAAAAGTGGGAACCGGTGGGAAAGAAGATCTTGTACTGGAGAGCAACGGTGGTCTTTTTGGTGTGCCAAGTGGTCTCTTGGGGAGACAACGTGGTAAATAGGGGAGACAATGTCCTCTGGAGGAGTGTCAAGTAGTATTTGGGAGAGCAAACGTCAGGTATTTCTCGGAAACCGGCTGTTTCTGGGAGATAGTAGCAGACTTGGTTGGAAAATGACAGGTGTTTGTGAGAAAGCTGGTATTTTGGGAAAAAAAGGCCGTTTTTTAAAGAATAAGCTGGCATTTCTGGGAGAATATGTCCCATCTTTGGGAGAAAACGGGTGTATGTGGGAGAAAATGTCGTGTATTTGGGAGAAAGCTGGTGTATGTGGGAGAAAAGGCCATTGTGATGGGAGTCAGTGTGATCTTGAGGAGTGGAAAGCAGTATTCTTGAGATGAAACGTGAGGTATTTCTAAGAGTCCTGGTATTTCTGGGAGAAAATGTCTTGTTTTGGAGAGCCAAAGTCCCATTTTGGGGGCAGAAGCTGGTATTTCTGTGACACTGCCATCTTGATGGGGGTAAGTGTGATCTTGAGGAGTGAAAAGCAGCATTTTGGTTCGAAAATGGGAGCTCTTCCTAAGAGCAGTGCTATTTCTGGGAGAAAAGGAGCTCTACTGGGCATAAAAATGGTGTATCTGTGATAAAATGCCACATTTCTGAAAGAAACTGTCCTCTTGCGGAGTGTAATGCTGTATGTTCCGGAGGAAATGGGAAATATTCAGCAGAGTCCTGGTATTTCTGGGAGAAGAGGTCTGATGTGGGGGGGGGAAGGTGATGTATCTGTGAGAAAGCTGGTGTTTCTGGGAGAAAATGCCAGGTATTGGTGAGGAAACAGATGCTAGAGGGGGAAAAGGCCATCCCTTTGGGAGAGAAGTGGTATTTCTGGGAGAAAATGCCCCAAATCGGGGAGTAAGTGTCATCCTGAGGCGTGTCATGGAGTAGATTTGGGAGGAAATGGAGGTGTTTCACAGAGTAGCGGCACTTCTGGGAGAAAATGTCCTCAGTGGGAAAGACAATGTCCTCTTGAGGGAAGAAAACAGGTCTTTCTTACAGCAAATGTCATCCAATTGGGAGAAAATCTCCTCTGTTGGGGAGAAAAGTGGTCTTTCTGAGAGAAGGTGTCCTCTTCTTGGCTGCAAGTGTCCCAGTTGGCATTGTCATGGAGGCTTTTTGGGGAGAAAGCGTGTGGCAGTTGTAAGAGAAGGGGTATTTCTGGGAGCAAATCTCCTCTTTTTGGAAGAGAAGGTGAAATTTCCAAGGGAAAAGTGGCATTTCTGGGAGGAAATGACATAGCTGGGGGAGAAAAGTGGGAACCGGTGGGAAAGAAGATCTTGTACTGGAGAGCAACGGTGGTCTTTTTGGTGTGCCAAGTGGTCTCTTGGGGAGACAACGTGGTAAATAGGGGAGACAATGTCCTCTGGAGGAGTGTCAAGTAGTATTTGGGAGAGCAAACATCAGGTATTTCTCGGAAACCGGCTGTTTCTGGGAGATAGTAGCAGACTTGGTTGGAAAATGACAGGTGTTTGTGAGAAAGCTGGTATTTTGGGAAAAAAAGGCCGTTTTTTAAAGAATAAGCTGGCATTTCTGGGAGAATATGTCCCATCTTTGGGAGAAAACGGGTGTATGTGGGAGAAAATGTCGTGTATTTGGGAGAAAGCTGGTGTATGTGGGAGAAAAGGCCATTGTGATGGGAGTCAGTGTGATCTTGAGGAGTGGAAAGCAGTATTCTTGAGATGAAACGTGAGGTATTTCTAAGAGTCCTGGTATTTCTGGGAGAAAATGTCTTGTTTTGGAGAGCCAAAGTCCCATTTTGGGGGCAGAAGCTGGTATTTCTGTGACACTGCCATCTTGATGGGGGTAAGTGTGATCTTGAGGAGTGTAAAGCAGCATTTTGGTTAGAAAATGGGAGCTCTTCCTAAGAGCAGTGCTATTTCTGGGAGAAAAGGAGCTCTACTGGGCATAAAAATGGTGTATCTGTGATAAAATGCCACATTTCTGAAAGAAACTGTCCTCTTGCAGAGTGTAATGCTGTATGTTCCGGAGGAAATGGGAAATATTCAGCAGAGTCCTGGTATTTCTGGGAGAAGAGGTCTGATGTGGGGGGGGGAAGGTGATGTATCTGTGAGAAAGCTGGTGTTTCTGGGAGAAAATGCCAGGTATTGGTGAGGAAACAGATGCTAGAGAGGGAAAAGGCCATCCCTTTGGGAGAGAAGTGGTATTTCTGGGAGAAAATGCCCCAAATCGGGGAGTAAGTGTCATCCTGAGGCGTGTCATGGAGTAGATTTGGGAGGAAATGGAGGTGTTTCACAGAGTAGCGGCACTTCTGGGAGAAAATGTCCTCAGTGGGAAAGACAATGTCCTCTTGAGGGAAGAAAACAGGTCTTTCTTACAGCAAATGTCATCCAATTGGGAGAAAATCTCCTCTCTTGGGGAGAAAAGTGGTCTTTCTGAGAGAAGGTGTCCTCTTCTTGGCTGCAAGTGTCCCATTTGGCATTGTCACGGAGGCTTTTTGGGGAGAAAGCGTGTGGCAGTTGTAAGAGAAGGGGTATTTCTGGGAGCAAATCTCCTCTTTTTGGAAGAGAAGGTGAAATTTCCAAGGGAAAAGTGGCATTTCTGGGAGGAAATGACATAGCTGGGGGAGAAAAGTGGGAACCGGTGGGAAAGAAGATCTTGTACTGGAGAGCAACGGTGGTCTTTTTGGTGTGCCAAGTGGTCTCTTGGGGAGACAACGTGGTAAATAGGGGAGACAATGTCCTCTGGAGGAGTGTCAAGTAGTATTTGGGAGAGCAAACGTCAGGTATTTCTCGGAAACCGGCTGTTTCTGGGAGATAGTAGCAGACTTGGTTGGAAAATGACAGGTGTTTGTGAGAAAGCTGGTATTTTGGGAAAAAAAGGCCGTTTTTTAAAGAATAAGCTGGCATTTCTGGGAGAATATGTCCCATCTTTGGGAGAAAACGGGTGTATGTGGGAGAAAATGTCGTGTATTTGGGAGAAAGCTGGTGTATGTGGGAGAAAAGGCCATTGTGATGGGAGTCAGTGTGATCTTGAGGAGTGGAAAGCAGTATTCTTGAGATGAAACGTGAGGTATTTCTAAGAGTCCTGGTATTTCTGGGAGAAAATGTCTTGTTTTGGAGAGCCAAAGTCCCATTTTGGGGGCAGAAGCTGGTATTTCTGTGACACTGCCATCTTGATGGGGGTAAGTGTGATCTTGAGGAGTGTAAAGCAGCATTTTGGTTAGAAAATGGGAGCTCTTCCTAAGAGCAGTGCTATTTCTGGGAGAAAAGGAGCTCTACTGGGCATAAAAATGGTGTATCTGTGATAAAATGCCACATTTCTGAAAGAAACTGTCCTCTTGCGGAGTGTAATGCTGTATGTTCCGGAGGAAATGAGAAATATTCAGCAGAGTCCTGGTATTTCTGGGAGAAGAGGTCTGATGTGGGGGGGGGAAGGTGATGTATCTGTGAGAAAGCTGGTGTTTCTGGGAGAAAATGCCAGGTATTGGTGAGGAAACAGACGCTAGAGAGGGAAAAGGATGGTATTTTGGGGAAAAAAGGCCGTTTGTTAAAGAATAAGCTGGCATTTCTGGGAGAATATGTCCCATCTTTGGGAGAAAACGGGTGTATGTGGGAGAAAATGTCGTGTATTTGGGAGAAAGCTGGTGTATGTGGGAGAAAAGGCCATTGTGATGGGAGTCAGTGTGATCTTGAGGAGTGGAAAGCAGTATTCTTGAGATGAAACGTGAGGTATTTCTAAGAGTCCTGGTATTTCTGGGAGAAAATGTCTTGTTTTGGAGAGCCAAAGTCCCATTTTGGGGGCAGAAGCTGGTATTTCTGTGACACTGCCATCTTGATGGGGGTAAGTGTGATCTTGAGGAGTATAAAGCAGCATTTTGGTTAGAAAATGGGAGCTCTTCCTAAGAGCAGTGCTATTTCTGGGAGAAAAGGAGCTCTACTGGGCATAAAAATGGTGTATCTGTGATAAAATGCCACATTTCTGAAAGAAGCTGTCCTCTTGCGGAGTGTAATGCTGTATGTTCCGGAGGAAATGGGAAATATTCAGCAGAGTCCTGGTATTTCTGGGAGAAGAGGTCTGATGTGGGGGGGGGAAGGTGATGTATCTGTGAGAAAGCTGGTGTTTCTGGGAGAAAATGCCAGGTATTGGTGAGGAAACAGACGCTAGAGAGGGAAAAGGCTGGTATTTTGGGGAAAAAAGGCCGTTTTTTAAAGAATAAGCTGGCATTTCTGGGAGAATATGTCCCATCTTTGGGAGAAAACGGGTGTATGTGGGAGAAAATGTCGTGTATTTGGGAGAAAGCTGGTGTATGTGGGAGAAAAGGCCATTGTGATGGGAGTCAGTGTGATCTTGAGGAGTGGAAAGCAGTATTCTTGAGATGAAACGTGAGGTATTTCTAAGAGTCCTGGTATTTCTGGGAGAAAATGTCTTGTTTTGGAGAGCCAAAGTCCCATTTTGGGGGCAGAAGCTGGTATTTCTGTGACACTGCCATCTTGATGGGGGTAAGTGTGATCTTGAGGAGTGTAAAGCAGCATTTTGGTTAGAAAATGGGAGCTCTTCCTAAGAGCAGTGCTATTTCTGGGAGAAAAGGAGCTCTACTGGGCATAAAAATGGTGTATCTGTGATAAAATGCCACATTTCTGAAAGAAACTGTCCTCTTGCGGAGTGTAATGCTGTATGTTCCGGAGGAAATGGGAAATATTCAGCAGAGTCCTGGTATTTCTGGGAGAAGAGGTCTGATGTGGGGGGGGGAAGGTGATGTATCTGTGAGAAAGCTGGTGTTTCTGGGAGAAAATGCCAGGTATTGGTGAGGAAACAGATGCTAGAGAGGGAAAAGGCCATCCCTTTGGGAGAGAAGTGGTATTTCTGGGAGAAAATGCCCCAAATCGGGGAGTGTCATCCTGAGGCGTGTCATGGAGTAGATTTGGGAGGAAATGGAGGTGTTTCACAGAGTAGCGGCACTTCTGGGAGAAAATGTCCTCAGTGGGAAAGACAATGTCCTCTTGAGGGAAGAAAACAGGTCTTTCTTACAGCAAATGTCATCCAATTGGGAGAAAATCTCCTCTCTTGGGGAGAAAAGTGGTCTTTCTGAGAGAAGGTGTCCTCTTCTTGGCTGCAAGTGTCCCATTTGGCATTGTCACGGAGGCTTTTTGGGGAGAAAGCGTGTGGCAGTTGTAAGAGAAGGGGTATTTCTGGGAGGAAATCTCCTCTTTTTGGAAGAGAAGGTGAAATTTCCAAGGGAAAAGTGGCATTTCTGGGAGGAAATGACATAGCTGGGGGAGAAAAGTGGGAACCGGTGGGAAAGAAGATCTTGTACTGGAGAGCAACGGTGGTCTTTTTGGTGTGCCAAGTGGTCTCTTGGGGAGACAACGTGGTAAATAGGGGAGACAATGTCCTCTGGAGGAGTGTCAAGTAGTATTTGGGAGAGCAAACGTCAGGTATTTCTCGGAAACCGGCTGTTTCTGGGAGATAGTAGCAGACTTGGTTGGAAAATGACAGGTGTTTGTGAGAAAGCTGGTATTTTGGGAAAAAAAGGCCGTTTTTTAAAGAATAAGCTGGCATTTCTGGGAGAATATGTCCCATCTTTGGGAGAAAACGGGTGTATGTGGGAGAAAATGTCGTGTATTTGGGAGAAAGCTGGTGTATGTGGGAGAAAAGGCCATTGTGATGGGAGTCAGTGTGATCTTGAGGAGTGGAAAGCAGTATTCTTGAGATGAAACGTGAGGTATTTCTAAGAGTCCTGGTATTTCTGGGAGAAAATGTCTTGTTTTGGAGAGCCAAAGTCCCATTTTGGGGGCAGAAGCTGGTATTTCTGTGACACTGCCATCTTGATGGGGGTAAGTGTGATCTTGAGGAGTGTAAAGCAGCATTTTGGTTAGAAAATGGGAGCTCTTCCTAAGAGCAGTGCTATTTCTGGGAGAAAAGGAGCTCTACTGGGCATAAAAATGGTGTATCTGTGATAAAATGCCACATTTCTGAAAGAAACTGTCCTCTTGCAGAGTGTAATGCTGTATGTTCCGGAGGAAATGGGAAATATTCAGCAGAGTCCTGGTATTTCTGGGAGAAGAGGTCTGATGTGGGGGGGGGAAGGTGATGTATCTGTGAGAAAGCTGGTGTTTCTGGGAGAAAATGCCAGGTATTGGTGAGGAAACAGATGCTAGAGAGGGAAAAGGCCATCCCTTTGGGAGAGAAGTGGTATTTCTGGGAGAAAATGCCCCAAATCGGGGAGTAAGTGTCATCCTGAGGCGTGTCATGGAGTAGATTTGGGAGGAAATGGAGGTGTTTCACAGAGTAGCGGCACTTCTGGGAGAAAATGTCCTCAGTGGGAAAGACAATGTCCTCTTGAGGGAAGAAAACAGGTCTTTCTTACAGCAAATGTCATCCAATTGGGAGAAAATCTCCTCTCTTGGGGAGAAAAGTGGTCTTTCTGAGAGAAGGTGTCCTCTTCTTGGCTGCAAGTGTCCCATTTGGCATTGTCACGGAGGCTTTTTGGGGAGAAAGCGTGTGGCAGTTGTAAGAGAAGGGGTATTTCTGGGAGCAAAACTCCTCTTTTTGGAAGAGAAGGTGAAATTTCCAAGGGAAAAGTGGCATCTCTGGGAGGAAATGACATAGCTGGGGGAGAAAAGTGGGAACCGGTGGGAAAGAAGATCTTGTACTGGAGAGCAACGGTGGTCTTTTTGGTGTGCCAAGTGGTCTCTTGGGGAGACAACGTGGTAAATAGGGGAGACAATGTCCTCTGGAGGAGTGTCAAGTAGTATTTGGGAGAGCAAACGTCAGGTATTTCTCGGAAACCGGCTGTTTCTGGGAGATAGTAGCAGACTTGGTTGGAAAATGACAGGTGTTTGTGAGAAAGCTGGTATTTTGGGAAAAAAAGGCCGTTTTTTAAAGAATAAGCTGGCATTTCTGGGAGAATATGTCCCATCTTTGGGAGAAAACGGGTGTATGTGGGAGAAAATGTCGTGTATTTGGGAGAAAGCTGGTGTATGTGGGAGAAAAGGCCATTGTGATGGGAGTCAGTGTGATCTTGAGGAGTGGAAAGCAGTATTCTTGAGATGAAACGTGAGGTATTTCTAAGAGTCCTGGTATTTCTGGGAGAAAATGTCTTGTTTTGGAGAGCCAAAGTCCCATTTTGGGGGCAGAAGCTGGTATTTCTGTGACACTGCCATCTTGATGGGGGTAAGTGTGATCTTGAGGAGTGTAAAGCAGCATTTTGGTTAGAAAATGGGAGCTCTTCCTAAGAGCAGTGCTATTTCTGGGAGAAAAGGAGCTCTACTGGGCATAAAAATGGTGTATCTGTGATAAAATGCCACATTTCTGAAAGAAACTGTCCTCTTGCGGAGTGTAATGCTGTATGTTCCGGAGGAAACGGGAAATATTCAGCAGAGTCCTGGTATTTCTGGGAGAAGAGGTCTGATGTGGGGGGGGGAAGGTGATGTATCTGTGAGAAAGCTGGTGTTTCTGGGAGAAAATGCCAGGTATTGGTGAGGAAACAGACGCTAGAGAGGGAAAAGGATGGTATTTTGGGGAAAAAAGGCCGTTTGTTAAAGAATAAGCTGGCATTTCTGGGAGAATATGTCCCATCTTTGGGAGAAAACGGGTGTATGTGGGAGAAAATGTCGTGTATTTGGGAGAAAGCTGGTGTATGTGGGAGAAAAGGCCATTGTGATGGGAGTCAGTGTGATCTTGAGGAGTGGAAAGCAGTATTCTTGAGATGAAACGTGAGGTATTTCTAAGAGTCCTGGTATTTCTGGGAGAAAATGTCTTGTTTTGGAGAGCCAAAGTCCCATTTTGGGGGCAGAAGCTGGTATTTCTGTGACACTGCCATCTTGATGGGGGTAAGTGTGATCTTGAGGAGTATAAAGCAGCATTTTGGTTAGAAAATGGGAGCTCTTCCTAAGAGCAGTGCTATTTCTGGGAGAAAAGGAGCTCTACTGGGCATAAAAATGGTGTATCTGTGATAAAATGCCACATTTCTGAAAGAAGCTGTCCTCTTGCGGAGTGTAATGCTGTATGTTCCGGAGGAAATGGGAAATATTCAGCAGAGTCCTGGTATTTCTGGGAGAAGAGGTCTGATGTGGGGGGGGGAAGGTGATGTATCTGTGAGAAAGCTGGTGTTTCTGGGAGAAAATGCCAGGTATTGGTGAGGAAACAGACGCTAGAGAGGGAAAAGGCTGGTATTTTGGGGAAAAAAGGCCGTTTTTTAAAGAATAAGCTGGCATTTCTGGGAGAATATGTCCCATCTTTGGGAGAAAACGGGTGTATGTGGGAGAAAATGTCGTGTATTTGGGAGAAAGCTGGTGTATGTGGGAGAAAAGGCCATTGTGATGGGAGTCAGTGTGATCTTGAGGAGTGGAAAGCAGTATTCTTGAGATGAAACGTGAGGTATTTCTAAGAGTCCTGGTATTTCTGGGAGAAAATGTCTTGTTTTGGAGAGCCAAAGTCCCATTTTGGGGGCAGAAGCTGGTATTTCTGTGACACTGCCATCTTGATGGGGGTAAGTGTGATCTTGAGGAGTGTAAAGCAGCATTTTGGTTAGAAAATGGGAGCTCTTCCTAAGAGCAGTGCTATTTCTGGGAGAAAAGGAGCTCTACTGGGCATAAAAATGGTGTATCTGTGATAAAATGCCACATTTCTGAAAGAAACTGTCCTCTTGCGGAGTGTAATGCTGTATGTTCCGGAGGAAATGGGAAATATTCAGCAGAGTCCTGGTATTTCTGGGAGAAGAGGTCTGATGTGGGGGGGGGAAGGTGATGTATCTGTGAGAAAGCTGGTGTTTCTGGGAGAAAATGCCAGGTATTGGTGAGGAAACAGATGCTAGAGAGGGAAAAGGCCATCCCTTTGGGAGAGAAGTGGTATTTCTGGGAGAAAATGCCCCAAATCGGGGAGTGTCATCCTGAGGCGTGTCATGGAGTAGATTTGGGAGGAAATGGAGGTGTTTCACAGAGTAGCGGCACTTCTGGGAGAAAATGTCCTCAGTGGGAAAGACAATGTCCTCTTGAGGGAAGAAAACAGGTCTTTCTTACAGCAAATGTCATCCAATTGGGAGAAAATCTCCTCTCTTGGGGAGAAAAGTGGTCTTTCTGAGAGAAGGTGTCCTCTTCTTGGCTGCAAGTGTCCCATTTGGCATTGTCACGGAGGCTTTTTGGGGAGAAAGCGTGTGGCAGTTGTAAGAGAAGGGGTATTTCTGGGAGGAAATCTCCTCTTTTTGGAAGAGAAGGTGAAATTTCCAAGGGAAAAGTGGCATTTCTGGGAGGAAATGACATAGCTGGGGGAGAAAAGTGGGAACCGGTGGGAAAGAAGATCTTGTACTGGAGAGCAACGGTGGTCTTTTTGGTGTGCCAAGTGGTCTCTTGGGGAGACAACGTGGTAAATAGGGGAGACAATGTCCTCTGGAGGAGTGTCAAGTAGTATTTGGGAGAGCAAACGTCAGGTATTTCTCGGAAACCGGCTGTTTCTGGGAGATAGTAGCAGACTTGGTTGGAAAATGACAGGTGTTTGTGAGAAAGCTGGTATTTTGGGAAAAAAAGGCCGTTTTTTAAAGAATAAGCTGGCATTTCTGGGAGAATATGTCCCATCTTTGGGAGAAAACGGGTGTATGTGGGAGAAAATGTCGTGTATTTGGGAGAAAGCTGGTGTATGTGGGAGAAAAGGCCATTGTGATGGGAGTCAGTGTGATCTTGAGGAGTGGAAAGCAGTATTCTTGAGATGAAACGTGAGGTATTTCTAAGAGTCCTGGTATTTCTGGGAGAAAATGTCTTGTTTTGGAGAGCCAAAGTCCCATTTTGGGGGCAGAAGCTGGTATTTCTGTGACACTGCCATCTTGATGGGGGTAAGTGTGATCTTGAGGAGTGTAAAGCAGCATTTTGGTTAGAAAATGGGAGCTCTTCCTAAGAGCAGTGCTATTTCTGGGAGAAAAGGAGCTCTACTGGGCATAAAAATGGTGTATCTGTGATAAAATGCCACATTTCTGAAAGAAACTGTCCTCTTGCAGAGTGTAATGCTGTATGTTCCGGAGGAAATGGGAAATATTCAGCAGAGTCCTGGTATTTCTGGGAGAAGAGGTCTGATGTGGGGGGGGGAAGGTGATGTATCTGTGAGAAAGCTGGTGTTTCTGGGAGAAAATGCCAGGTATTGGTGAGGAAACAGATGCTAGAGAGGGAAAAGGCCATCCCTTTGGGAGAGAAGTGGTATTTCTGGGAGAAAATGCCCCAAATCGGGGAGTAAGTGTCATCCTGAGGCGTGTCATGGAGTAGATTTGGGAGGAAATGGAGGTGTTTCACAGAGTAGCGGCACTTCTGGGAGAAAATGTCCTCAGTGGGAAAGACAATGTCCTCTTGAGGGAAGAAAACAGGTCTTTCTTACAGCAAATGTCATCCAATTGGGAGAAAATCTCCTCTCTTGGGGAGAAAAGTGGTCTTTCTGAGAGAAGGTGTCCTCTTCTTGGCTGCAAGTGTCCCATTTGGCATTGTCACGGAGGCTTTTTGGGGAGAAAGCGTGTGGCAGTTGTAAGAGAAGGGGTATTTCTGGGAGCAAAACTCCTCTTTTTGGAAGAGAAGGTGAAATTTCCAAGGGAAAAGTGGCATCTCTGGGAGGAAATGACATAGCTGGGGGAGAAAAGTGGGAACCGGTGGGAAAGAAGATCTTGTACTGGAGAGCAACGGTGGTCTTTTTGGTGTGCCAAGTGGTCTCTTGGGGAGACAACGTGGTAAATAGGGGAGACAATGTCCTCTGGAGGAGTGTCAAGTAGTATTTGGGAGAGCAAACGTCAGGTATTTCTCGGAAACCGGCTGTTTCTGGGAGATAGTAGCAGACTTGGTTGGAAAATGACAGGTGTTTGTGAGAAAGCTGGTATTTTGGGAAAAAAAGGCCGTTTTTTAAAGAATAAGCTGGCATTTCTGGGAGAATATGTCCCATCTTTGGGAGAAAACGGGTGTATGTGGGAGAAAATGTCGTGTATTTGGGAGAAAGCTGGTGTATGTGGGAGAAAAGGCCATTGTGATGGGAGTCAGTGTGATCTTGAGGAGTGGAAAGCAGTATTCTTGAGATGAAACGTGAGGTATTTCTAAGAGTCCTGGTATTTCTGGGAGAAAATGTCTTGTTTTGGAGAGCCAAAGTCCCATTTTGGGGGCAGAAGCTGGTATTTCTGTGACACTGCCATCTTGATGGGGGTAAGTGTGATCTTGAGGAGTGTAAAGCAGCATTTTGGTTAGAAAATGGGAGCTCTTCCTAAGAGCAGTGCTATTTCTGGGAGAAAAGGAGCTCTACTGGGCATAAAAATGGTGTATCTGTGATAAAATGCCACATTTCTGAAAGAAACTGTCCTCTTGCGGAGTGTAATGCTGTATGTTCCGGAGGAAACGGGAAATATTCAGCAGAGTCCTGGTATTTCTGGGAGAAGAGGTCTGATGTGGGGGGGGGAAGGTGATGTATCTGTGAGAAAGCTGGTGTTTCTGGGAGAAAATGCCAGGTATTGGTGAGGAAACAGATGCTAGAGAGGGAAAAGGCCATCCCTTTGGGAGAGAAGTGGTATTTCTGGGAGAAAATGCCCCAAATCGGGGAGTAAGTGTCATCCTGAGGCGTGTCATGGAGTAGATTTGGGAGGAAATGGAGGCGTTTCACAGAGTAGCGGCACTTCTGGGAGAAAATGTCCTCAGTGGGAAAGACAATGTCCTCTTGAGGGAAGAAAACAGGTCTTTCTTACAGCAAATGTCATCCAATTGGGAGAAAATCTCCTCTCTTGGGGAGAAAAGTGGTCTTTCTGAGAGAAGGTGTCCTCTTCTTGGCTGCAAGTGTCCCAGTTGGCATTGTCACGGAGGCTTTTTGGGGAGAAAGCGTGTGGCAGTTGTAAGAGAAGGGGTATTTCTGGGAGCAAATCTCCTCTTTTTGGAAGAGAAGGTGAAATTTCCAAGGGAAAAGTGGCATTTCTGGGAGGAAATGACATAGCTGGGGGAGAAAAGTGGGAACCGGTGGGAAAGAAGATCTTGTACTGGAGAGCAACGGTGGTCTTTTTGGTGTGCCAAGTGGTCTCTTGGGGAGACAACGTGGTAAATAGGGGAGACAATGTCCTCTGGAGGAGTGTCAAGTAGTATTTGGGAGAGCAAACGTCAGGTATTTCTCGGAAACCGGCTGTTTCTGGGAGATAGTAGCAGACTTGGTTGGAAAATGACAGGTGTTTGTGAGAAAGCTGGTATTTTGGGAAAAAAAGGCCGTTTTTTAAAGAATAAGCTGGCATTTCTGGGAGAATATGTCCCATCTTTGGGAGAAAACGGGTGTATGTGGGAGAAAATGTCGTGTATTTGGGAGAAAGCTGGTGTATGTGGGAGAAAAGGCCATTGTGATGGGAGTCAGTGTGATCTTGAGGAGTGGAAAGCAGTATTCTTGAGATGAAACGTGAGGTATTTCTAAGAGTCCTGGTATTTCTGGGAGAAAATGTCTTGTTTTGGAGAGCCAAAGTCCCATTTTGGGGGCAGAAGCTGGTATTTCTGTGACACTGCCATCTTGATGGGGGTAAGTGTGATCTTGAGGAGTGAAAAGCAGCATTTTGGTTAGAAAATGGGAGCTCTTCCTAAGAGCAGTGCTATTTCTGGGAGAAAAGGAGCTCTACTGGGCATAAAAATGGTGTATCTGTGATAAAATGCCACATTTCTGAAAGAAACTGTCCTCTTGCGGAGTGTAATGCTGTATGTTCCGGAGGAAATGGGAAATATTCAGCAGAGTCCTGGTATTTCTGGGAGAAGAGGTCTGATGTGGGGGGGGGAAGGTGATGTATCTGTGAGAAAGCTGGTGTTTCTGGGAGAAAATGCCAGGTATTGGTGAGGAAACAGATGCTAGAGAGGGAAAAGGCCATCCCTTTGGGAGAGAAGTGGTATTTCTGGGAGAAAATGCCCCAAATCGGGGAGTAAGTGTCATCCTGAGGCGTGTCATGGAGTAGATTTGGGAGGAAATGGAGGTGTTTCACAGAGTAGCGGCACTTCTGGGAGAAAATGTCCTCAGTGGGAAAGACAATGTCCTCTTGAGGGAAGAAAACAGGTCTTTCTTACAGCAAATGTCATCCAATTGGGAGAAAATCTCCTCTCTTGGGGAGAAAAGTGGTCTTTCTGAGAGAAGGTGTCCTCTTCTTGGCTGCAAGTGTCCCAGTTGGCATTGTCATGGAGGCTTTTTGGGGAGAAAGCGTGTGGCAGTTGTAAGAGAAGGGGTATTTCTGGGAGCAAATCTCCTCTTTTTGGAAGAGAAGGTGAAATTTCCAAGGGAAAAGTGGCATTTCTGGGAGGAAATGACATAGCTGGGGGAGAAAAGTGGGAACCGGTGGGAAAGAAGATCTTGTACTGGAGAGCAACGGTGGTCTTTTTGGTGTGCCAAGTGGTCTCTTGGGGAGACAACGTGGTAAATAGGGGAGACAATGTCCTCTGGAGGAGTGTCAAGTAGTATTTGGGAGAGCAAACGTCAGGTATTTCTCGGAAACCGGCTGTTTCTGGGAGATAGTAGCAGACTTGGTTGGAAAATGACAGGTGTTTGTGAGAAAGCTGGTATTTTGGGAAAAAAAGGCCGTTTTTTAAAGAATAAGCTGGCATTTCTGGGAGAATATGTCCCATCTTTGGGAGAAAACGGGTGTATGTGGGAGAAAATGTCGTGTATTTGGGAGAAAGCTGGTGTATGTGGGAGAAAAGGCCATTGTGATGGGAGTCAGTGTGATCTTGAGGAGTGGAAAGCAGTATTCTTGAGATGAAACGTGAGGTATTTCTAAGAGTCCTGGTATTTCTGGGAGAAAATGTCTTGTTTTGGAGAGCCAAAGTCCCATTTTGGGGGCAGAAGCTGGTATTTCTCTGACACTGCCATCTTGATGGGGGTAAGTGTGATCTTGAGGAGTGTAAAGCAGCATTTTGGTTAGAAAATGGGAGCTCTTCCTAAGAGCAGTGCTATTTCTGGGAGAAAAGGAGCTCTACTGGGCATAAAAATGGTGTATCTGTGATAAAATGCCACATTTCTGAAAGAAACTGTCCTTTTGCGGAGTGTAATGCTGTATGTTCCGGAGGAAATGGGAAATATTCAGCAGAGTCCTGGTATTTCTGGGAGAAGAGGTCTGATGTGGGGGGGGAAGGTGATGTATCTGTGAGAAAGCTGGTGTTTCTGGGAGAAAATGCCAGGTATTGGTGAGGAAACAGATGCTAGAGAGGGAAAAGGCTGGTATTTTGGGGAAAAAAGGCCGTTTTTTAAAGAATAAGCTGGCATTTCTGGGAGAATATGTCCCATCTTTGGGAGAAAACGGGTGTATGTGGGAGAAAATGTCGTGTATTTGGGAGAAAGCTGGTGTATGTGGGAGAAAAGGCCATTGTGATGGGAGTCAGTGTGATCTTGAGGAGTGGAAAGCAGTATTCTTGAGATGAAACGTGAGGTATTTCTAAGAGTCCTGGTATTTCTGGGAGAAAATGTCTTGTTTTGGAGAGCCAAAGTCCCATTTTGGGGGCAGAAGCTGGTATTTCTGTGACACTGCCATCTTGATGGGGGTAAGTGTGATCTTGAGGAGTGAAAAGCAGCATTTTGGTTAGAAAATGGGAGCTCTTCCTAAGAGCAGTGCTATTTCTGGGAGAAAAGGAGCTCTACTGGGCATAAAAATGGTGTATCTGTGATAAAATGCCACATTTCTGAAAGAAACTGTCCTCTTGCGGAGTGTAATGCTGTATGTTCCGGAGGAAATGGGAAATATTCAGCAGAGTCCTGGTATTTCTGGGAGAAGAGGTCTGATGTGGGGGGGGGAAGGTGATGTATCTGTGAGAAAGCTGGTGTTTCTGGGAGAAAATGCCAGGTATTGGTGAGGAAACAGATGCTAGAGAGGGAAAAGGCTGGTATTTTGGGGAAAAAAGGCCGTTTTTTAAAGAATAAGCTGGCATTTCTGGGAGAATATGTCCCATCTTTGGGAGAAAACGGGTGTATGTGGGAGAAAATGTCGTGTATTTGGGAGAAAGCTGGTGTATGTGGGAGAAAAGGCCATTGTGATGGGAGTCAGTGTGATCTTGAGGAGTGGAAAGCAGTATTCTTGAGATGAAACGTGAGGTATTTCTAAGAGTCCTGGTATTTCTGGGAGAAAATGTCTTGTTTTGGAGAGCCAAAGTCCCATTTTGGGGGCAGAAGCTGGTATTTCTGTGACACTGCCATCTTGATGGGGGTAAGTGTGATCTTGAGGAGTGAAAAGCAGCATTTTGGTTAGAAAATGGGAGCTCTTCCTAAGAGCAGTGCTATTTCTGGGAGAAAAGGAGCTCTACTGGGCATAAAAATGGTGTATCTGTGATAAAATGCCACATTTCTGAAAGAAACTGTCCTCTTGCGGAGTGTAATGCTGTATGTTCCGGAGGAAATGGGAAATATTCAGCAGAGTCCTGGTATTTCTGGGAGAAGAGGTCTGATGTGGGGGGGGAAGGTGATGTATCTGTGAGAAAGCTGGTGTTTCTGGGAGAAAATGCCAGGTATTGGTGAGGAAACAGATGCTAGAGGGGGAAAAGGCCATCCCTTTGGGAGAGAAGTGGTATTTCTGGGAGAAAATGCCCCAAATCGGGGAGTAAGTGTCATCCTGAGGCGTGTCATGGAGTAGATTTGGGAGGAAATGGAGGTGTTTCACAGAGTAGCGGCACTTCTGGGAGAAAATGTCCTCAGTGGGAAAGACAATGTCCTCTTGAGGGAAGAAAACAGGTCTTTCTTACAGCAAATGTCATCCAATTGGGAGAAAATCTCCTCTCTTGGGGAGAAAAGTGGTCTTTCTGAGAGAAGGTGTCCTCTTCTTGGCTGCAAGTGTCCCAGTTGGCATTGTCATGGAGGCTTTTTGGGGAGAAAGCGTGTGGCAGTTGTAAGAGAAGGGGTATTTCTGGGAGCAAATCTCCTCTTTTTGGAAGAGAAGGTGAAATTTCCAAGGGAAAAGTGGCATTTCTGGGAGGAAATGACATAGCTGGGGGAGAAAAGTGGGAACCGGTGGGAAAGAAGATCTTGTACTGGAGAGCAACGGTGGTCTTTTTGGTGTGCCAAGTGGTCTCTTGGGGAGACAACGTGGTAAATAGGGGAGACAATGTCCTCTGGAGGAGTGTCAAGTAGTATTTGGGAGAGCAAACGTCAGGTATTTCTCGGAAACCGGCTGTTTCTGGGAGATAGTAGCAGACTTGGTTGGAAAATGACAGGTGTTTGTGAGAAAGCTGGTATTTTGGGAAAAAAAGGCCGTTTTTTAAAGAATAAGCTGGCATTTCTGGGAGAATATGTCCCATCTTTGGGAGAAAACGGGTGTATGTGGGAGAAAATGTCGTGTATTTGGGAGAAAGCTGGTGTATGTGGGAGAAAAGGCCATTGTGATGGGAGTCAGTGTGATCTTGAGGAGTGGAAAGCAGTATTCTTGAGATGAAACGTGAGGTATTTCTAAGAGTCCTGGTATTTCTGGGAGAAAATGTCTTGTTTTGGAGAGCCAAAGTCCCATTTTGGGGGCAGAAGCTGGTATTTCTGTGACACTGCCATCTTGATGGGGGTAAGTGTGATCTTGAGGAGTGAAAAGCAGCATTTTGGTTAGAAAATGGGAGCTCTTCCTAAGAGCAGTGCTATTTCTGGGAGAAAAGGAGCTCTACTGGGCATAAAAATGGTGTATCTGTGATAAAATGCCACATTTCTGAAAGAAGCTGTCCTCTTGCGGAGTGTAATGCTGTATGTTCCGGAGGAAATGGGAAATATTCAGCAGAGTCCTGGTATTTCTGGGAGAAGAGGTCTGATGTGGGGGGGGGAAGGTGATGTATCTGTGAGAAAGCTGGTGTTTCTGGGAGAAAATGCCAGGTATTGGTGAGGAAACAGATGCTAGAGAGGGAAAAGGCCATCCCTTTGGGAGAGAAGTGGTATTTCTGGGAGAAAATGCCCCAAATCGGGGAGTAAGTGTCATCCTGAGGCGTGTCATGGAGTAGATTTGGGAGGAAATGGAGGTGTTTCACAGAGTAGCGGCACTTCTGGGAGAAAATGTCCTCAGTGGGAAAGACAATGTCCTCTTGAGGGAAGAAAACAGGTCTTTCTTACAGCAAATGTCATCCAATTGGGAGAAAATCTCCTCTCTTGGGGAGAAAAGTGGTCTTTCTGAGAGAAGGTGTCCTCTTCTTGGCTGCAAGTGTCCCAGTTGGCATTGTCATGGAGGCTTTTTGGGGAGAAAGCGTGTGGCAGTTGTAAGAGAAGGGGTATTTCTGGGAGCAAATCTCCTCTTTTTGGAAGAGAAGGTGAAATTTCCAAGGGAAAAGTGGCATTTCTGGGAGGAAATGACATAGCTGGGGGAGAAAAGTGGGAACCGGTGGGAAAGAAGATCTTGTACTGGAGAGCAACGGTGGTCTTTTTGGTGTGCCAAGTGGTCTCTTGGGGAGACAACGTGGTAAATAGGGGAGACAATGTCCTCTGGAGGAGTGTCAAGTAGTATTTGGGAGAGCAAACGTCAGGTATTTCTCGGAAACCGGCTGTTTCTGGGAGATAGTAGCAGACTTGGTTGGAAAATGACAGGTGTTTGTGAGAAAGCTGGTATTTTGGGAAAAAAAGGCCGTTTTTTAAAGAATAAGCTGGCATTTCTGGGAGAATATGTCCCATCTTTGGGAGAAAACGGGTGTATGTGGGAGAAAATGTCGTGTATTTGGGAGAAAGCTGGTGTATGTGGGAGAAAAGGCCATTGTGATGGGAGTCAGTGTGATCTTGAGGAGTGGAAAGCAGTATTCTTGAGATGAAACGTGAGGTATTTCTAAGAGTCCTGGTATTTCTGGGAGAAAATGTCTTGTTTTGGAGAGCCAAAGTCCCATTTTGGGGGCAGAAGCTGGTATTTCTGTGACACTGCCATCTTGATGGGGGTAAGTGTGATCTTGAGGAGTGTAAAGCAGCATTTTGGTTAGAAAATGGGAGCTCTTCCTAAGAGCAGTGCTATTTCTGGGAGAAAAGGAGCTCTACTGGGCATAAAAATGGTGTACCTGTGATAAAATGCCACATTTCTGAAAGAAACTGTCCTCTTGCGGAGTGTAATGCTGTATGTTCCGGAGGAAATGGGAAATATTCAGCAGAGTCCTGGTATTTCTGGGAGAAGAGGTCTGATGTGGGGGGGGGAAGGTGATGTATCTGTGAGAAAGCTGGTGTTTCTGGGAGAAAATGCCAGGTATTGGTGAGGAAACAGATGCTAGAGAGGGAAAAGGCTGGTATTTTGGGGAAAAAAGGCCATTTTTTAAAGAATAAGCTGGCATTTCTGGGAGAATATGTCCCATCTTTGGGAGAAAACGGGTGTATGTGGGAGAAAATGTCGTGTATTTGGGAGAAAGCTGGTGTATGTGGGAGAAAAGGCCATTGTGATGGGAGTCAGTGTGATCTTGAGGAGTGGAAAGCAGTATTCTTGAGATGAAACGTGAGGTATTTCTAAGAGTCCTGGTATTTCTGGGAGAAAATGTCTTGTTTTGGAGAGCCAAAGTCCCATTTTGGGGGCAGAAGCTGGTATTTCTGTGACACTGCCATCTTGATGGGGGTAAGTGTGATCTTGAGGAGTGTAAAGCAGCATTTTGGTTAGAAAATGGGAGCTCTTCCTAAGAGCAGTGCTATTTCTGGGAGAAAAGGAGCTCTACTGGGCATAAAAATGGTGTATCTGTGATAAAATGCCACATTTCTGAAAGAAACTGTCCTCTTGCGGAGTGTAATGCTGTATGTTCCGGAGGAAATGGGAAATATTCAGCAGAGTCCTGGTATTTCTGGGAGAAGAGGTCTGATGTGGGGGGGGGAAGGTGATGTATCTGTGAGAAAGCTGGTGTTTCTGGGAGAAAATGCCAGGTATTGGTGAGGAAACAGATGCTAGAGAGGGAAAAGGCTGGTATTTTGGGGAAAAAAGGCCGTTTTTTAAAGAATAAGCTGGCATTTCTGGGAGAATATGTCCCATCTTTGGGAGAAAACGGGTGTATGTGGGAGAAAATGTCGTGTATTTGGGAGAAAGCTGGTGTATGTGGGAGAAAAGGCCATTGTGATGGGAGTCAGTGTGATCTTGAGGAGTGGAAAGCAGTATTCTTGAGATGAAATGTGAGGTATTTCTAAGAGTCCTGGTATTTCTGGGAGAAAATGTCTTGTTTTGGAGAGCCAAAGTCCCATTTTGGGGGCAGAAGCTGGTATTTCTGTGACACTGCCATCTTGATGGGGGTAAGTGTGATCTTGAGGAGTGTAAAGCAGCATTTTGGTTAGAAAATGGGAGCTCTTCCTAAGAGCAGTGCTATTTCTGGGAGAAAAGGAGCTCTACTGGGCATAAAAATGGTGTATCTGTGATAAAATGCCACATTTCTGAAAGAAACTGTCCTCTTGCGGAGTGTAATGCTGTATGTTCCGGAGGAAATGGGAAATATTCAGCAGAGTCCTGGTATTTCTGGGAGAAGAGGTCTGATGTGGGGGGGGGAAGGTGATGTATCTGTGAGAAAGCTGGTGTTTCTGGGAGAAAATGCCAGGTATTGGTGAGGAAACAGATGCTAGAGAGGGAAAAGGCCATCCCTTTGGGAGAGAAGTGGTATTTCTGGGAGAAAATGCCCCAAATCGGGGAGTAAGTGTCATCCTGAGGCGTGTCATGGAGTAGATTTGGGAGGAAATGGAGGTGTTTCACAGAGTAGCGGCACTTCTGGGAGAAAATGTCCTCAGTGGGAAAGACAATGTCCTCTTGAGGGAAGAAAACAGGTCTTTCTTACAGCAAATGTCATCCAATTGGGAGAAAATCTCCTCTCTTGGGGAGAAAAGTGGTCTTTCTGAGAGAAGGTGTCCTCTTCTTGGCTGCAAGTGTCCCATTTGGCATTGTCACGGAGGCTTTTTGGGGAGAAAGCGTGTGGCAGTTGTAAGAGAAGGGGTATTTCTGGGAGCAAATCTCCTCTTTTTGGAAGAGAAGGTGAAATTTCCAAGGGAAAAGTGGCATTTCTGGGAGGAAATGACATAGCTGGGGGAGAAAAGTGGGAACCGGTGGGAAAGAAGATCTTGTACTGGAGAGCAACGGTGGTCTTTTTGGTGTGCCAAGTGGTCTCTTGGGGAGACAACGTGGTAAATAGGGGAGACAATGTCCTCTGGAGGAGTGTCAAGTAGTATTTGGGAGAGCAAACGTCAGGTATTTCTCGGAAACCGGCTGTTTCTGGGAGATAGTAGCAGACTTGGTTGGAAAATGACAGGTGTTTGTGAGAAAGCTGGTATTTTGGGAAAAAAAGGCTGTTTTTTAAAGAATAAGCTGGCATTTCTGGGAGAATATGTCCCATCTTTGGGAGAAAACGGGTGTATGTGGGAGAAAATGTCGTGTATTTGGGAGAAAGCTGGTGTATGTGGGAGAAAAGGCCATTGTGATGGGAGTCAGTGTGATCTTGAGGAGTGGAAAGCAGTATTCTTGAGATGAAACGTGAGGTATTTCTAAGAGTCCTGGTATTTCTGGGAGAAAATGTCTTGTTTTGTTTTATTGTTTTTAATATTTCTATATTTTTTATGTTGCAATTTCAAGGAAACACTTCGATAGAAATTGCTTTTAATTCTTTTGGCATACATAGAAGATGTGAAAATGCACATCATATTTTCACATGAATGTAGTAACACAAAAAATGTTCAAAGCAGTAACTGATACACTCAATTATAAAAGCTGCCCTTCCTGTGCAAGAAATGTAACTCAGCCCTTGGGCTAGATGCCATTCTGTGTCATTGATGTAAACCTGGCGGACGGTACAAATACTCTGAATTTAAAATGGCATGACTAAAAATGGAGTCTTTCCTCTAGCTTTTAAGTTTTAAGAAACATAAAATATGTACGTATGCTTGGCAACTTTTCCTTTCATTATATACAAAAGTGACTCTCTCTAAAATAACTGTCAAACTAAGAGGGACTGTCAGAAACCTATCACAGGAGGTAATCTATTTGCTCAGGTTGCTGAAGAGCAATGAAAAAGTAGATATTGAGTTTCAGTTTTCAGCACATACATTAAAGTCCCATGCCTGTAATTAGGTCTCCTACCTTCCAAATAGAATTTTAAAAAAGTTTGATACATGATTATTTTAAATTATTTTTCTATAATTGGTTAGTGGTATTGTGGAACACATATTTAAGGATTAATGATGAGAAAGATTAGAAATCCAAAAAGTGTAAAATTCCATGCAAACTCAATTAAGTTTCAAGGACATTTCCATCAGAAAGAATGGAAATGAAGAAAGAACGGAGCCCCCAGGCTGGTTGTTGAGTGAGAATTACTGCTTACCCAGCATCCGTTTGCTTCATCAAATGTCCCCCATCTGCTCACAGAAACCTCTCTAAGATGCTTTTCTGAAGAATATTTGGCAGCATGTTTCCCAGGGCTGATGCCTAGAGGAGAGGGTTACATGGAGACTTGCTGTCTATCTTGATGGTGGATGATGAGGGAATGGAGTGCACCCTCAGCAAGTTTGCTGATGACACCAAGCTGAGTGGTGCAGTCGATACGGTGGAGGGAATGGAGGCCATTCAGAGGGACCTTGACAGGCTGGAAAGCTGGGCTCGGGTGAACCTAATGAGGTTCAATAAGGCAAAGTGCAAGGTTTTGCACTTGGGCCGGAAGAACCCCAGGCACCTGTACAGGCTGGGGGGAGTTGTCCTTGAGAGCAGCTCGGCAGAGAAAGACCTAGGGGTCCTGATAGATGAGAAACTTAACATGAGCCAGCAGTGCGCTCTGGCAGCCCGGAAAGCAAATGGGATCCTGGGCTCCATCAGGAGAGGGGTGGTCAGCAGGGATAGGGAGGTGATTGTCCCTCTCTACTCTGCTCTTGTGAGGCCCCATCTGGAGTACTGTGTTCAGGTGTGGAGCCCTCAGTACAAAAAAGACATGGAGATTTTGGAAAGGGTCCAGAGGAGGGCCACGAAGATGATCAGGGGGCTGGAGCACCTCCCCTATGAGGACAGGCTGAGGGAGTTGGGTTTGTTCAGCCTGGAGAAGAGAAGGTTGCGGGGCGACCTCATTGCAGCCTTTCAATATCTGAAGGGAACTTACTCCCAGGAGGGGAGTAAACTCTTCATAAGGGCTGATAATAGCAGGACACGGGGAAATGGTTTTAAGTTAAAAGAGGGAAGATTTAGGTTGGATGTTAGGGGGAAGTTTTTTACTAGGAGGGTGGTTAGGTCCTGGAACAGGCTGCCCAGGGATGTTGTGGATGCCCTGTCCTTGGAGGTGTTCAAGACCAGGTTGGACGAGGCTCTGGGCAACCTGATCTAGTAAAGGTGTATGTTTGGTGGCCCTGCTAGGCAGGGGGGTTGGAACTACATGATCCTTGAGGTCCCCTCCAACCCAGGTCATTCTGTGATTCTGTGATTCTGTGATGGCAAACCCCTCCTAAGTAGGAATCCAGAGCTGGTGACTCACTTTGTAGTCTTGTATAGGTCTGGGGCAAGACAACATTATGGCAGTGGGGAGATATTCATGGTCAGGCTGGACAGGCCTCTGAGGTCTCTGACCTCTGTGGGTGTCCCTGTTCATTACTGGGGAACTGGACTCAATGGTCTGTAAGAGTCCCTTCCAACTCAAAAAAAAATTCTAGTTTTGGGTTACTATAAGATGAAAGCAAAAATGTATATACTGATCTACTGGTTTTCTTTTAAAAAACATTCATCTGATGCTGAAGGCTAATTCTGTAAAGCTGAAACTTAAATCCCAGCAGAAACAGGTTCCCAGATATTAAAAACAGACAAACAAACAAACAAAAAAAAATCATAAAAGTATGTATAATGAAATCTTTAGGCATGTGACAAACTTTGTTTTATATATTATATGATTTCAGAACATCTGTCACACACACTCACAAACTTTCCTTAGAAGGAGAAGCAGAAGTTTAGATGATGATAAAGTTATGTTCTTACCACATTAGAAGGTTCCAATTTCTTCCTTCTAGCAAGGTCAGTGATATTATTGACATTGTAGTTGATGCTCTCCATACAGCCTTTGAAATTTTTTTCTGCTGTTAGAACTTGGCTTCCCAGAAAAAGGCATGCCTCCAAAGGTTATCTTTGAATGTATCAGAAAATGAAAGACAGTTACTGGAGGACAAGGGCTTAGAATTTTTGCTTACTAGAAAAAGAAAGTATCAAACAAGTACTGGAAAAGTAGGAAAAAGTTAAGTTTCAAGGACATTTCCATCAGAAAGAATGGAAATGAAGAAAGAACGGAGCCCCCAGGCTGGTTGTTGAGTGAGAATTACTGCTTACCCAGCATCCGTTTGCTTCATCAAATGTCCCCCATCTGCTCACAGAAACCTCTCTAAGATGCTTTTCTGAAGAATATTTGGCAGCATGTTTCCCAGGGCTGATGCCTAGAGGAGAGGGTTACATGGAGACTTGCTGTCTATCTTGATGGCAAACCCCTCCTAAGTAGGAATCCAGAGCTGGTGACTCACTTTGTAGTCTTGTATAGGTCTGGGGCAAGACAACATTATGGCAGTGGGGAGATATTCATGGTCAGGCTGGACAGGCCTCTGAGGTCTCTGACCTCTGTGGGTGTCCCTGTTCATTACTGGGGAACTGGACTCAATGGTCTGTAAGAGTCCCTTCCAACTCAAAAAAAAATTCTATGATTCTATGATTCTATGAATATTCCTGGTTTTATTACAAGTACAAATACTGATAAAGCCTACATTCAAATTGTTTATTCCTTGCTTTTGGAGAAGCTAAAACACTAGCACTAAGAGTTTTAATCAACGTAGATAATAGCTTGTCAGTTGTTATGCACAGTGGTACGTGCACCCAGTTTGAAATTTCAGTGCCATTAATGTTTTTAATTTTTTAAGTGATATGACACAGTACATGCAATCAACAATAACGAACATACCATGGTTCAGGACCCCTGATCTCTCAGCTAGTAATTTAAAATATTTTCATGTGTAGAGACAAGACAAGTATTATGTCCTAAATGGAGTCTAGGTCCCCAGCACTATTTCTCTCTCTATTTGATCCCTAAAAACAACTGTTCTCTTGCCAAAGATTTTGCATCGTTAAATCTCCTTTCTGAAACAATGAATATTGTGTAGTTGCAGGCCACTTTTTCAAACCTGTGGACATTCCCTTTGCTTCTACTTCTTTAAGCAACCTGCAGTTGCAATACACTTTTGCAGTACAGTCTTGAACCTCTTTATTCCTTGTTTTTCAGTCACCATGGGCTGTGTCTGTGCTGTCTTTGTAACCAGGACCAGGGAATGACCTCTTTTCTCCCAGTCAGTTTTCTCAACACATCTACTGGTGTGGATGAAGCAAGCAAAGGCAACAAGAAAAGCAAATACAATTATACTAGCAAGCAGGAGTATCATTTATTATAGATGATAATCACATGTTGGTTTGTCACTAGGTGTGTTTAATCAACAACTTTCTTTCTGAAATAAGAGTGAAGATAAAAGAAAAGTTCAAATAGGATTCCTACATGTCTCGTTTTCATTAAAGATTAGATCTGCTACAACACGATGAACTGAGGATAATATAATGTAACGTCCAAACACTTTTTTTCAAGTAATGTTAACACTGAATGAAAGGTATACAGGCTTCAATGAAATTAGGCAGTTGAGGCCTAGTTGAATGCTATTTGTTGTTGAATGGTATTTGTGACAGTGTTGAAAGAAATGGCTGATGTTATTGTAAAGTTACTGTCTGTCATCTATGAAAAACGGTGTTCTGCACAGGTCTGTGAGTGTTAGAAATGGGCTTTCTTGAAGAGCTGTCTTTATGGAAAAGGAGGCATTGCTTGCAAACTGGTAAATTGGGAAAAAAAAAAAAAAAGTAACATTTCTGATTTCCAATTTAGTTATTAGAAAATCCCCATCATCTCTCTTTATATTATATGAATACTCCATGGTGTCCTTGGGATGACAAGATGCCTGTACTGCTATTTAGATATGCACAAATACAACAAATCCATGGGCAGATCTTTCCCCTACTGCATTTTTTTAATGTATTTCTTTATTGCTAAACTAAAAGGAAAATAATAGTAGAAAAAATTCAATCACCTTAATCAGCACATGCAAGTCTTAAAAATCTTTTTCTTGCTCTGTAATACTGAAAAGACCTGATGGGAAATGTTACCTTCCAAATTTTGCTCTGTGTATATGCATTTCCTATTTAAACCCTCACTCAGCAAGAGAAGGAAAAACACTTCTCAGTTTCAGTGTAAGTGCCCCATGGAATTTTCTACAGGAAAAATATCACTTTAGATCTGTCAGACAATAACATTTTATTACCTCAAGGATGTTATCTGAACCTGAGGTCTAATATCTAAATGAACTGCAGTTCAGATTATTTGAGATTTAGCAGAAAGACAGAGGGATGGAAAGTTTCATAGAAAGATTCTATGGGGAGAAGTCTCATTCATTTATTGTGGATAAATATGATGAAAAGGTATTCATATACCAAGTTTTAATAACTGTATGGTTAACAGGAGGAACAGTAGACAGCTTTGAGCAGTAGCTGACATACAGAACAGGAGAGTTGGAAGAGTAATATTTCCAAGAAGATTAATTTAATTTAAAGGCAGAATGTTTTTTGGCTATTGGAAAGTTCTCTGTTGTGTTGAGCAAAAGGATAGATATACTGGCTGAAAATAAACCTGTAAAAGTGAGGTAATGCATTTACTAAAACAACAATAATTGCTATATCAGGATGGATCATATATTAAAGGCAATAAAACTCTGATTAATAGCTGTCAGGTTATTTCTTTATTTTCTCAAATATTTATTTGAGCGCAACATACTATAAATACTTTAAAGAAAATGTTTATCTTATATTTGTACATGATTGCACTCAGTAATACATGGAAGAGCAGCCACTGAAGTGGGAGGATCATAAGCCCAATGTATGTGAAGAGAGAGAGCAATAAATTTGATTCTTCTCAGCATTTTTCTGTTACAGGTTTTGAGAAACTTGTTAGATTTTAGTACCTGCAAATGTAAATGAAACCAACATAAAATACCATACATAACCTTATTACTTTAAATAACATAGAAAATATGGATTGGAAGACTCGTGTGCATGTTCTTTTTTTCTGTCTTAGACCTGAATAAAGCTGTAAAGAAGAAATTAATGCTCTAGTAAGTCACTGTCAACTCTTGCAAGTCCATTTGGGAGAAAATTTGACACTCCATTTTTTTTTTCTTGTTGTCCTTCTATCTCCTACTCTCCTTTCTGTGTATGTTTATTATTTGCCTCATTTCTGTGAAAACAAATCAGGCTCCATTAATAAAAGCAAAAACTGTTTAAGGCCATCCATCTTACTCTTTCTCCTCAAAGGTTTGCTGCCACTTGTTCTATCACAGAGGACTGCAAAACTTTTTTGCTCCACATTGTTACCCTCTAAAGATAAAATGAATAAATTACTTAAGATGATGTTGAAAGACTCTTAATGGTGCATTTATGATCATAACATACGTATTTGTGAGACCTAAGGATTTTTATTCATTCTATTTTTGTTCAATGTAAAATCAAGATTAACTTCTTAGATTTTCTGGACATCCTCGTTGTATAAATTTAATTTTTTACTCCTTTTCCTTGTACAACTTCTGAAATCTGACAGTAAGAACATTTTTATTTTTGTCTCAAACCTCTTTTTTATTCTTTGTCCATCTATTTTTTTTTTCCCCCTATGATGCTTCTTATAACTTTACCAATTACTTTGTGTTCCATTTCATTACGTTATTTATTTTTGCTTTTTCTTTAGGGCAGGATATGTCTACTGCTATGCATCTGCACAGTTCCTACAATGGAGCTTTGATCCTGGTTGGATTGCTTAAGTGCCATTAACATAAACGTGGTTAACAAAAATAGTAGTTTCAGCTTAGTATTTTTCATGCTAAATCAGGTTCAAAACTAGAAGAATAAAAGTTTTTTTGTAAGAAACATAAACATCCATGTTGATTTCATAAGTGAAACTGATTCTGTTTTTGAAGAGCGGAAGAAATTTAAATAATTCACCTGAAAGCAAAGTTCACTTCTGTTTCTATATTCTCAGAAGTGAATCATCAGATTAAACTAGCATGCCACAGTTTAGTGGTAAACCTCTAACACTACCAAATCTACATATGTAGATTTTGCTTTAATGTCACAGGCAACAGAATGTAATCAACTAACAAACAAAACAAGCAAACAGAAAATTCACATCCAAATAAACCAGAAAGAGGAGTTTATAGACACTCTACAGAACTGTTAGCTGTGCTATGCTTTTCAAAAGCTGGAATTTGTCCTACAGACATCTCAGAAGTTGCACATCTGTCCAAGAAGAATCATTGCACTTTATTTCTACTGTACATGTTTATCTTATATCTTATTCTTCATTACTGTTATGTACTATGCAAAATACATAAAGAAAAAAAGCAGTAATCAAACTATACATACTGTGAGCAGGGCTTTGTGAAGGCTGCAGTACTGTACAGAAGAAAGCCTTGAACAGATCTATCTCAAATTCAGGGTAATAATACATTTATTTCCTACCCACATTGCTCATGTAATCCACCAACTATTTTAGGAACGCCTAGATTCTTAAAAATACAGAAATTAAAGTGATTTCCTGATCAACCCTTACAGAAAGACACAAGTTTAAACATGAAAGCAACTATGAATGCTTTGGAGAGAAAAAAATAGAATGTAATGTTAATAATCCCTGTAATGTTAATAAGCTAAATAACAGTTTCAAAGTTTAGTATCTTGATGCTTTACGGAGCTCCCATAAAATGGCTCTGAGCCTTCCCTTTCTAATGATTTTGCACACCCACGCAACTTGCTCTGTGGGGATGGAAGATAACAGGATTTAGATCCTTGACACACTGCAATTGATTTAACAATAAATATTGTCCATCCTAGTTTTGGGTTACTATAAGATGAAAGCAAAAATGTATATACTGATCTACTGGTTTTCTTTTAAAAAACATTCATCTGATGCTGAAGGCTAATTCTGTAAAGCTGAAACTTAAATCCCAGCAGAAACAGGTTCCCAGATATTAAAAACAAACAAACAAACAAAAAAAAAAAAATCATAAAAGTATGTATAATGAAATCTTTAGGCATGTGACAAACTTTGTTTTATATATTATATGATTTCAGAACATCTGTCACACACACTCACAAACTTTCCTTAGAAGGAGAAGCAGAAGTTTAGATGATGATAAAGTTATGTTCTTACCACATTAGACGGTTCCAATTTCTTCCTTCTAGCAAGGTCAGTGATATTATTGCCATTGTAGTTGATGCTCTCCATACAGCCTTTGAAATTTTTTTCTGCTGTTAGAACTTGGCTTCCCAGAAAAAGGCATGCCTCCAAAGGTTATCTTTGAATGTATCAGAAAATGAAAGACAGTTACTGGAGGACAAGGGCTTAGAATTTTTGCTTACTAGAAAAAGAAAGTATCAAACAAGTACTGGAAAAGTAGGAAAAAGTCTATGATGAAGTCATGACTGCAAATATTTTTGGTGGTAAATTGTATCTATTATTAGGTTTTCCCAAATACAGAGAAAATATGTATCACAGTTACATATAGACTGTAACGAAGAGAAGGTCTCTAAAAGGAATGCACTTTTAAATGCTTGGCAGAGCAAAATGTCAGTATTGTTAAGAAACAAGAATTTGTTGGCCAAAGAATGTGCTGTCTGTCTGATCTTGGAGAAGAAAAGTCTGCCTTTCTTTACAAACCTGAATGCAGAAAGTTTGAGAAGTAAAGGTGCCCAGTAAAACCTATTTCAATATGTAGACTGAAACAAACATTAAAATAAAAAAAAATCTACTAAATCAAAAGGGAAGAAGGAAAGTGTTGCTTTATGTAGAACATCCATCAGTTTGGTAGAGTGTCAGAAGTGAGAAGTGGTTGGTGGCAAGTAAGTATTATTCATTCTTTGTCATATATTAAAATAAAGGATGTTTTATTTTCTTTCATGTACCAAACCGTAATACCAAACAGTTCCATTTGTCTTAAATACTCTATACAACTGCAGATAATTACAGCAACATAAAAACCAGCATTATGACATACCTAGAGGGATTAGTTTGACTTGTGTTTGGTTCCCAGGTCCCAAGATGCCAGTATCTGGGAAAGTGGCAAATGGAAATTCAACTGTGCAGAGGAACAGGAAAAAACCCTATATCTGTATATCAGCAATACAGAAATAATTGATAAAATGCTCAGGAAACAAGCTGTGTTTAACCAGCACTGTCCAATCCAGCCTGTTGCAGGGTCCACGACAGCAGTGAGAGGAAAGAGCAGCAGACAAGACTCCTCTGGCTTGTACCATGGTATTAGTTCTAGCACGTTCTGCTAGAAGTTCTGCATTTGAAGTTACATTAGCAAGCCTGATGTGCTTGGCAACAGCACAACATCTCACTCCATATGTAACGTATTTTCTGTGGCAAAGAACTTCTTTGTTCATAACTCACGGACTTTTGATTTCCATGCATCTCATGGGCCTGAGATAAAAGACAATTTAAAAGGAAAGAAAGAAAAAAAAAAGGGGGGGGGGGATGCTATGATGGTAATGTTTAATATTCGTGTGGGGGGTGAAAGGTGTACTTGAGTTGCCTAAGCACAAGCTTCTACTGCTATTGGTGATACCTGGGGTAGTGTGCCTTAGTAACCTCTGCTTTCTGCTTGAGGAGGTATGCATCTCTATAAATTCTCTGCCATTTCTGCCAACACCATGGGAGTGCTACAGATATCTAGGGGATATATGTATATAAGCTGCTCATTCAGTTTACGTGTTTGTCTTTTTCTTGGATGAGAAATAGTTGCTGTTTATTATTTCCTTAAATGCAACACAAGCATTTACTCATAATATCCAAGCTGAGAACACCGTTCTTGTAACTGCTTATGAAAATCATAGATACAGAAATCAAAAGAAACTGTTTCAATCTGCTTGCATTTAAGGAAATAGGAAGTCTCTTTCCACCCTTGCGCATATTTAAGACTGTTTTCTGACAAACTGCTAGCTAAAGGCTTCAGTCTTTCTTTTTGTGCTTACTCCCTCAATGGAATAGCTGAGCTTTTGTAACTGTCCCTACTTTGAAGTTTTCTAGTGGATCCAGGTTGGTTTAAGTATCCTCTATTCCTCACTTCTGTCTTTTCTACCATTTTCTTCAAAAAGGAGCATGTTAAGAACATAAATTTCTATTCTGTTAAGAGTCTTCTCCTGCAGTTAGCTGGTTAGTAAATAATACTTTGCTCACTCACCTCACTCAACCTGCTGGCCACATTCTTTTTAATGCATCCCAGGATACCATTGGCCTTCTTGACCACAAGGCCACATTGCTGGTTTGTGGTCACCCTGCTGTCTACAGGGACACCCAGGCCCTGTTTGTAAGAGAATGTGATTGACTTCACTTCTTCCAGCAAAAAAAGAGAAGCAGGTCTAAGACATCTGTTTATCTCCAATTTAAACAACTTAATTTAGGTAGAATTATGTGTTTTACAGCTATTCACGTTGCTGTGAAAAGAAGCGCGGCTATACGAATAAGAAGTCGCGCGGCTCTGCCCTCGCAACTCCCCCCGCCCCGCGCACGGAGGCGGCCCCCAGCCGCAGCCCCCAGCCGCAGCCCCCAGCCGCTCCCCCCCTCGCGCAGCGCCACTCCGAGGTGCCGCCTGCCGCAGCGACGGCGGCGGGGAGCCCTCGCGCCCAGAGGCGGCCTTCCCGGGGTCTGCCCTCTCCGCCCCCCTCCCACCTACCTGAGGGCAGCCGGCATCCGTCCGCGCAGCGGCGCACAGCCGGTGGCACCGCGCGCACAGCCTGCCTGCCTGCCTGCCGCCCTCCCTCGGACGAGGGTCCCCTTAGACGAAAGCACAGCCCCAGCCCGGCCGCTACCGCGAGGGACCGCGCCCGCGGCCGGAGCCCGGGGGCCGCGAGGAGGGAGGGCTGAGCGCCCGGTGACAGGTGAGGACGGCCCCCGCGCCGCTCCCTACCTCGCGCCGCTCTCCTCGCAGCCGGCGGCTCGCTTACCCTCGACCGCCGCCGCCCCCTCGCTCCGTTCCCCCGCCCTAACGCGGAGTTCAACGCGACCCCGCTAGCCGCGAGGCCCCGCCCCCCGCCCCGCACTGACGGCTCTCTCCGCCAATAGCGAAGAAGACGGCCGTCCTCGAGCTCCGCCCTCACCTCCTTCGACCAATAGGAGCTATCCGTGGTGCTGCCCCTCCGCCTTCCCGGCAGGCTCGGTTGGCTCGCAGCTGCCGAGCAACGGGCGCGGGGCTGCGGGTGGGGCCGCTGAGGGCGGTGGCCGGGCCCCCGCTGCGGGCCGGGGTTGGTGCCGCGGGATTGTGCCCGGGGCTTCTCGTTCGGGAGCTTTCGCCTCATAGATGGACGTTTTTTGTTCCCCTCCCCTTTTTCCCTCTTGGCTCAGCCATCAGGAGGATGGAAATATCTCCCGCACTCTCAAAGCTGTAATCTCGGCTTGCAGAAATGATAACTGGTATGTGAAGATGTTTCTAATTTTTTTGTTTCTTCACTTGTTTGTGAACCTAGGGTAGGGAGAAAGAACTGAAGTAACCTGCAGTGAGATTCTATCACTTTTGTAACTCCTTAAGCATAGTCAAGAATGTATGTTTGTGAACTACTTTATTAAGATAGTCCTGGTGGAGTATACTTTATATCACTGGGAGTCCAGGATTTTCTGAACAGTTCTTAAATCAGAGTCTAGCAATAGCAAAGTTGAATTACATGTACACTGTACAGTTAGGTTGTTGGTAATAAGCAGAGCTTGTGCATCTCAACAGCTGCAGCTATACAAGCTATACATTTGTCAAGTAAGCTCAGTATGAGTGGAGTATCAGCTTTATTAATTCAAGTCATTCTCATAATCTTATCCATACATAATGTTTGTGTTCTTAATACCTTAACCAAGTGAGTGAAAAGTTTCCAGCTAATCTGTTTAGCTTCCAGGCAAGTGATTCCACATGTTAAATTTGCTGCTTCCTCCTTTCTCCCATTCCCTGGTCTCTTAGGTCAGTGTTCGTTCTCTTATGTCCTCTATTAAGGAATAGGTTTAGTTCTGCTACATATTAATGCCATGCCTACAGATAAATTATCCTTACATCTCAAACTGAATAGCTGCTGCTTGACGTTTTTTTTTTCCTTCTAGGCTAGGAAGTCTCTGTATGGCATGCCAGCAACGTTTTGTTGCAACGTTCTTAAAAGAAGAAATCTTTTACAGCGTGCAAGTTCTTTAAGATATGGTGATGCATTGGGGTTTAACCCAGCAGATCACTGAGCGTCACGTGGCTGTTCATTCACTGCCCCCATCTCAGTGAGATGGAGAGGAGAAATGAGGGAAAAAATGAGATAGAGAAAAAGAAAAGCATAATAATTATGGCATGTATATCTACATATACACACAGATACTTGTAATCTAGATTTATAACAACGGATGCGCAAGCAATTGCTCATCTCCTCTTGAGGTCTTGAAACAGTAAACGTTCGGTGCAGAAAGTCTATACCAAATTAACTTGAAAAACGGATGCTTTCCAGCTTCAGGTGAGACAATTATTCATTGATCTTTTGTACATTTCAAGTGTGCAAAAACTCACCTCTGGAAGACTGATATTTGTAGATAAAATTGATATGGCTTACTGGGCTCTGTTAGTGGCTCTTAGATGTAGTAAATTTCATGTTGTTAATGATCTTCTGCATATGGAAGTTCTACTTCTGCTGAATTTACCTGTCATTAACAGCTTGCTGCATTGTGAAATCATTAAATAGCAGCCTTTAACATATTTAACTCTGGTTTTTGAAAAGCTGAACTTCCTAATTGGGACTCATACATGTATGAAGCCTTGGTGTCTGGTGCTGACTTGAGAATAAAACTTCAGTTATTACTTACAGGGCCTGCCTTACAGCATAAGATCACATGGCAGTGCCTTCTGCTTTCAGTATTTTACCAGTGCTGTGGTACAACTGGGTCTGGTTAATACCTGTTCAGATACAAGACAGAGTAAGGAAAATGTGTTTATTATTTCAGATCAGCCCTTTTTTACAAGGCATCGATTGGTTACTTGGTGGTGAATGTTGGGTTCTATTGCAGATGTGATGCCATCCATGCAGTAATGGATAGAAATACATTAAAGGAGCAGCATAACAATTTATTTCACAGGGCAAAGGTCAAGAGAGTGCTGATTCCATATTACAAATCTAACAAAACTGAAGTGGCAGAAGCATTCTTTGAAGGCTTAAGCAGATGAGGGATGTTCATTTTTCTGTTACAAAACCTAAATCAGAGAGCATTGAAATCTGTTGAATTTTGGAATAGTTGAGAGTAAGAATGTGAATTCTGTTTGTAACAGAAAAAAACTTGTTCTCATTCCATCCCTCTACTACTCGCATCTGCTCCACATGTCGAAGTAGGAAAAGAGTCATTTGTTGCTCCGTTAATTGCAAAACTGTATTTGTCAGACACCAATTCTGAATCAGCTCTCATACCTGTTACCGTGCTTTCGATAACAAGACTGCAGTTGGGGTTGGTTTGTAGGGAGGCTAGATGAATTGAAAGGGAGTGGATTGGGATAGTATAGCTGCTGGACAGAAACACCTATTTTAAAAGATGATCATCCTATGAAGTATGCCAGTTTTCCCACCTTGTGTATGTGACCTGAGGAGCTATGTTAAGATAAGCTTAAGATAATGGCAGGACAAGGGGAAATGGCTTTAAGTTGAGGGAGGGAGGATTTAGGTTGAGTATCAGGGGAAGTTCTTTACAGAGTGAATGGTGAGGTGCTGGAACAGGCTGCCCAGAGAGGCTGTGGACACCCCTCTTCCTGGAGGTGTTCAAGGCCAGTTGGATGAGGTCCTGGGCAGCCTGGTCTAATATTTAATAGGGAGGTTGGTGGCCCTGCATATGGTGGAGGGGTTGGAGCTTCATGATCTTTGAGGGTCCCTTCCAACCCAAGCCATTCTATGATTTTCTGATTCTAAGCTCAAATGCTAGTGTCTTGGGAATCAAAGCAGAGTTTCTCTTTGCCATCCCTATTTACAGTTGCTTAACTAGGATCTGTAGTATCAGAAAGAAACCTGGGATATAATTGGAGTAAATGCAATTAAATTCTTCTGTAAAATAGTCAATTTAAAACCCTTTATGTCTTGAGCGATCATGGAAAGAGTGACATAAAATGATTATTTAACGGATGTATTTGGGATCTCTGCTTGATTACTATAAAAAGATTCCTTCATAAGACATTGTATGGAGTTGGCTGATATTTGCTGAAATACTCCTGTTGAAACTTTCTGGTGTGGAATATTGCTTCCAGTATTTCATCATACCTTTAAAAACTTACGAAGTTTCAATCTACAAGTTTTGGACTCCTTCATAGTGCTTTTCTGTAGCCATTTGAAGTATTACTTCTGCCTTTCAGTCTTGCACTGAGACTTCATTTGGTGGTCTCATTCTCTACTGATCTAATTTTCTCAAATTAGAAAAGCATCCGGCTGAAGTCGCTCTTTCTCGGCATGCGAGAGAGACGAGACCGCTGCTGAAGGCACACAGCGGCATTCGGGGAGAACCGCGATTTCTCGGCCAGCAACTGCAAACTCACCGAAGCGGTAAACAGAGAGTGGCGCCGTCCACCCACGAGAGCGAAATAGCGAAATTGCTATGCCGAGAACGTGCGATTTCAGAATACTGCATTTCCTGAAAACAGGGGGTTTTTTCTCCGCAGGAAAGAATCCACATCTCTCGACTTTCTGTAACGTCCTCTCTGAAAGCACAATGTGTGTCTCTCCTGGAACTTCTAGCTGCCTTATTAGAGGGGCTTTTCCCTTCCACTCTGTTCGTCACAGAATGCTGAAGTGTAGCATCGGAAAAACAGAGAAAAACGAAATGTCCCTAGGAATAAACGGAAAGGCATAAGAATGAGAGAGAAGCGTAGTGCAGAATGCATGGACACAAGGAGAAGACAAGAACCGCTCCTTTGCGATGTGCGCAGAAGAAGCCGCTCGTCCGAGAAAAGCATCCGGCTGAAGTCGCCCTTTCTCGGCATGCGAGAGAGACGAGACCGCTGCTGAAGGCACAAAGCGGCATTCGGGGAGAACCGCGATTTAACGGCCAGCAACTGCAAACTCTCCGTAGAGATAATGTCATTGGATTGGAGAAATGTGGTATTTCGGGGAGATAATGTCCTAATTTGGGGAGAAGATGCCGTTCTGTGAGGGGGAAGCATGCATTTCTGAGAGAAAATCTCCTATTTAGGGTGAAAGTGTCATCTTGCTAACGAACTTCGTGGAGAAATTATGAGGTATTTTTATGAAACCTGGTATTCCCTTGAAAGAGTATATCTGTGATCATATGCCATATTTCTGGGAGGGAACATCTGATGTGGGGGGGAGAAGGTGATGTATGTGTGAGAAAGCTGGTGTTTCTGGGAGAAAATGTCAGGTATTGGTGAGGAAACAGATGCTAGAGAGGAAAAAGGGAGAGAAGTGGTTTCTCCCCTTTGGGAGAGAAGTGGTATTTCTGGGAGAAAATGCCCCAAATCGGGGAGTAAGTGTCATCCTGAGGCGTGTCATGGAGTAGATTTGGGAGGAAATGGAGGTGTTTCACAGAGTAGCGGCACTTCTGGGAGAAAATGTCCTCAGTGGGAAAGACAATGTCCTCTTGAGGGAAGAAAACAGGTCTTTCTTACAGCAAATGTCATCCAATTGGGAGAAAATCTCCTCTCTTGGGGAGAAAAGTGGTCTTTCTGAGAGAAGGTGTCCTCTTCTTGGCTGCAAGTGTCCCAGTTGGCATTGTCATGGAGGCTTTTTGGGGAGAAAGCGTGTGGCAGTTGTAAGAGAAGGGGTATTTCTGGGAGCAAATCTCCTCTTTTTGGAAGAGAAGGTGAAATTTCCAAGGGAAAAGTGGCATTTCTGGGAGGAAATGACATAGCTGGGGGAGAAAAGTGGGAACCGGTGGGAAAGAAGATCTTGTACTGGAGAGCAACGGTGGTCTTTTTGGTGTGCCAAGTGGTCTCTTGGGGAGACAACGTGGTAAATAGGGGAGACAATGTCCTCTGGAGGAGTGTCAAGTAGTATTTGGGAGAGCAAACGTCAGGTATTTCTCGGAAACCGGCTGTTTCTGGGAGATAGTAGCAGACTTGGTTGGAAAATGACAGGTGTTTGTGAGAAAGCTGGTATTTTGGGAAAAAAAGGCCGTTTTTTAAAGAATAAGCTGGCATTTCTGGGAGAATATGTCCCATCTTTGGGAGAAAACGGGTGTATGTGGGAGAAAATGTCGTGTATTTGGGAGAAAGCTGGTGTATGTGGGAGAAAAGGCCATTGTGATGGGAGTCAGTGTGATCTTGAGGAGTGGAAAGCAGTATTCTTGAGATGAAACGTGAGGTATTTCTAAGAGTCCTGGTATTTCTGGGAGAAAATGTCTTGTTTTGTTTTATTGTTTTTAATATTTATATATTTTTTATGTTGCAATTTCAAGGAAACACTTCGATAGAAATTGCTTTTAATTCTTTTGGCATACATAGAAGATGTGAAAATGCACATCATATTTTCACATGAATGTAGTAACACAAAAAAAGTTCAAAGCAGTAACTGATACACTCAATTATAAAAGCTGCCCTTCCTGTGCAAGAAATGTAACTCAGCCCTTGGGCTAGATGCCATTCTGTGTCATTGATGTAAACCTGGCGGACGGTACAAATACTCTGAATTTAAAATGGCATGACTAAAAATGGAGTCTTTCCTCTAGCTTTTAAGTTTTAAGAAACATAAAATATGTACGTATGCTTGGCAACTTTTCCTTTCATTATATACAAAAGTGACTCTCTCTAAAATAACTGTCAAACTAAGAGGGACTGTCAGAAACCTATCACAGGAGGTAATCTATTTGCTCAGGTTGCTGAAGAGCAATGAAAAAGTAGATATTGAGTTTCAGTTTTCAGCACATACATTAAAGTCCCATGCCTGTAATTAGGTCTCCTACCTTCCAAATAGAATTTTAAAAAAGTTTGATACATGATTATTTTAAATTATTTTTCTATAATTGGTTAGTGGTATTGTGGAACACATATTTAAGGATTAATGATGAGAAAGATTAGAAATCCAAAAAGTGTAAAATTCCATGCAAACTCAATTAAGTTTCAAGGACATTTCCATCAGAAAGAATGGAAATGAAGAAAGAACGGAGCCCCCAGGCTGGTTGTTGAGTGAGAATTACTGCTTACCCAGCATCCGTTTGCTTCATCAAATGTCCCCCATCTGCTCACAGAAACCTCTCTAAGATGCTTTTCTGAAGAATATTTGGCAGCATGTTTCCCAGGGCTGATGCCTAGGGGAGAGGGTTACATGGAGACTTACTGTCTATCTTGATGGCAAACCCCTCCTAAGTAGGAATCCAGAGCTGGTGACTCACTTTGTAGTCTTGTATAGGTCTGGGGCAAGACAACATTATGGCAGTGGGGAGATATTCATGGTCAGGCTGGACAGGCCTCTGAGGTCTCTGACCTCTGTGGGTGTCCCTGTTCATTACTGGGGAACTGGACTCAATGGTCTGTAAGAGTCCCTTCCAACTCAAAAAAAAATTCTATGATTCTATGATTCTATGAATATTCCTGGTTTTATTACAAGTACAAATACTGATAAAGCCTACATTCAAATTGTTTATTCCTTGCTTTTGGAGAAGCTAAAACACTAGCACTAAGAGTTTTAATCAACGTAGATAATAGCTTGTCAGTTGTTATGCACAGTGGTACGTGCACCCAGTTTGAAATTTCAGTGCCATTAATGTTTTTAATTTTTTAAGTGATATGACACAGTACATGCAATCAACAATAACGAACATACCATGGTTCAGGACCCCTGATCTCTCAGCTAGTAATTTAAAATATTTTCATGTGTAGAGACAAGACAAGTATTATGTCCTAAATGGAGTCTAGGTCCCCAGCACTATTTCTCTCTCTATTTGATCCCTAAAAACAACTGTTCTCTTGCCAAAGATTTTGCATCGTTAAATCTCCTTTCTGAAACAATGAATATTGTGTAGTTGCAGGCCACTTTTTCAAACCTGTGGACATTCCCTTTGCTTCTACTTCTTTAAGCAACCTGCAGTTGCAATACACTTTTGCAGTACAGTCTTGAACCTCTTTATTCCTTGTTTTTCAGTCACCATGGGCTGTGTCTGTGCTGTCTTTGTAACCAGGACCAGGGAATGACCTCTTTTCTCCCAGTCAGTTTTCTCAACACATCTACTGGTGTGGATGAAGCAAGCAAAGGCAACAAGAAAAGCAAATACAATTATACTAGCAAGCAGGAGTATCATTTATTATAGATGATAATCACATGTTGGTTTGTCACTAGGTGTGTTTAATCAACAACTTTCTTTTTGAAATAAGAGTGAAGATAAAAGAAAAGTTCAAATAGGATTCCTACATGTCTCGTTTTCATTAAAGATTAGATCTGCTACAACACGATGAACTGAGGATAATATAATGTAACGTCCAAACACTTTTTTTCAAGTAATGTTAACACTGAATGAAAGGTATACAGGCTTCAATGAGATTAGGCAGTTGAGGCCTAGTTGAATGCTATTTGTTGTTGAATGGTATTTGTGACAGTGTTGAAAGAAATGGCTGATGTTATTGTAAAGTTACTGTCTGTCATCTATGAAAAACGGTGTTCTGCACAGGTCTGTGAGTGTTAGAAATGGGCTTTCTTGAAGAGCTGTCTTTATGGAAAAGGAGGCATTGCTTGCAAACTGGTAAATTGGGAAAAAAAAAAAAAAAAAAAGTAACATTTCTGATTTCCAATTTAGTTATTAGAAAATCCCCATCATCTCTCTTTATATTATATGAATACTCCATGGTGTCCTTGGGATGACAAGATGCCTGTACTGCTATTTAGATATGCACAAATACAACAAATCCATGGGCAGATCTTTCCCCTACTGCATTTTTTTAATGTATTTCTTTATTGCTAAACTAAAAGGAAAATAATAGTAGAAAAAATTCAATCACCTTAATCAGCACATGCAAGTCTGAAAAATCTTTTTCTTGCTCTGTAATACTGAAAAGACCTGATGGGAAATGTTACCTTCCAAATTTTGCTCTGTGTATATGCATTTCCTATTTAAACCCTCACTCAGCAAGAGAAGGAAAAACACTTCTCAGTTTCAGTGTAAGTGCCCCATGGAATTTTCTACAGGAAAAATATCACTTTAGATCTGTCAGACAATAACATTTTATTACCTCAAGGATGTTATCTGAACCTGAGGTCTAATATCTAAATGAACTGCAGTTCAGATTATTTGAGATTTAGCAGAAAGACAGAGGGATGGAAAGTTTCATAGAAAGATTCTATGGGGAGAAGTCTCATTCATTTATTGTGGATAAATATGATGAAAAGGTATTCATATACCAAGTTTTAATAACTGTATGGTTAACAGGAGGAACAGTAGACAGCTTTGAGCAGTAGCTGACATACAGAACAGGAGAGTTGGAAGAGTAATATTTCCAAGAAGATTAATTTAATTTAAAGGCAGAATGTTTTTTGGCTATTGGAAAGTTCTCTGTTGTGTTGAGCAAAAGGATAGATATACTGGCTGAAAATAAACCTGTAAAAGTGAGGTAATGCATTTACTAAAACAACAATAATTGCTATATCAGGATGGATCATATATTAAAGGCAATAAAACTCTGATTAATAGCTGTCAGGTTATTTCTTTATTTTCTCAAATATTTATTTGAGCGCAACATACTATAAATACTTTAAAGAAAATGTTTATCTTATATTTGTACATGATTGCACTCAGTAATACATGGAAGAGCAGCCACTGAAGTGGGAGGATCATAAGCCCAATGTATGTGAAGAGAGAGAGCAATAAATTTGATTCTTCTCAGCATTTTTCTGTTACAGGTTTTGAGAAACTTGTTAGATTTTAGTACCTGCAAATGTAAATGAAACCAACATAAAATACCATACATAACCTTATTACTTTAAATAACATAGAAAATATGGATTGGAAGACTCGTGTGCATGTTCTTTTTTTCTGTCTTAGACCTGAATAAAGCTGTAAAGAAGAAATTAATGCTCTAGTAAGTCACTGTCAACTCTTGCAAGTCCATTTGGGAGAAAATTTGACACTCCATTTTTTTTTTCTTGTTGTCCTTCTATCTCCTACTCTCCTTTCTGTGTATGTTTATTATTTGCCTCATTTCTGTGAAAACAAATCAGGCTCCATTAATAAAAGCAAAAACTGTTTAAGGCCATCCATCTTACTCTTTCTCCTCAAAGGTTTGCTGCCACTTGTTCTATCACAGAGGACTGCAAAACTTTTTTGCTCCACATTGTTACCCTCTAAAGATAAAATGAATAAATTACTTAAGATGATGTTGAAAGACTCTTAATGGTGCATTTATGATCATAACATACGTATTTGTGAGACCTAAGGATTTTTATTCATTCTATTTTTGTTCAATGTAAAATCAAGATTAACTTCTTAGATTTTCTGGACATCCTCGTTGTATAAATTTAATTTTTTACTCCTTTTCCTTGTACAACTTCTGAAATCTGACAGTAAGAACATTTTTATTTTTGTCTCAAACCTCTTTTTTATTCTTTGTCCATCTATTTTTTTTTTCCCCCTATGATGCTTCTTATAACTTTACCAATTACTTTGTGTTCCATTTCATTACGTTATTTATTTTTGCTTTTTCTTTAGGGCAGGATATGTCTACTGCTATGCATCTGCACAGTTCCTACAATGGAGCTTTGATCCTGGTTGGATTGCTTAAGTGCCATTAACATAAACGTGGTTAACAAAAATAGTAGTTTCAGCTTAGTATTTTTCATGCTAAATCAGGTTCAAAACTAGAAGAATAAAAGTTTTTTTGTAAGAAACATAAACATCCATGTTGATTTCATAAGTGAAACTGATTCTGTTTTTGAAGAGCGGAAGAAATTTAAATAATTCATCTGAAAGCAAAGTTCACTTCTGTTTTTATATTCTCAGAAGTGAATCATCAGATTAAACTAGCATGCCACAGTTTAGTGGTAAACCTCTAACACTACCAAATCTACATATGTAGATTTTGCTTTAATGTCACAGGCAACAGAATGTAATCAACTAACAAACAAAACAAGCAAACAGAAAATTCACATCCAAATAAACCAGAAAGAGGAGTTTATAGACACTCTACAGAACTGTTAGCTGTGCTATGCTTTTCAAAAGCTGGAATTTGTCCTACAGACATCTCAGAAGTTGCACATCTGTCCAAGAAGAATCATTGCACTTTATTTCTACTGTACATGTTTATCTTATATCTTATTCTTCATTACTGTTATGTACTATGCAAAATACATAAAGAAAAAAAGCAGTAATCAAACTATACATACTGTGAGCAGGGCTTTGTGAAGGCTGCAGTACTGTACAGAAGAAAGCCTTGAACAGATCTATCTCAAATTCAGGGTAATAATACATTTATTTCCTACCCACATTGCTCATGTAATCCACCAACTATTTTAGGAACGCCTAGATTCTTAAAAATACAGAAATTAAAGTGATTTCCTGATCAACCCTTACAGAAAGACACAAGTTTAAACATGAAAGCAACTATGAATGCTTTGGAGAGAAAAAAATAGAATGTAATGTTAATAATCCCTGTAATGTTAATAAGCTAAATAACAGTTTCAAAGTTTAGTATCTTGATGCTTTACGGAGCTCCCATAAAATGGCTCTGAGCCTTCCCTTTCTAATGATTTTGCACACCCATGCAACTTGCTCTGTGGGGATGGAAGATAACAGGATTTAGATCCTTGACACACTGCAATTGATTTAACAATAAATATTGTCCATCCTAGTTTTGGGTTACTATAAGATGAAAGCAAAAATGTATATACTGATCTACTGGTTTTCTTTTAAAAAACATTCATCTGATGCTGAAGGCTAATTCTGTAAAGCTGAAACTTAAATCCCAGCAGAAACAGGTTCCCAGATATTAAAAACAGACAAACAAACAAACAAAAAAAAATCATAAAAGTATGTATAATGAAATCTTTAGGCATGTGACAAACTTTGTTTTATATATTATATGATTTCAGAACATCTGTCACACACACTCACAAACTTTCCTTAGAAGGAGAAGCAGAAGTTTAGATGATGATAAAGTTATGTTCTTACCACATTAGACGGTTCCAATTTCTTCCTTCTAGCAAGGTCAGTGATATTATTGCCATTGTAGTTGATGCTCTCCATACAGCCTTTGAAATTTTTTTCTGCTGGTAGAACTTGGCTTCCCAGAAAAAGGCATGCCTCCAAAGGTTATCTTTGAATGTATCAGAAAATGAAAGACAGTTACTGGAGGACAAGGGCTTAGAATTTTTGCTTACTAGAAAAAGAAAGTATCAAACAAGTACTGGAAAAGTAGGAAAAAGTTAAGTTTCAAGGACATTTCCATCAGAAAGAATGGAAATGAAGAAAGAACGGAGCCCCCAGGCTGGTTGTTGAGTGAGAATTACTGCTTACCCAGCATCCGTTTGCTTCATCAAATGTCCCCCATCTGCTCACAGAAACCTCTCTAAGATGCTTTTCTGAAGAATATTTGGCAGCATGTTTCCCAGGGCTGATGCCTAGGGGAGAGGGTTACATGGAGACTTGCTGTCTATCTTGATGGCAAACCCCTCCTAAGTAGGAATCCAGAGCTGGTGACTCACTTTGTAGTCTTGTATAGGTCTGGGGCAAGACAACATTATGGCAGTGGGGAGATATTCATGGTCAGGCTGGACAGGCCTCTGAGGTCTCTGACCTCTGTGGGTGTCCCTGTTCATTACTGGGGAACTGGACTCAATGGTCTGTAAGAGTCCCTTCCAACTCAAAAAAAAATTCTATGATTCTATGATTCTATGAATATTCCTGGTTTTATTACAAGTACAAATACTGATAAAGCCTACATTCAAATTGTTTATTCCTTGCTTTTGGAGAAGCTAAAACACTAGCACTAAGAGTTTTAATCAACGTAGATAATAGCTTGTCAGTTGTTATGCACAGTGGTACGTGCACCCAGTTTGAAATTTCAGTGCCATTAATGTTTTTAATTTTTTAAGTGATATGACACAGTACATGCAATCAACAATAACGAACATACCATGGTTCAGGACCCCTGATCTCTCAGCTAGTAATTTAAAATATTTTCATGTGTAGAGACAAGACAAGTATTATGTCCTAAATGGAGTCTAGGTCCCCAGCACTATTTCTCTCTCTATTTGATCCCTAAAAACAACTGTTCTCTTGCCAAAGATATTGCATCGTTAAATCTCCTTTCTGAAACAATGAATATTGTGTAGTTGCAGGCCACTTTTTCAAACCTGTGGACATTCCCTTTGCTTCTACTTCTTTAAGCAACCTGCAGTTGCAATACACTTTTGCAGTACAGTCTTGAACCTCTTTATTCCTTGTTTTTCAGTCACCATGGGCTGTGTCTGTGCTGTCTTTGTAACCAGGACCAGGGAATGACCTCTTTTCTCCCAGTCAGTTTTCTCAACACATCTACTGGTGTGGATGAAGCAAGCAAAGGCAACAAGAAAAGCAAATACAATTATACTAGCAAGCAGGAGTATCATTTATTATAGATGATAATCACATGTTGGTTTGTCACTAGGTGTGTTTAATCAACAACTTTCTTTTTGAAATAAGAGTGAAGATAAAAGAAAAGTTCAAATAGGATTCCTACATGTCTCGTTTTCATTAAAGATTAGATCTGCTACAACACGATGAACTGAGGATAATATAATGTAACGTCCAAACACTTTTTTTCAAGTAATGTTAACACTGAATGAAAGGTATACAGGCTTCAATGAGATTAGGCAGTTGAGGCCTAGTTGAATGCTATTTGTTGTTGAATGGTATTTGTGACAGTGTTGAAAGAAATGGCTGATGTTATTGTAAAGTTACTGTCTGTCATCTATGAAAAACGGTGTTCTGCACAGGTCTGTGAGTGTTAGAAATGGGCTTTCTTGAAGAGCTGTCTTTATGGAAAAGGAGGCATTGCTTGCAAACTGGTAAATTGGGAAAAAAAAAAAAAAAAAAAAGTAACATTTCTGATTTCCAATTTAGTTATTAGAAAATCCCCATCATCTCTCTTTATATTATATGAATACTCCATGGTGTCCTTGGGATGACAAGATGCCTGTACTGCTATTTAGATATGCACAAATACAACAAATCCATGGGCAGATCTTTCCCCTACTGCATTTTTTTAATGTATTTCTTTATTGCTAAACTAAAAGGAAAATAATAGTAGAAAAAATTCAATCACCTTAATCAGCACATGCAAGTCTGAAAAATCTTTTTCTTGCTCTGTAATACTGAAAAGACCTGATGGGAAATGTTACCTTCCAAATTTTGCTCTGTGTATATGCATTTCCTATTTAAACCCTCACTCAGCAAGAGAAGGAAAAACACTTCTCAGTTTCAGTGTAAGTGCCCCATGGAATTTTCTACAGGAAAAATATCACTTTAGATCTGTCAGACAATAACATTTTATTACCTCAAGGATGTTATCTGAACCTGAGGTCTAATATCTAAATGAACTGCAGTTCAGATTATTTGAGATTTAGCAGAAAGACAGAGGGATGGAAAGTTTCATAGAAAGATTCTATGGGGAGAAGTCTCATTCATTTATTGTGGATAAATATGATGAAAAGGTATTCATATACCAAGTTTTAATAACTGTATGGTTAACAGGAGGAACAGTAGACAGCTTTGAGCAGTAGCTGACATACAGAACAGGAGAGTTGGAAGAGTAATATTTCCAAGAAGATTAATTTAATTTAAAGGCAGAATGTTTTTTGGCTATTGGAAAGTTCTCTGTTGTGTTGAGCAAAAGGATAGATATACTGGCTGAAAATAAACCTGTAAAAGTGAGGTAATGCATTTACTAAAACAACAATAATTGCTATATCAGGATGGATCATATATTAAAGGCAATAAAACTCTGATTAATAGCTGTCAGGTTATTTCTTTATTTTCTCAAATATTTATTTGAGCGCAACATACTATAAATACTTTAAAGAAAATGTTTATCTTATATTTGTACATGATTGCACTCAGTAATACATGGAAGAGCAGCCACTGAAGTGGGAGGATCATAAGCCCAATGTATGTGAAGAGAGAGAGCAATAAATTTGATTCTTCTCAGCATTTTTCTGTTACAGGTTTTGAGAAACTTGTTAGATTTTAGTACCTGCAAATGTAAATGAAACCAACATAAAATACCATACATAACCTTATTACTTTAAATAACATAGAAAATATGGATTGGAAGACTCGTGTGCATGTTCTTTTTTTCTGTCTTAGACCTGAATAAAGCCGTAAAGAAGAAATTAATGCTCTAGTAAGTCACTGTCAACTCTTGCAAGTCCATTTGGGAGAAAATTTGACACTCCATTTTTTTTTTCTTGTTGTCCTTCTATCTCCTACTCTCCTTTCTGTGTATGTTTATTATTTGCCTCATTTCTGTGAAAACAAATCAGGCTCCATTAATAAAAGCAAAAACTGTTTAAGGCCATCCATCTTACTCTTTCTCCTCAAAGGTTTGCTGCCACTTGTTCTATCACAGAGGACTGCAAAACTTTTTTGCTCCACATTGTTACCCTCTAAAGATAAAATGAATAAATTACTTAAGATGATGTTGAAAGACTCTTAATGGTGCATTTATGATCATAACATACGTATTTGTGAGACCTAAGGATTTTTATTCATTCTATTTTTGTTCAATGTAAAATCAAGATTAACTTCTTAGATTTTCTGGACATCCTCGTTGTATAAATTTAATTTTTTACTCCTTTTCCTTGTACAACTTCTGAAATCTGACAGTAAGAACATTTTTATTTTTGTCTCAAACCTCTTTTTTATTCTTTGTCCATCTATTTTTTTTTTCCCCCTATGATGCTTCTTATAACTTTACCAATTACTTTGTGTTCCATTTCATTACGTTATTTATTTTTGCTTTTTCTTTAGGGCAGGATATGTCTACTGCTATGCATCTGCACAGTTCCTACAATGGAGCTTTGATCCTGGTTGGATTGCTTAAGTGCCATTAACATAAACGTGGTTAACAAAAATAGTAGTTTCAGCTTAGTATTTTTCATGCTAAATCAGGTTCAAAACTAGAAGAATAAAAGTTTTTTTGTAAGAAACATAAACATCCATGTTGATTTCATAAGTGAAACTGATTCTGTTTTTGAAGAGCGGAAGAAATTTAAATAATTCATGAAAAAGTCTATGATGAAGTCATGACTGCAAATATTTTTGGTGGTAAATTGTATCTATTATTAGGTTTTCCCAAATACAGAGAAAATATGTATCACAGTTACATATAGACTGTAACGAAGAGAAGGTCTCTAAAAGGAATGCACTTTTAAATGCTTGGCAGAGCAAAATGTCAGTATTGTTAAGAAACAAGAATTTGTTGGCCAAAGAATGTGCTGTCTGTCTGATCTTGGAGAAGAAAAGTCTGCCTTTCTTTACAAACCTGAATGCAGAAAGTTTGAGAAGTAAAGGTGCCCAGTAAAACCTATTTCAATATGTAGACTGAAACAAACATTAAAATAAAAAAAAATCTACTAAATCAAAAGGGAAGAAGGAAAGTGTTGCTTTATGTAGAACATCCATCAGTTTGGTAGAGTGTCAGAAGTGAGAAGTGGTTGGTGGCAAGTAAGTATTATTCATTCTTTGTCATATATTAAAATAAAGGATGTTTTATTTTCTTTCATGTACCAAACCGTAATACCAAACAGTTCCATTTGTCTTAAATACTCTATACAACTGCAGATAATTACAGCAACATAAAAACCAGCATTATGACATACCTAGAGGGATTAGTTTGACTTGTGTTTGGTTCCCAGGTCCCAAGATGCCAGTATCTGGGAAAGTGGCAAATGGAAATTCAACTGTGCAGAGGAACAGGAAAAAACCCTATATCTGTATATCAGCAATACAGAAATAATTGATAAAATGCTCAGGAAACAAGCTGTGTTTAACCAGCACTGTCCAATCCAGCCTGTTGCAGGGTCCACGACAGCAGTGAGAGGAAAGAGCAGCAGACAAGACTCCTCTGGCTTGTACCATGGTATTAGTTCTAGCACGTTCTGCTAGAAGTTCTGCATTTGAAGTTACATTAGCAAGCCTGATGTGCTTGGCAACAGCACAACATCTCACTCCATATGTAACGTATTTTCTGTGGCAAAGAACTTCTTTGTTCATAACTCACGGACTTTTGATTTCCATGCATCTCATGGGCCTGAGATAAAAGACAATTTAAAAGGAAAGAAAGAAAAAAAAAAGGGGGGGGGGGATGCTATGATGGTAATGTTTAATATTCGTGTGGGGGGTGAAAGGTGTACTTGAGTTGCCTAAGCACAAGCTTCTACTGCTATTGGTGATACCTGGGGTAGTGTGCCTTAGTAACCTCTGCTTTCTGCTTGAGGAGGTATGCATCTCTATAAATTCTCTGCCATTTCTGCCAACACCATGGGAGTGCTACAGATATCTAGGGGATATATGTATATAAGCTGCTCATTCAGTTTACGTGTTTGTCTTTTTCTTGGATGAGAAATAGTTGCTGTTTATTATTTCCTTAAATGCAACACAAGCATTTACTCATAATATCCAATCTGAGAACACCGTTCTTGTAACTGCTTATGAAAATCATAGATACAGAAATCAAAAGAAACTGTTTCAATCTGCTTGCATTTAAGGAAATAGGAAGTCTCTTTCCACCCTTGCGCATATTTAAGACTGTTTTCTGACAAACTGCTAGCTAAAGGCTTCAGTCTTTCTTTTTGTGCTTACTCCCTCAATGGAATAGCTGAGCTTTTGTAACTGTCCCTACTTTGAAGTTTTCTAGTGGATCCAGGTTGGTTTAAGTATCCTCTATTCCTCACTTCTGTCTTTTCTACCATTTTCTTCAAAAAGGAGCATGTTAAGAACATAAATTTCTATTCTGTTAAGAGTCTTCTCCTGCAGTTAGCTGGTTAGTAAATAATACTTTGCTCACTCACCTCACTCAACCTGCTGGCCACATTCTTTTTAATGCATCCCAGGATACCATTGGCCTTCTTGACCACAAGGCCACATTGCTGGTTTGTGGTCACCCTGCTGTCTACAGGGACACCCAGGCCCTGTTTGTAAGAGAATGTGATTGACTTCACTTCTTCCAGCAAAAAAAGAGAAGCAGGTCTAAGACATCTGTTTATCTCCAATTTAAACAACTTAATTTAGGTAGAATTATGTGTTTTACAGCTATTCACGTTGCTGTGAAAAGAAGCGCGGCTATACGAATAAGAAGTCGCGCGGCTCTGCCCTCGCAACTCCCCCCGCCCCGCGCACGGAGGCGGCCCCCAGCCGCAGCCCCCAGCCGCAGCCCCCAGCCGCTCCCCCCCTCGCGCAGCGCCACTCCGAGGTGCCGCCTGCCGCAGCGACGGCGGCGGGGAGCCCTCGCGCCCAGAGGCGGCCTTCCCGGGGTCTGCCCTCTCCGCCCCCCTCCCACCTACCTGAGGGCAGCCGGCATCCGTCCGCGCAGCGGCGCACAGCCGGTGGCACCGCGCGCACAGCCTGCCTGCCTGCCTGCCGCCCTCCCTCGGACGAGGGTCCCCTTAGACGAAAGCACAGCCCCAGCCCGGCCGCTACCGCGAGGGACCGCGCCCGCGGCCGGAGCCCGGGGGCCGCGAGGAGGGAGGGCTGAGCGCCCGGTGACAGGTGAGGACGGCCCCCGCGCCGCTCCCTACCTCGCGCCGCTCTCCTCGCAGCCGGCGGCTCGCTTACCCTCGACCGCCGCCGCCCCCTCGCTCCGTTCCCCCGCCCTAACGCGGAGTTCAACGCGACCCCGCTAGCCGCGAGGCCCCGCCCCCCGCCCCGCACTGACGGCTCTCTCCGCCAATAGCGAAGAAGACGGCCGTCCTCGAGCTCCGCCCTCACCTCCTTCGACCAATAGGAGCTATCCGTGGTGCTGCCCCTCCGCCTTCCCGGCAGGCTCGGTTGGCTCGCAGCTGCCGAGCAACGGGCGCGGGGCTGCGGGTGGGGCCGCTGAGGGCGGTGGCCGGGCCCCCGCTGCGGGCCGGGGTTGGTGCCGCGGGATTGTGCCCGGGGCTTCTCGTTCGGGAGCTTTCGCCTCATAGATGGACGTTTTTTGTTCCCCTCCCCTTTTTCCCTCTTGGCTCAGCCATCAGGAGGATGGAAATATCTCCCGCACTCTCAAAGCTGTAATCTCGGCTTGCAGAAATGATAACTGGTATGTGAAGATGTTTCTAATTTTTTTGTTTCTTCACTTGTTTGTGAACCTAGGGTAGGGAGAAAGAACTGAAGTAACCTGCAGTGAGATTCTATCACTTTTGTAACTCCTTAAGCATAGTCAAGAATGTATGTTTGTGAACTACTTTATTAAGATAGTCCTGGTGGAGTATACTTTATATCACTGGGAGTCCAGGATTTTCTGAACAGTTCTTAAATCAGAGTCTAGCAATAGCAAAGTTGAATTACATGTACACTGTACAGTTAGGTTGTTGGTAATAAGCAGAGCTTGTGCATCTCAACAGCTGCAGCTATACAAGCTATACATTTGTCAAGTAAGCTCAGTATGAGTGGAGTATCAGCTTTATTAATTCAAGTCATTCTCATAATCTTATCCATACATAATGTTTGTGTTCTTAATACCTTAACCAAGTGAGTGAAAAGTTTCCAGCTAATCTGTTTAGCTTCCAGGCAAGTGATTCCACATGTTAAATTTGCTGCTTCCTCCTTTCTCCCATTCCCTGGTCTCTTAGGTCAGTGTTCGTTCTCTTATGTCCTCTATTAAGGAATAGGTTTAGTTCTGCTACATATTAATGCCATGCCTACAGATAAATTATCCTTACATCTCAAACTGAATAGCTGCTGCTTGACGTTTTTTTTTTCCTTCTAGGCTAGGAAGTCTCTGTATGGCATGCCAGCAACGTTTTGTTGCAACGTTCTTAAAAGAAGAAATCTTTTACAGCGTGCAAGTTCTTTAAGATATGGTGATGCATTGGGGTTTAACCCAGCAGATCACTGAGCGTCACGTGGCTGTTCATTCACTGCCCCCATCTCAGTGAGATGGAGAGGAGAAATGAGGGAAAAAATGAGATAGAGAAAAAGAAAAGCATAATAATTATGGCATGTATATCTACATATACACACAGATACTTGTAATCTAGATTTATAACAACGGATGCGCAAGCAATTGCTCATCTCCTCTTGAGGTCTTGAAACAGTAAACGTTCGGTGCAGAAAGTCTATACCAAATTAACTTGAAAAACGGATGCTTTCCAGCTTCAGGTGAGACAATTATTCATTGATCTTTTGTACATTTCAAGTGTGCAAAAACTCACCTCTGGAAGACTGATATTTGTAGATAAAATTGATATGGCTTACTGGGCTCTGTTAGTGGCTCTTAGATGTAGTAAATTTCATGTTGTTAATGATCTTCTGCATATGGAAGTTCTACTTCTGCTGAATTTACCTGTCATTAACAGCTTGCTGCATTGTGAAATCATTAAATAGCAGCCTTTAACATATTTAACTCTGGTTTTTGAAAAGCTGAACTTCCTAATTGGGACTCATACATGTATGAAGCCTTGGTGTCTGGTGCTGACTTGAGAATAAAACTTCAGTTATTACTTACAGGGCCTGCCTTACAGCATAAGATCACATGGCAGTGCCTTCTGCTTTCAGTATTTTACCAGTGCTGTGGTACAACTGGGTCTGGTTAATACCTGTTCAGATACAAGACAGAGTAAGGAAAATGTGTTTATTATTTCAGATCAGCCCTTTTTTACAAGGCATCGATTGGTTACTTGGTGGTGAATGTTGGGTTCTATTGCAGATGTGATGCCATCCATGCAGTAATGGATAGAAATACATTAAAGGAGCAGCATAACAATTTATTTCACAGGGCAAAGGTCAAGAGAGTGCTGATTCCATATTACAAATCTAACAAAACTGAAGTGGCAGAAGCATTCTTTGAAGGCTTAAGCAGATGAGGGATGTTCATTTTTCTGTTACAAAACCTAAATCAGAGAGCATTGAAATCTGTTGAATTTTGGAATAGTTGAGAGTAAGAATGTGAATTCTGTTTGTAACAGAAAAAAACTTGTTCTCATTCCATCCCTCTACTACTCGCATCTGCTCCACATGTCGAAGTAGGAAAAGAGTCATTTGTTGCTCCGTTAATTGCAAAACTGTATTTGTCAGACACCAATTCTGAATCAGCTCTCATACCTGTTACCGTGCTTTCGATAACAAGACTGCAGTTGGGGTTGGTTTGTAGGGAGGCTAGATGAATTGAAAGGGAGTGGATTGGGATAGTATAGCTGCTGGACAGAAACACCTATTTTAAAAGATGATCATCCTATGAAGTATGCCAGTTTTCCCACCTTGTGTATGTGACCTGAGGAGCTATGTTAAGATAAGCTTAAGATAATGGCAGGACAAGGGGAAATGGCTTTAAGTTGAGGGAGGGAGGATTTAGGTTGAGTATCAGGGGAAGTTCTTTACAGAGTGAATGGTGAGGTGCTGGAACAGGCTGCCCAGAGAGGCTGTGGACACCCCTCTTCCTGGAGGTGTTCAAGGCCAGTTGGATGAGGTCCTGGGCAGCCTGGTCTAATATTTAATAGGGAGGTTGGTGGCCCTGCATATGGTGGAGGGGTTGGAGCTTCATGATCTTTGAGGGTCCCTTCCAACCCAAGCCATTCTATGATTTTCTGATTCTAAGCTCAAATGCTAGTGTCTTGGGAATCAAAGCAGAGTTTCTCTTTGCCATCCCTATTTACAGTTGCTTAACTAGGATCTGTAGTATCAGAAAGAAACCTGGGATATAATTGGAGTAAATGCAATTAAATTCTTCTGTAAAATAGTCAATTTAAAACCCTTTATGTCTTGAGCGATCATGGAAAGAGTGACATAAAATGATTATTTAACGGATGTATTTGGGATCTCTGCTTGATTACTATAAAAAGATTCCTTCATAAGACATTGTATGGAGTTGGCTGATATTTGCTGAAATACTCCTGTTGAAACTTTCTGGTGTGGAATATTGCTTCCAGTATTTCATCATACCTTTAAAAACTTACGAAGTTTCAATCTACAAGTTTTGGACTCCTTCATAGTGCTTTTCTGTAGCCATTTGAAGTATTACTTCTGCCTTTCAGTCTTGCACTGAGACTTCATTTGGTGGTCTCATTCTCTACTGATCTAATTTTCTCATTTGTTTCCTTTAATATTATAGTGCTTATCATTGATTGATGCTTTTGTTTTGTTCATAACTCACGGACTTTGCATGTTCATAAAAGCTGTTACATACTTTGGAAAGTTCAGGCATACCTTCAATCCTCCTCTGTATTCGATTCCTTCTGACTTCATAGTAACTGCTGTTCCCAGCAGAGCTCAATGACAGCCGGCGCAGGATCGGGGCTGAATTTGAGGTAGCAGTCACTGGCTGAAAGGAATTCCTGTAATATGCTGCACTCCCCGAAGTACGATATTCAGTGGAATTTTGACGGGCTGGGCTTGACAGATTTACTGAATTAAGTGCAGAATCCATAGAGTCCTCAGAAAAGCGATGCTCTTTGGAAGTGCTGTTTTCTTCTATACGTAACGTTTCTGCTACAGAAAACAAAAGCATCAATCTGTTCAAAACGATGTTCAAAACGATGGGCTTTGTAGCTTTGTTATTTAATTCCTTGCTATGTTCTCTTGAAGATAATAACAAGCTCCAAGCCTGTTAACAAGTCTCCTGTGAGACAAGACTTACTGAAGAATAGTCATTCTCAAGTAATCACTGGTCCTTTACTACATTAAAAAATTTCCAGTAAAATGTCTAATAGACAAGTTTGAGACAGTCTTCCATAAATCATCTCAGCTGTATATGTTAAATATTATGAGCAGGATGTGGACATAAGGTTTGATTTTTTTTTTCATTGTCTGATATTAGCATTAACACATATGCAATCTCAGTCAAGCATTTTCATTATCTTTCTTAATGGTTATCTTCTGAGAATTTGTTTAGGAGTGCATTATGTTTCTATTTTTTATAAATATAAAAAGAATTTTTTAACATAAAAAAACCTCTCATGTTAACTAGCAAATGTTTAATTTGTTCTACACAGTAGAGGGAGTCTCTAACTTCATATGCAAGAGGACAATTATCATCTGTAGATCTCCATATGTTCGGAGACAATAGCCATCACAAAAAACTGAAGAGACTACATGCAGAGCTGCAGAAGGCTGTAAATCCTAGACTCACATGCACACTAACACAATACAGTCTGATCACAATGCTGCAACTACGAGTCGTTAAACATCAGTGGGAACACCACTCCATCCTCTCATCATTGTATGTTCTCAGCTCCACTTGCACTAGGCCAACATCTAGCCTGAGGAAGAAGTTGGAAGCCTGATGCAAAAATCTGCATGAAACAAATGCTGCTTTGGCAAGAGACTTAAGAGCTGGAAAATATAGCTAACAGGTTCACAGAAGTGTAAACTCCACATTACCATCTTGAAAATTACTCTATGAAAGTTATAAAACATATGCTAGTGGAGCAGCATATTCTTGGGGGTAACTGGTACAATCTGTGAAACAAGTTCCTAGAATATGCTCTTTATTACTCTTCTTATATGACAACTTCCAATAATTTCTTGGGAAAATTCCAGAATTAAATAAAGGAAGAGTATTTTCCACAAACAAACAAACAACAGCAACAAAAAACACACAGAGAGCTTTTTAAGCACGTTTAACTTGTTCTATTAGCAATTACGTTCTCTCTCCTGAAGTCTGTATAAAACTGGAGTTTAGTGAAGAACTTGAGGTGTATTTCACAGTTATGATCTTCAGGCAACATTATCCCAAAGTGGAACAAAGACACCCAGAGAACCGGTTCCCTACTTAGTGAATTCAGTAAAGCAAGACATGCAATCCACCATAACATCTTCTATTAAACACAACACTTGTGGCAAAAAGAAGCTTTTAAGTCCACAAGCCCTTCTCTTTCAAGTACACAATCCTCAAGACAATAATGATAAACTTTCTAGTTTGATCTGTATCAAAAAAGCAAAGCAGTGGCTACTGAGGTTTTCGGAGAAAGCAAACTTTTATTTGTCGGCTTGAAGTAGCTGCAGCAACTTGCTAAAAGGAAAGCAATAGCCATCTTTCTATAGAATTTCAGAGGTACTAACAGACACAATCAATGATAAGCACTATAATATTAAAGGAAACAAATGAGAAAATTAGATCAGTAGAGAATGAGACCACCAAATGAAGTCTCAGTGCAAGACTGAAAGGCAGAAGTAATACTTCAAATGGCTACAGAAAAGCACTATGAAGGAGTCCAAAACTTGTAGATTGAAACTTCGTAAGTTTTTAAAGGTATGATGAAATACTGGAAGCAATATTCCACACCAGAAAGTTTCAACAGGAGTATTTCAGCAAATATCAGCCAACTCCATACAATGTCTTATGAAGGAATCTTTTTATAGTAATCAAGCAGAGATCCCAAATACATCCGTTAAATAATCATTTTATGTCACTCTTTCCATGATCGCTCAAGACATAAAGGGTTTTAAATTGACTATTTTACAGAAGAATTTAATTGCATTTACTCCAATTATATCCCAGGTTTCTTTCTGATACTACAGATCCTAGTTAAGCAACTGTAAATAGGGATGGCAAAGAGAAACTCTGCTTTGATTCCCAAGACACTAGCATTTGAGCTTAGAATCAGAAAATCATAGAATGGCTTGGGTTGGAAGGGACCCTCAAAGATCATGAAGCTCCAACCCCTCCACCATATGCAGGGCCACCAACCTCCCTATTAAATATTAGACCAGGCTGCCCAGGACCTCATCCAACTGGCCTTGAACACCTCCAGGAAGAGGGGTGTCCACAGCCTCTCTGGGCAGCCTGTTCCAGCACCTCACCATTCACTCTGTAAAGAACTTCCCCTGATACTCAACCTAAATCCTCCCTCCCTCAACTTAAAGCCATTTCCCCTTGTCCTGCCATTATCTTAAGCTTATCTTAACATAGCTCCTCAGGTCACATACACAAGGTGGGAAAACTGGCATACTTCATAGGATGATCATCTTTTAAAATAGGTGTTTCTGTCCAGCAGCTATACTATCCCAATCCACTCCCTTTCAATTCATCTAGCCTCCCTACAAACCAACCCCAACTGCAGTCTTGTTATCGAAAGCACGGTAACAGGTATGAGAGCTGATTCAGAATTGGTGTCTGACAAATACAGTTTTGCAATTAACGGAGCAACAAATGACTCTTTTCCTACTTCGACATGTGGAGCAGATGCGAGTAGTAGAGGGATGGAATGAGAACAAGTTTTTTTCTGTTACAAACAGAATTCACATTCTTACTCTCAACTATTCCAAAATTCAACAGATTTCAATGCTCTCTGATTTAGGTTTTGTAACAGAAAAATGAACATCCCTCATCTGCTTAAGCCTTCAAAGAATGCTTCTGCCACTTCAGTTTTGTTAGATTTGTAATATGGAATCAGCACTCTCTTGACCTTTGCCCTGTGAAATAAATTGTTATGCTGCTCCTTTAATGTATTTCTATCCATTACTGCATGGATGGCATCACATCTGCAATAGAACCCAACATTCACCACCAAGTAACCAATCGATGCCTTGTAAAAAAGGGCTGATCTGAAATAATAAACACATTTTCCTTACTCTGTCTTGTATCTGAACAGGTATTAACCAGACCCAGTTGTACCACAGCACTGGTAAAATACTGAAAGCAGAAGGCACTGCCATGTGATCTTATGCTGTAAGGCAGGCCCTGTAAGTAATAACTGAAGTTTTATTCTCAAGTCAGCACCAGACACCAAGGCTTCATACATGTATGAGTCCCAATTAGGAAGTTCAGCTTTTCAAAAACCAGAGTTAAATATGTTAAAGGCTGCTATTTAATGATTTCACAATGCAGCAAGCTGTTAATGACAGGTAAATTCAGCAGAAGTAGAACTTCCATATGCAGAAGATCATTAACAACATGAAATTTACTACATCTAAGAGCCACTAACAGAGCCCAGTAAGCCATATCAATTTTATCTACAAATATCAGTCTTCCAGAGGTGAGTTTTTGCACACTTGAAATGTACAAAAGATCAATGAATAATTGTCTCACCTGAAGCTGGAAAGCATCCGTTTTTCAAGTTAATTTGGTATAGACTTTCTGCACCGAACGTTTACTGTTTCAAGACCTCAAGAGGAGATGAGCAATTGCTTGCGCATCCGTTGTTATAAATCTAGATTACAAGTATCTGTGTGTATATGTAGATATACATGCCATAATTATTATGCTTTTCTTTTTCTCTATCTCATTTTTTCCCTCATTTCTCCTCTCCATCTCACTGAGATGGGGGCAGTGAATGAACAGCCACGTGACGCTCAGTGATCTGCTGGGTTAAACCCCAATGCATCACCACATCTTAAAGAACTTGCACGCTGTAAAAGATTTCTTCTTTTAAGAACGTTGCAACAAAACGTTGCTGGCATGCCATACAGAGACTTCCTAGCCTAGAAGGAAAAAAAAAAAAACGTCAAGCAGCAGCTATTCAGTTTGAGATGTAAGGATAATTTATCTGTAGGCATGGCATTAATATGTAGCAGAACTAAACCTATTCCTTAATAGAGGACATAAGAGAACGAACACTGACCTAAGAGACCAGGGAATGGGAGAAAGGAGGAAGCAGCAAATTTAACATGTGGAATCACTTGCCTGGAAGCTAAACAGATTAGCTGGAAACTTTTCACTCACTTGGTTAAGGTATTAAGAACACAAACATTATGTATGGATAAGATTATGAGAATGACTTGAATTAATAAAGCTGATACTCCACTCATACTGAGCTTACTTGACAAATGTATAGCTTGTATAGCTGCAGCTGTTGAGATGCACAAGCTCTGCTTATTACCAACAACCTAACTGTACAGTGTACATGTAATTCAACTTTGCTATTGCTAGACTCTGATTTAAGAACTGTTCAGAAAATCCTGGACTCCCAGTGATATAAAGTATACTCCACCAGGACTATCTTAATAAAGTAGTTCACAAACATACATTCTTGACTATGCTTAAGGAGTTACAAAAGTGATAGAATCTCACTGCAGGTTACTTCAGTTCTTTCTCCCTACCCTAGGTTCACAAACAAGTGAAGAAACAAAAAAATTAGAAACATCTTCACATACCAGTTATCATTTCTGCAAGCCGAGATTACAGCTTTGAGAGTGCGGGAGATATTTCCATCCTCCTGATGGCTGAGCCAAGAGGGAAAAAGGGGAGGGGAACAAAAAACGTCCATCTATGAGGCGAAAGCTCCCGAACGAGAAGCCCCGGGCACAATCCCGCGGCACCAACCCCGGCCCGCAGCGGGGGCCCGGCCACCGCCCTCAGCGGCCCCACCCGCAGCCCCGCGCCCGTTGCTCGGCAGCTGCGAGCCAACCGAGCCTGCCGGGAAGGCGGAGGGGCAGCACCACGGATAGCTCCTATTGGTCGAAGGAGGTGAGGGCGGAGCTCGAGGACGGCCGTCTTCTTCGCTATTGGCGGAGAGAGCCGTCAGTGCGGGGCGGGGGGCGGGGCCTCGCGGCTAGCGGGGTCGCGTTGAACTCCGCGTTAGGGCGGGGGAACGGAGCGAGGGGGCGGCGGCGGTCGAGGGTAAGCGAGCCGCCGGCTGCGAGGAGAGCGGCGCGAGGTAGGGAGCGGCGCGGGGGCCGTCCTCACCTGTCACCGGGCGCTCAGCCCTCCCTCCTCGCGGCCCCCGGGCTCCGGCCGCGGGCGCGGTCCCTCGCGGTAGCGGCCGGGCTGGGGCTGTGCTTTCGTCTAAGGGGACCCTCGTCCGAGGGAGGGCGGCAGGCAGGCAGGCAGGCTGTGCGCGCGGTGCCACCGGCTGTGCGCCGCTGCGCGGACGGATGCCGGCTGCCCTCAGGTAGGTGGGAGGGGGGCGGAGAGGGCAGACCCCGGGAAGGCCGCCTCTGGGCGCGAGGGCTCCCCGCCGCCGTCGCTGCGGCAGGCGGCACCTCGGAGTGGCGCTGCGCGAGGGGGGGAGCGGCTGGGGGCTGCGGCTGGGGGCTGCGGCTGGGGGCCGCCTCCGTGCGCGGGGCGGGGGGAGTTGCGAGGGCAGAGCCGCGCGGCTTCTTATTCGTATAGCCGCGCTTCTTTTCACAGCAACGTGAATAGCTGTAAAACACATAATTCTACCTAAATTAAGTTGTTTAAATTGGAGATAAACAGATGTCTTAGACCTGCTTCTCTTTTTTTGCTGGAAGAAGTGAAGTCAATCACATTCTCTTACAAACAGGGCCTGGGTGTCCCTGTAGACAGCAGGGTGACCACAAACCAGCAATGTGGCCTTGTGGTCAAGAAGGCCAATGGTATCCTGGGATGCATTAAAAAGAATGTGGCCAGCAGGTTGAGTGAGGTGAGTGAGCAAAGTATTATTTACTAACCAGCTAACTGCAGGAGAAGACTCTTAACAGAATAGAAATTTATGTTCTTAACATGCTCCTTTTTGAAGAAAATGGTAGAAAAGACAGAAGTGAGGAATAGAGGATACTTAAACCAACCTGGATCCACTAGAAAACTTCAAAGTAGGGACAGTTACAAAAGCTCAGCTATTCCATTGAGGGAGTAAGCACAAAAAGAAAGACTGAAGCCTTTAGCTAGCAGTTTGTCAGAAAACAGTCTTAAATATGCGCAAGGGTGGAAAGAGACTTCCTATTTCCTTAAATGCAAGCAGATTGAAACAGTTTCTTTTGATTTCTGTATCTATGATTTTCATAAGCAGTTACAAGAACGGTGTTCTCAGATTGGATATTATGAGTAAATGCTTGTGTTGCATTTAAGGAAATAATAAACAGCAACTATTTCTCATCCAAGAAAAAGACAAACACGTAAACTGAATGAGCAGCTTATATACATATATCCCCTAGATATCTGTAGCACTCCCATGGTGTTGGCAGAAATGGCAGAGAATTTATAGAGATGCATACCTCCTCAAGCAGAAAGCAGAGGTTACTAAGGCACACTACCCCAGGTATCACCAATAGCAGTAGAAGCTTGTGCTTAGGCAACTCAAGTACACCTTTCACCCCCCACACGAATATTAAACATTACCATCATAGCATCCCCCCCCCCTTTTTTTTTCTTTCTTTCCTTTTAAATTGTCTTTTATCTCAGGCCCATGAGATGCATGGAAATCAAAAGTCCGTGAGTTATGAACAAAGAAGTTCTTTGCCACAGAAAATACGTTACATATGGAGTGAGATGTTGTGCTGTTGCCAAGCACATCAGGCTTGCTAATGTAACTTCAAATGCAGAACTTCTAGCAGAACGTGCTAGAACTAATACCATGGTACAAGCCAGAGGAGTCTTGTCTGCTGCTCTTTCCTCTCACTGCTGTCGTGGACCCTGCAACAGGCTGGATTGGACAGTGCTGGTTAAACACAGCTTGTTTCCTGAGCATTTTATCAATTATTTCTGTATTGCTGATATACAGATATAGGGTTTTTTCCTGTTCCTCTGCACAGTTGAATTTCCATTTGCCACTTTCCCAGATACTGGCATCTTGGGACCTGGGAACCAAACACAAGTCAAACTAATCCCTCTAGGTATGTCATAATGCTGGTTTTTATGTTGCTGTAATTATCTGCAGTTGTATAGAGTATTTAAGACAAATGGAACTGTTTGGTATTACGGTTTGGTACATGAAAGAAAATAAAACATCCTTTATTTTAATATATGACAAAGAATGAATAATACTTACTTGCCACCAACCACTTCTCACTTCTGACACTCTACCAAACTGATGGATGTTCTACATAAAGCAATGCTTTCCTTCTTCCCTTTTGATTTAGTAGATTTTTTTTTATTTTAATGTTTGTTTCAGTCTACATATTGAAATAGGTTTTACTGGGCACCTTTACTTCTCAAACTTTCTGCATTCAGGTTTGTAAAGAAAGGCAGACTTTTCTTCTCCAAGATCAGACAGACAGCACATTCTTTGGCCAACAAATTCTTGTTTCTTAACAATACTGACATTTTGCTCTGCCAAGCATTTAAAAGTGCATTCCTTTTAGAGACCTTCTCTTCGTTACAGTCTATATGTAACTGTGATACATATTTTCTCTGTATTTGGGAAAACCTAATAATAGATACAATTTACCACCAAAAATATTTGCAGTCATGACTTCATCATAGACTTTTTCCTACTTTTCCAGTACTTGTTTGATACTTTCTTTTTCTAGTAAGCAAAAATTCTAAGCCCTTGTCCTCCAGTAACTGTCTTTCATTTTCTGATACATTCAAAGATAACCTTTGGAGGCATGCTTTTTTCTGGGAAGCCAAGTTCTAACAGCAGAAAAAAATTTCAAAGGCTGTATGGAGAGCATCAACTACAATGGCAATAATATCACTGACCTTGCTAGAAGGAAGAAATTGGAACCGTCTAATGTGGTAAGAACATAACTTTATCATCATCTAAACTTCTGCTTCTCCTTCTAAGGAAAGTTTGTGAGTGTGTGTGACAGATGTTCTGAAATCATATAATATATAAAACAAAGTTTGTCACATGCCTAAAGATTTCATTATACATACTTTTATGATTTTTTTTTGTTTGTTTGTTTGTCTGTTTTTAATATCTGGGAACCTGTTTCTGCTGGGATTTAAGTTTCAGCTTTACAGAATTAGCCTTCAGCATCAGGTGAATGTTTTTTAAAAGAAAACCAGTAGATCAGTATATACATTTTTGCTTTCATCTTATAGTAACCCAAAACTAGGATGGACAATACTTATTGTTAAATCAATTGCAGTGTGTCAAGGATCTAAATCCTGTTATCTTCCATCCCCACAGAGCAAGTTGCGTGGGTGTGCAAAATCATTAGAAAGGGAAGGCTCAGAGCCATTTTATGGGAGCTCCGTAAAGCATCAAGATACTAAACTTTGAAACTGTTATTTAGCTTATTAACATTACAGGGATTATTAACATTACATTCTATTTTTTTCTCTCCAAAGCATTCATAGTTGCTTTCATGTTTAAACTTGTGTCTTTCTGTAAGGGTTGATCAGGAAATCACTTTAATTTCTGTATTTTTAAGAATCTAGGCGTTCCTAAAATAGTTGGTGGATTACATGAGCAATGTGGGTAGGAAATAAATGTATTATTACCCTGAATTTGAGATAGATCTGTTCAAGGCTTTCTTCTGTACAGTACTGCAGCCTTCACAAAGCCCTGCTCACAGTATGTATAGTTTGATTACTGCTTTTTTTCTTTATGTATTTTGCATAGTACATAACAGTAATGAAGAATAAGATATAAGATAAACATGTACAGTAGAAATAAAGTGCAATGATTCTTCTTGGACAGATGTGCAACTTCTGAGATGTCTGTAGGACAAATTCCAGCTTTTGAAAAGCATAGCACAGCTAACAGTTCTGTAGAGTGTCTATAAACTCCTCTTTCTGGTTTATTTGGATGTGAATTTTCTGTTTGCTTGTTTTGTTTGTTAGTTGATTACATTCTGTTGCCTGTGACATTAAAGCAAAATCTACATATGTAGATTTGGTAGTGTTAGAGGTTTACCACTAAACTGTGGCATGCTAGTTTAATCTGATGATTCACTTCTGAGAATATAGAAACAGAAGTGAACTTTGCTTTCAGGTGAATTATTTAAATTTCTTCCGCTCTTCAAAAACAGAATCAGTTTCACTTATGAAATCAACATGGATGTTTATGTTTCTTACAAAAAAACTTTTATTCTTCTAGTTTTGAACCTGATTTAGCATGAAAAATACTAAGCTGAAACTACTATTTTTGTTAACCACGTTTATGTTAATGGCACTTAAGCAATCCAACCAGGATCAAAGCTCCATTGTAGGAACTGTGCAGATGCATAGCAGTAGACATATCCTGCCCTAAAGAAAAAGCAAAAATAAATAACGTAATGAAATGGAACACAAAGTAATTGGTAAAGTTATAAGAAGCATCATAGGGGGAAAAAAAAAATAGATGGACAAAGAATAAAAAAGAGGTTTGAGACAAAAATAAAAATGTTCTTACTGTCAGATTTCAGAAGTTGTACAAGGAAAAGGAGTAAAAAATTAAATTTATACAACGAGGATGTCCAGAAAATCTAAGAAGTTAATCTTGATTTTACATTGAACAAAAATAGAATGAATAAAAATCCTTAGGTCTCACAAATACGTATGTTATGATCATAAATGCACCATTAAGAGTCTTTCAACATCATCTTAAGCAATTTATTCATTTTATCTTTAGAGGGTAACAATGTGGAGCAAAAAAGTTTTGCAGTCCTCTGTGATAGAACAAGTGGCAGCAAACCTTTGAGGAGAAAGAGTAAGATGGATGGCCTTAAACAGTTTTTGCTTTTATTAATGGAGCCTGATTTGTTTTCACAGAAATGAGGCAAATAATAAACATACACAGAAAGGAGAGTAGGAGATAGAAGGACAACAAGAAAAAAAAAATGGAGTGTCAAATTTTCTCCCAAATGGACTTGCAAGAGTTGACAGTGACTTACTAGAGCATTAATTTCTTCTTTACGGCTTTATTCAGGTCTAAGACAGAAAAAAAGAACATGCACACGAGTCTTCCAATCCATATTTTCTATGTTATTTAAAGTAATAAGGTTATGTATGGTATTTTATGTTGGTTTCATTTACATTTGCAGGTACTAAAATCTAACAAGTTTCTCAAAACCTGTAACAGAAAAATGCTGAGAAGAATCAAATTTATTGCTCTCTCTCTTCACATACATTGGGCTTATGATCCTCCCACTTCAGTGGCTGCTCTTCCATGTATTACTGAGTGCAATCATGTACAAATATAAGATAAACATTTTCTTTAAAGTATTTATAGTATGTTGCGCTCAAATAAATATTTGAGAAAATAAAGAAATAACCTGACAGCTATTAATCAGAGTTTTATTGCCTTTAATATATGATCCATCCTGATATAGCAATTACTGTTGTTTTAGTAAATGCATTACCTCACTTTTACAGGTTTATTTTCAGCCAGTATATCTATCCTTTTGCTCAACACAACAGAGAACTTTCCAATAGCCAAAAAACATTCTGCCTTTAAATTAAATTAATCTTCTTGGAAATATTACTCTTCCAACTCTCCTGTTCTGTATGTCAGCTACTGCTCAAAGCTGTCTACTGTTCCTCCTGTTAACCATACAGTTATTAAAACTTGGTATATGAATACCTTTTCATCATATTTATCCACAATAAATGAATGAGACTTCTCCCCATAGAATCTTTCTATGAAACTTTCCATCCCTCTGTCTTTCTGCTAAATCTCAAATAATCTGAACTGCAGTTCATTTAGATATTAGACCTCAGGTTCAGATAACATCCTTGAGGTAATAAAATGTTATTGTCTGACAGATCTAAAGTGATATTTTTCCTGTAGAAAATTCCATGGGGCACTTACACTGAAACTGAGAAGTGTTTTTCCTTCTCTTGCTGAGTGAGGGTTTAAATAGGAAATGCATATACACAGAGCAAAATTTGGAAGGTAACATTTCCCATCAGGTCTTTTCAGTATTACAGAGCAAGAAAAAGATTTTTCAGACTTGCATGTGCTGATTAAGGTGATTGAATTTTTTCTACTATTATTTTCCTTTTAGTTTAGCAATAAAGAAATACATTAAAAAAATGCAGTAGGGGAAAGATCTGCCCATGGATTTGTTGTATTTGTGCATATCTAAATAGCAGTACAGGCATCTTGTCATCCCAAGGACACCATGGAGTATTCATATAATATAAAGAGAGATGATGGGGATTTTCTAATAACTAAATTGGAAATCAGAAATGTTACTTTTTTTTTTTTTTTCCCCAATTTACCAGTTTGCAAGCAATGCCTCCTTTTCCATAAAGACAGCTCTTCAAGAAAGCCCATTTCTAACACTCACAGACCTGTGCAGAACACCGTTTTTCATAGATGACAGACAGTAACTTTACAATAACATCAGCCATTTCTTTCAACACTGTCACAAATACCATTCAACAACAAATAGCATTCAACTAGGCCTCAACTGCCTAATCTCATTGAAGCCTGTATACCTTTCATTCAGTGTTAACATTACTTGAAAAAAAGTGTTTGGACGTTACATTATATTATCCTCAGTTCATCGTGTTGTAGCAGATCTAATCTTTAATGAAAACGAGACATGTAGGAATCCTATTTGAACTTTTCTTTTATCTTCACTCTTATTTCAAAAAGAAAGTTGTTGATTAAACACACCTAGTGACAAACCAACATGTGATTATCATCTATAATAAATGATACTCCTGCTTGCTAGTATAATTGTATTTGCTTTTCTTGTTGCCTTTGCTTGCTTCATCCACACCAGTAGATGTGTTGAGAAAACTGACTGGGAGAAAAGAGGTCATTCCCTGGTCCTGGTTACAAAGACAGCACAGACACAGCCCATGGTGACTGAAAAACAAGGAATAAAGAGGTTCAAGACTGTACTGCAAAAGTGTATTGCAACTGCAGGTTGCTTAAAGAAGTAGAAGCAAAGGGAATGTCCACAGGTTTGAAAAAGTGGCCTGCAACTACACAATATTCATTGTTTCAGAAAGGAGATTTAACGATGCAAAATCTTTGGCAAGAAAACAGTTGTTTTTAGGGATCAAATAGAGAGAGAAATAGTGCTGGGGACCTAGACTCCATTTAGGACATAATACTTGTCTTGTCTCTACACATGAAAATATTTTAAATTACTAGCTGAGAGATCAGGGGTCCTGAACCGTGGTATGTTCGTTATTGTTGATTGCATGTACTGTGTCATATCACTTAAAAAATTAAAAACATTAATGGCACTGAAATTTCAAACTGGGTGCACGTACCACTGTGCATAACAACTGACAAGCTATTATCTACGTTGATTAAAACTCTTAGTGCTAGTGTTTTAGCTTCTCCAAAAGCAAGGAATAAACAATTTGAATGTAGGCTTTATCAGTATTTGTACTTGTAATAAAACCAGGAATATTCATAGAATCATAGAATCATAGAATTTTTTTTTGAGTTGGAAGGGACTCTTACAGACCATTGAGTCCAGTTCCCCAGTAATGAACAGGGACACCCACAGAGGTCAGAGACCTCAGAGGCCTGTCCAGCCTGACCATGAATATCTCCCCACTGCCATAATGTTGTCTTGCCCCAGACCTATACAAGACTACAAAGTGAGTCACCAGCTCTGGATTCCTACTTAGGAGGGGTTTGCCATCAAGATAGACAGCAAGTCTCCATGTAACCCTCTCCTCTAGGCATCAGCCCTGGGAAACATGCTGCCAAATATTCTTCAGAAAAGCATCTTAGAGAGGTTTCTGTGAGCAGATGGGGGACATTTGATGAAGCAAACGGATGCTGGGTAAGCAGTAATTCTCACTCAACAACCAGCCTGGGGGCTCCGTTCTTTCTTCATTTCCATTCTTTCTGATGGAAATGTCCTTGAAACTTAATTGAGTTTGCATGGAATTTTACACTTTTTGGATTTCTAATCTTTCTCATCATTAATCCTTAAATATGTGTTCCACAATACCACTAACCAATTATAGAAAAATAATTTAAAATAATCATGTATCAAACTTTTTTAAAATTCTATTTGGAAGGTAGGAGACCTAATTACAGGCATGGGACTTTAATGTATGTGCTGAAAACTGAAACTCAATATCTACTTTTTCATTGCTCTTCAGCAACCTGAGCAAATAGATTACCTCCTGTGATAGGTTTCTGACAGTCCCTCTTAGTTTGACAGTTATTTTAGAGAGAGTCACTTTTGTATATAATGAAAGGAAAAGTTGCCAAGCATACGTACATATTTTATGTTTCTTAAAACTTAAAAGCTAGAGGAAAGACTCCATTTTTAGTCATGCCATTTTAAATTCAGAGTATTTGTACCGTCCGCCAGGTTTACATCAATGACACAGAATGGCATCTAGCCCAAGGGCTGAGTTACATTTCTTGCACAGGAAGGGCAGCTTTTATAATTGAGTGTATCAGTTACTGCTTTGAACTTTTTTTGTGTTACTACATTCATGTGAAAATATGATGTGCATTTTCACATCTTCTATGTATGCCAAAAGAATTAAAGGAATTTCTATCGAAGTGTTTCCTTGAAATTGCAACATAAAAAATATATAAATATTAAAAACAATAAAACAAAACAAGACATTTTCTCCCAGAAATACCAGGACTCTTAGAAATACCTCACGTTTCATCTCAAGAATACTGCTTTCCACTCCTCAAGATCACACTGACTCCCATCACAATGGCCTTTTCTCCCACATACACCAGCTTTCTCCCAAATACACGACATTTTCTCCCACATACACCCGTTTTCTCCCAACGATGGGACATATTCTCCCAGAAATGCCAGCTTATTCTTTAAAAAACGGCCTTTTTTTCCCAAAATACCAGCTTTCTCACAAACACCTGTCATTTTCCAACCAAGTCTGCTACTATCTCCCAGAAACAGCCGGTTTCCGAGAAATACCTGACGTTTGCTCTCCCAAATACTACTTGACACTCCTCCAGAGGACATTGTCTCCCCTATTTACCACGTTGTCTCCCCAAGAGACCACTTGGCACACCAAAAAGACCACCGTTGCTCTCCAGTACAAGATCTTCTTTCCCACCGGTTCCCACTTTTCTCCCCCAGCTATGTCATTTCCTCCCAGAAATGCCACTTTTCCCTTGGAAATTTCACCTTCTCTTCCAAAAAGAGGAGATTTGCTCCCAGAAATACCCCTTCTCTTACAACTGCCACACGCTTTCTCCCCAAAAAGCCTCCATGACAATGCCAAATGGGACACTTGCAGCCAAGAAGAGGACACCTTCTCTCAGAAAGACCACTTTTCTCCCCAAGAGAGGAGATTTTCTCCCAATTGGATGACATTTGCTGTAAGAAAGACCTGTTTTCTTCCCTCAAGAGGACATTGTCTTTCCCACTGAGGACATTTTCTCCCAGAAGTGCCGCTACTCTGTGAAACACCTCCATTTCCTCCCAAATCTACTCCATGACACGCCTCAGGATGACACTTACTCCCCGATTTGGGGCATTTTCTCCCAGAAATACCACTTCTCTCCCAAAGGGATGGCCTTTTCCCTCTCTAGCATCTGTTTCCTCACCAATACCTGGCATTTTCTCCCAGAAACACCAGCTTTCTCACAGATACATCACCTTCCCCCCCCCACATCAGACCTCTTCTCCCAGAAATACCAGGACTCTGCTGAATATTTCCCATTTCCTCCGGAACATACAGCATTACACTCCGCAAGAGGACAGTTTCTTTCAGAAATGTGGCATTTTATCACAGATACACCATTTTTATGCCCAGTAGAGCTCCTTTTCTCCCAGAAATAGCACTGCTCTTAGGAAGAGCTCCCATTTTCTAACCAAAATGCTGCTTTACACTCCTCAAGATCACACTTACCCCCATCAAGATGGCAGTGTCACAGAAATACCAGCTTCTGCCCCCAAAATGGGACTTTGGCTCTCCAAAACAAGACATTTTCTCCCAGAAATACCAGGACTCTTAGAAATACCTCACGTTTCATCTCAAGAATACTGCTTTCCACTCCTCAAGATCACACTGACTCCCATCACAATGGCCTTTTCTCCCACATACACCAGCTTTCTCCCAAATACACGACATTTTCTCCCACATACACCCGTTTTCTCCCAAAGATGGGACATATTCTCCCAGAAATGCCAGCTTATTCTTTAAAAAACGGCCTTTTTTCCCCAAAATACCAGCCTTTTCCCTCTCTAGCATCTGTTTCCTCACCAATACCTGGCATTTTCTCCCAGAAACACCAGCTTTCTCACAGATACATCACCTTCCCCCCCCCACATCAGACCTCTTCTCCCAGAAATACCAGGACTCTGCTGAATATTTCCCATTTCCTCCGGAACATACAGCATTACACTCCGCAAGAGGACAGTTTCTTTCAGAAATGTGGCATTTTATCACAGATACACCATTTTTATGCCCAGTAGAGCTCCTTTTCTCCCAGAAATAGCACTGCTCTTAGGAAGAGCTCCCATTTTCTAACCAAAATGCTGCTTTACACTCCTCAAGATCACACTTACCCCCATCAAGATGGCAGTGTCACAGAAATACCAGCTTCTGCCCCCAAAATGGGACTTTGGCTCTCCAAAACAAGACATTTTCTCCCAGAAATACCAGGACTCTTAGAAATACCTCACGTTTCATCTCAAGAATACTGCTTTCCACTCCTCAAGATCACACTGACTCCCATCACAATGGCCTTTTCTCCCACATACACCAGCTTTCTCCCAAATACACGACATTTTCTCCCACATACACCCGTTTTCTCCCAAAGATGGGACATATTCTCCCAGAAATGCCAGCTTATTCTTTAAAAAACGGCCTTTTTTCCCCAAAATACCAGCCTTTTCCCTCTCTAGCATCTGTTTCCTCACCAATACCTGGCATTTTCTCCCAGAAACACCAGCTTTCTCACAGATACATCACCTTCCCCCCCCCCACATCAGACCTCTTCTCCCAGAAATACCAGGACTCTGCTGAATATTTCCCATTTCCTCCGGAACATACAGCATTACACTCCGCAAGAGGACAGCTTCTTTCAGAAATGTGGCATTTTATCACAGATACACCATTTTTATGCCCAGTAGAGCTCCTTTTCTCCCAGAAATAGCACTGCTCTTAGGAAGAGCTCCCATTTTCTAACCAAAATGCTGCTTTACACTCCTCAAGATCACACTTACCCCCATCAAGATGGCAGTGTCACAGAAATACCAGCTTCTGCCCCCAAAATGGGACTTTGGCTCTCCAAAACAAGACATTTTCTCCCAGAAATACCAGGACTCTTAGAAATACCTCACGTTTCATCTCAAGAATACTGCTTTCCACTCCTCAAGATCACACTGACTCCCATCACAATGGCCTTTTCTCCCACATACACCAGCTTTCTCCCAAATACACGACATTTTCTCCCACATACACCCGTTTTCTCCCAAAGATGGGACATATTCTCCCAGAAATGCCAGCTTATTCTTTAACAAACGGCCTTTTTTCCCCAAAATACCAGCCTTTTCCCTCTCTAGCATCTGTTTCCTCACCAATACCTGGCATTTTCTCCCAGAAACACCAGCTTTCTCACAGATACATCACCTTCCCCCCCCCACATCAGACCTCTTCTCCCAGAAATACCAGGACTCTGCTGAATATTTCCCATTTCCTCCGGAACATACAGCATTACACTCCGCAAGAGGACAGCTTCTTTCAGAAATGTGGCATTTTATCACAGATACACCATTTTTATGCCCAGTAGAGCTCCTTTTCTCCCAGAAATAGCACTGCTCTTAGGAAGAGCTCCCATTTTCTAACCAAAATGCTGCTTTACACTCCTCAAGATCACACTTACCCCCATCAAGATGGCAGTGTCACAGAAATACCAGCTTCTGCCCCCAAAATGGGACTTTGGCTCTCCAAAACAAGACATTTTCTCCCAGAAATACCAGGACTCTTAGAAATACCTCACGTTTCATCTCAAGAATACTGCTTTCCACTCCTCAAGATCACACTGACTCCCATCACAATGGCCTTTTCTCCCACATACACCAGCTTTCTCCCAAATACACGACATTTTCTCCCACATACACCCGTTTTCTCCCAAAGATGGGACATATTCTCCCAGAAATGCCAGCTTATTCTTTAACAAACGGCCTTTTTTCCCCAAAATACCAGCCTTTTCCCTCTCTAGCATCTGTTTCCTCACCAATACCTGGCATTTTCTCCCAGAAACACCAGCTTTCTCACAGATACATCACCTTCCCCCCCCCACATCAGACCTCTTCTCCCAGAAATACCAGGACTCTGCTGAATATTTCCCATTTCCTCCGGAACATACAGCATTACACTCCGCAAGAGGACAGTTTCTTTCAGAAATGTGGCATTTTATCACAGATACACCATTTTTATGCCCAGTAGAGCTCCTTTTCTCCCAGAAATAGCACTGCTCTTAGGAAGAGCTCCCATTTTCTAACCAAAATGCTGCTTTACACTCCTCAAGATCACACTTACCCCCATCAAGATGGCAGTGTCACAGAAATACCAGCTTCTGCCCCCAAAATGGGACTTTGGCTCTCCAAAACAAGACATTTTCTCCCAGAAATACCAGGACTCTTAGAAATACCTCACGTTTCATCTCAAGAATACTGCTTTCCACTCCTCAAGATCACACTGACTCCCATCACAATGGCCTTTTCTCCCACATACACCAGCTTTCTCCCAAATACACGACATTTTCTCCCACATACACCCGTTTTCTCCCAAAGATGGGACATATTCTCCCAGAAATGCCAGCTTATTCTTTAAAAAACGGCCTTTTTTCCCCAAAATACCAGCCTTTTCCCTCTCTAGCATCTGTTTCCTCACCAATACCTGGCATTTTCTCCCAGAAACACCAGCTTTCTCACAGATACATCACCTTCCCCCCCCCACATCAGACCTCTTCTCCCAGAAATACCAGGACTCTGCTGAATATTTCCCATTTCCTCCGGAACATACAGCATTACACTCCGCAAGAGGACAGCTTCTTTCAGAAATGTGGCATTTTATCACAGATACACCATTTTTATGCCCAGTAGAGCTCCTTTTCTCCCAGAAATAGCACTGCTCTTAGGAAGAGCTCCCATTTTCTAACCAAAATGCTGCTTTACACTCCTCAAGATCACACTTACCCCCATCAAGATGGCAGTGTCACAGAAATACCAGCTTCTGCCCCCAAAATGGGACTTTGGCTCTCCAAAACAAGACATTTTCTCCCAGAAATACCAGGACTCTTAGAAATACCTCACGTTTCATCTCAAGAATACTGCTTTCCACTCCTCAAGATCACACTGACTCCCATCACAATGGCCTTTTCTCCCACATACACCAGCTTTCTCCCAAATACACGACATTTTCTCCCACATACACCCGTTTTCTCCCAAAGATGGGACATATTCTCCCAGAAATGCCAGCTTATTCTTTAACAAACGGCCTTTTTTCCCCAAAATACCAGCCTTTTCCCTCTCTAGCATCTGTTTCCTCACCAATACCTGGCATTTTCTCCCAGAAACACCAGCTTTCTCACAGATACATCACCTTCCCCCCCCCACATCAGACCTCTTCTCCCAGAAATACCAGGACTCTGCTGAATATTTCCCATTTCCTCCGGAACATACAGCATTACACTCCGCAAGAGGACAGTTTCTTTCAGAAATGTGGCATTTTATCACAGATACACCATTTTTATGCCCAGTAGAGCTCCTTTTCTCCCAGAAATAGCACTGCTCTTAGGAAGAGCTCCCATTTTCTAACCAAAATGCTGCTTTACACTCCTCAAGATCACACTTACCCCCATCAAGATGGCAGTGTCACAGAAATACCAGCTTCTGCCCCCAAAATGGGACTTTGGCTCTCCAAAACAAGACATTTTCTCCCAGAAATACCAGGACTCTTAGAAATACCTCACGTTTCATCTCAAGAATACTGCTTTCCACTCCTCAAGATCACACTGACTCCCATCACAATGGCCTTTTCTCCCACATACACCAGCTTTCTCCCAAATACACGACATTTTCTCCCACATACACCCGTTTTCTCCCAAAGATGGGACATATTCTCCCAGAAATGCCAGCTTATTCTTTAAAAAACGGCCTTTTTTCCCCAAAATACCAGCCTTTTCCCTCTCTAGCATCTGTTTCCTCACCAATACCTGGCATTTTCTCCCAGAAACACCAGCTTTCTCACAGATACATCACCTTCCCCCCCCCACATCAGACCTCTTCTCCCAGAAATACCAGGACTCTGCTGAATATTTCCCATTTCCTCCGGAACATACAGCATTACACTCCGCAAGAGGACAGCTTCTTTCAGAAATGTGGCATTTTATCACAGATACACCATTTTTATGCCCAGTAGAGGTCCTTTTCTCCCAGAAATAGCACTGCTCTTAGGAAGAGCTCCCATTTTCTAACCAAAATGCTGCTTTACACTCCTCAAGATCACACTTACCCCCATCAAGATGGCAGTGTCACAGAAATACCAGCTTCTGCCCCCAAAATGGGACTTTGGCTCTCCAAAACAAGACATTTTCTCCCAGAAATACCAGGACTCTTAGAAATACCTCACGTTTCATCTCAAGAATACTGCTTTCCACTCCTCAAGATCACACTGACTCCCATCACAATGGCCTTTTCTCCCACATACACCAGCTTTCTCCCAAATACACGACATTTTCTCCCACATACACCCGTTTTCTCCCAAAGATGGGACATATTCTCCCAGAAATGCCAGCTTATTCTTTAAAAAACGGCCTTTTTTCCCCAAAATACCAGCCTTTTCCCTCTCTAGCATCTGTTTCCTCACCAATACCTGGCATTTTCTCCCAGAAACACCAGCTTTCTCACAGATACATCACCTTCCCCCCCCCCACATCAGACCTCTTCTCCCAGAAATACCAGGACTCTGCTGAATATTTCCCATTTCCTCCGGAACATACAGCATTACACTCCGCAAGAGGACAGTTTCTTTCAGAAATGTGGCATTTTATCACAGATACACCATTTTTATGCCCAGTAGAGCTCCTTTTCTCCCAGAAATAGCACTGCTCTTAGGAAGAGCTCCCATTTTCTAACCAAAATGCTGCTTTACACTCCTCAAGATCACACTTACCCCCATCAAGATGGCAGTGTCACAGAAATACCAGCTTCTGCCCCCAAAATGGGACTTTGGCTCTCCAAAACAAGACATTTTCTCCCAGAAATACCAGGACTCTTAGAAATACCTCACGTTTCATCTCAAGAATACTGCTTTCCACTCCTCAAGATCACACTGACTCCCATCACAATGGCCTTTTCTCCCACATACACCAGCTTTCTCCCAAATACACGACATTTTCTCCCACATACACCCGTTTTCTCCCAAAGATGGGACATATTCTCCCAGAAATGCCAGCTTATTCTTTAAAAAACGGCCTTTTTTCCCCAAAATACCAGCCTTTTCCCTCTCTAGCATCTGTTTCCTCACCAATACCTGGCATTTTCTCCCAGAAACACCAGCTTTCTCACAGATACATCACCTTCCCCCCCCCACATCAGACCTCTTCTCCCAGAAATACCAGGACTCTGCTGAATATTTCCCATTTCCTCCGGAACATACAGCATTACACTCCGCAAGAGGACAGTTTCTTTCAGAAATGTGGCATTTTATCACAGATACACCATTTTTATGCCCAGTAGAGCTCCTTTTCTCCCAGAAATAGCACTGCTCTTAGGAAGAGCTCCCATTTTCTAACCAAAATGCTGCTTTACACTCCTCAAGATCACACTTACCCCCATCAAGATGGCAGTGTCACAGAAATACCAGCTTCTGCCCCCAAAATGGGACTTTGGCTCTCCAAAACAAGACATTTTCTCCCAGAAATACCAGGACTCTTAGAAATACCTCACGTTTCATCTCAAGAATACTGCTTTCCACTCCTCAAGATCACACTGACTCCCATCACAATGGCCTTTTCTCCCACATACACCAGCTTTCTCCCAAATACACGACATTTTCTCCCACATACACCCGTTTTCTCCCAAAGATGGGACATATTCTCCCAGAAATGCCAGCTTATTCTTTAAAAAACGGCCTTTTTTCCCCAAAATACCAGCCTTTTCCCTCTCTAGCATCTGTTTCCTCACCAATACCTGGCATTTTCTCCCAGAAACACCAGCTTTCTCACAGATACATCACCTTCCCCCCCCCACATCAGACCTCTTCTCCCAGAAATACCAGGACTCTGCTGAATATTTCCCATTTCCTCCGGAACATACAGCATTACACTCCGCAAGAGGACAGTTTCTTTCAGAAATGTGGCATTTTATCACAGATACACCATTTTTATGCCCAGTAGAGCTCCTTTTCTCCCAGAAATAGCACTGCTCTTAGGAAGAGCTCCCATTTTCTAACCAAAATGCTGCTTTACACTCCTCAAGATCACACTTACCCCCATCAAGATGGCAGTGTCACAGAAATACCAGCTTCTGCCCCCAAAATGGGACTTTGGCTCTCCAAAACAAGACATTTTCTCCCAGAAATACCAGGACTCTTAGAAATACCTCACGTTTCATCTCAAGAATACTGCTTTCCACTCCTCAAGATCACACTGACTCCCATCACAATGGCCTTTTCTCCCACATACACCAGCTTTCTCCCAAATACACGACATTTTCTCCCACATACACCCGTTTTCTCCCAAAGATGGGACATATTCTCCCAGAAATGCCAGCTTATTCTTTAAAAAACGGCCTTTTTTCCCCAAAATACCAGCCTTTTCCCTCTCTAGCATCTGTTTCCTCACCAATACCTGGCATTTTCTCCCAGAAACACCAGCTTTCTCACAGATACATCACCTTCCCCCCCCCACATCAGACCTCTTCTCCCAGAAATACCAGGACTCTGCTGAATATTTCCCATTTCCTCCGGAACATACAGCATTACACTCCGCAAGAGGACAGCTTCTTTCAGAAATGTGGCATTTTATCACAGATACACCATTTTTATGCCCAGTAGAGCTCCTTTTCTCCCAGAAATAGCACTGCTCTTAGGAAGAGCTCCCATTTTCTAACCAAAATGCTGCTTTACACTCCTCAAGATCACACTTACCCCCATCAAGATGGCAGTGTCACAGAAATACCAGCTTCTGCCCCCAAAATGGGACTTTGGCTCTCCAAAACAAGACATTTTCTCCCAGAAATACCAGGACTCTTAGAAATACCTCACGTTTCATCTCAAGAATACTGCTTTCCACTCCTCAAGATCACACTGACTCCCATCACAATGGCCTTTTCTCCCACATACACCAGCTTTCTCCCAAATACACGACATTTTCTCCCACATACACCCGTTTTCTCCCAAAGATGGGACATATTCTCCCAGAAATGCCAGCTTATTCTTTAAAAAACGGCCTTTTTTCCCCAAAATACCAGCCTTTTCCCTCTCTAGCATCTGTTTCCTCACCAATACCTGGCATTTTCTCCCAGAAACACCAGCTTTCTCACAGATACATCACCTTCCCCCCCCCCACATCAGACCTCTTCTCCCAGAAATACCAGGACTCTGCTGAATATTTCCCATTTCCTCCGGAACATACAGCATTACACTCCGCAAGAGGACAGCTTCTTTCAGAAATGTGGCATTTTATCACAGATACACCATTTTTATGCCCAGTAGAGCTCCTTTTCTCCCAGAAATAGCACTGCTCTTAGGAAGAGCTCCCATTTTCTAACCAAAATGCTGCTTTACACTCCTCAAGATCACACTTACCCCCATCAAGATGGCAGTGTCACAGAAATACCAGCTTCTGCCCCCAAAATGGGACTTTGGCTCTCCAAAACAAGACATTTTCTCCCAGAAATACCAGGACTCTTAGAAATACCTCACGTTTCATCTCAAGAATACTGCTTTCCACTCCTCAAGATCACACTGACTCCCATCACAATGGCCTTTTCTCCCACATACACCAGCTTTCTCCCAAATACACGACATTTTCTCCCACATACACCCGTTTTCTCCCAAAGATGGGACATATTCTCCCAGAAATGCCAGCTTATTCTTTAAAAAACGGCCTTTTTTCCCCAAAATACCAGCCTTTTCCCTCTCTAGCATCTGTTTCCTCACCAATACCTGGCATTTTCTCCCAGAAACACCAGCTTTCTCACAGATACATCACCTTCCCCCCCCCACATCAGACCTCTTCTCCCAGAAATACCAGGACTCTGCTGAATATTTCCCATTTCCTCCGGAACATACAGCATTACACTCCGCAAGAGGACAGCTTCTTTCAGAAATGTGGCATTTTATCACAGATACACCATTTTTATGCCCAGTAGAGCTCCTTTTCTCCCAGAAATAGCACTGCTCTTAGGAAGAGCTCCCATTTTCTAACCAAAATGCTGCTTTACACTCCTCAAGATCACGCTTACCCCCATCAAGATGGCAGTGTCACAGAAATACCAGCTTCTGCCCCCAAAATGGGACTTTGGCTCTCCAAAACAAGACATTTTCTCCCAGAAATACCAGGACTCTTAGAAATACCTCACGTTTCATCTCAAGAATACTGCTTTCCACTCCTCAAGATCACACTGACTCCCATCACAATGGCCTTTTCTCCCACATACACCAGCTTTCTCCCAAATACACGACATTTTCTCCCACATACACCCGTTTTCTCCCAAAGATGGGACATATTCTCCCAGAAATGCCAGCTTATTCTTTAACAAACGGCCTTTTTTCCCCAAAATACCAGCCTTTTCCCTCTCTAGCATCTGTTTCCTCACCAATACCTGGCATTTTCTCCCAGAAACACCAGCTTTCTCACAGATACATCACCTTCCCCCCCCCACATCAGACCTCTTCTCCCAGAAATACCAGGACTCTGCTGAATATTTCCCATTTCCTCCGGAACATACAGCATTACACTCCGCAAGAGGACAGTTTCTTTCAGAAATGTGGCATTTTATCACAGATACACCATTTTTATGCCCAGTAGAGCTCCTTTTCTCCCAGAAATAGCACTGCTCTTAGGAAGAGCTCCCATTTTCTAACCAAAATGCTGCTTTACACTCCTCAAGATCACGCTTACCCCCATCAAGATGGCAGTGTCAGAGAAATACCAGCTTCTGCCCCCAAAATGGGACTTTGGCTCTCCAAAACAAGACATTTTCTCCCAGAAATACCAGGACTCTTAGAAATACCTCACGTTTCATCTCAAGAATACTGCTTTCCACTCCTCAAGATCACACTGACTCCCATCACAATGGCCTTTTCTCCCACATACACCAGCTTTCTCCCAAATACACGACATTTTCTCCCACATACACCCGTTTTCTCCCAAAGATGGGACATATTCTCCCAGAAATGCCAGCTTATTCTTTAACAAACGGCCTTTTTTCCCCAAAATACCAGCCTTTTCCCTCTCTAGCATCTGTTTCCTCACCAATACCTGGCATTTTCTCCCAGAAACACCAGCTTTCTCACAGATACATCACCTTCCCCCCCCCACATCAGACCTCTTCTCCCAGAAATACCAGGACTCTGCTGAATATTTCCCATTTCCTCCGGAACATACAGCATTACACTCCGCAAGAGGACAGTTTCTTTCAGAAATGTGGCATTTTATCACAGATACACCATTTTTATGCCCAGTAGAGCTCCTTTTCTCCCAGAAATAGCACTGCTCTTAGGAAGAGCTCCCATTTTCTAACCAAAATGCTGCTTTACACTCCTCAAGATCACACTTACCCCCATCAAGATGGCAGTGTCACAGAAATACCAGCTTCTGCCCCCAAAATGGGACTTTGGCTCTCCAAAACAAGACATTTTCTCCCAGAAATACCAGGACTCTTAGAAATACCTCACGTTTCATCTCAAGAATACTGCTTTCCACTCCTCAAGATCACACTGACTCCCATCACAATGGCCTTTTCTCCCACATACACCAGCTTTCTCCCAAATACACGACATTTTCTCCCACATACACCCGTTTTCTCCCAAAGATGGGACATATTCTCCCAGAAATGCCAGCTTATTCTTTAAAAAACGGCCTTTTTTCCCCAAAATACCAGCCTTTTCCCTCTCTAGCATCTGTTTCCTCACCAATACCTGGCATTTTCTCCCAGAAACACCAGCTTTCTCACAGATACATCACCTTCCCCCCCCCACATCAGACCTCTTCTCCCAGAAATACCAGGACTCTGCTGAATATTTCCCATTTCCTCCGGAACATACAGCATTACACTCCGCAAGAGGACAGTTTCTTTCAGAAATGTGGCATTTTATCACAGATACACCATTTTTATGCCCAGTAGAGCTCCTTTTCTCCCAGAAATAGCACTGCTCTTAGGAAGAGCTCCCATTTTCTAACCAAAATGCTGCTTTTCACTCCTCAAGATCACACTTACCCCCATCAAGATGGCAGTGTCACAGAAATACCAGCTTCTGCCCCCAAAATGGGACTTTGGCTCTCCAAAACAAGACATTTTCTCCCAGAAATACCAGGACTCTTAGAAATACCTCACGTTTCATCTCAAGAATACTGCTTTCCACTCCTCAAGATCACACTGACTCCCATCACAATGGCCTTTTCTCCCACATACACCAGCTTTCTCCCAAATACACGACATTTTCTCCCACATACACCCATTTTCTCCCAAAGATGGGACATATTCTCCCAGAAATGCCAGCTTATTCTTTAAAAAACGGCCTTTTTTCCCCAAAATACCAGCCTTTTCCCTCTCTAGCATCTGTTTCCTCACCAATACCTGGCATTTTCTCCCAGAAACACCAGCTTTCTCACAGATACATCACCTTCCCCCCCCCCACATCAGACCTCTTCTCCCAGAAATACCAGGACTCTGCTGAATATTTCCCATTTCCTCCGGAACATACAGCATTACACTCCGCAAGAGGACAGTTTCTTTCAGAAATGTGGCATTTTATCACAGATACACCATTTTTATGCCCAGTAGAGCTCCTTTTCTCCCAGAAATAGCACTGCTCTTAGGAAGAGCTCCCATTTTCTAACCAAAATGCTGCTTTACACTCCTCAAGATCACACTTACCCCCATCAAGATGGCAGTGTCACAGAAATACCAGCTTCTGCCCCCAAAATGGGACTTTGGCTCTCCAAAACAAGACATTTTCTCCCAGAAATACCAGGACTCTTAGAAATACCTCACGTTTCATCTCAAGAATACTGCTTTCCACTCCTCAAGATCACACTGACTCCCATCACAATGGCCTTTTCTCCCACATACACCAGCTTTCTCCCAAATACACGACATTTTCTCCCACATACACCCGTTTTCTCCCAAAGATGGGACATATTCTCCCAGAAATGCCAGCTTATTCTTTAACAAACGGCCTTTTTTCCCCAAAATACCAGCCTTTTCCCTCTCTAGCATCTGTTTCCTCACCAATACCTGGCATTTTCTCCCAGAAACACCAGCTTTCTCACAGATACATCACCTTCCCCCCCCCACATCAGACCTCTTCTCCCAGAAATACCAGGACTCTGCTGAATATTTCCCATTTCCTCCGGAACATACAGCATTACACTCCGCAAGAGGACAGTTTCTTTCAGAAATGTGGCATTTTATCACAGATACACCATTTTTATGCCCAGTAGAGCTCCTTTTCTCCCAGAAATAGCACTGCTCTTAGGAAGAGCTCCCATTTTCTAACCAAAATGCTGCTTTACACTCCTCAAGATCACGCTTACCCCCATCAAGATGGCAGTGTCACAGAAATACCAGCTTCTGCCCCCAAAATGGGACTTTGGCTCTCCAAAACAAGACATTTTCTCCCAGAAATACCAGGACTCTTAGAAATACCTCACGTTTCATCTCAAGAATACTGCTTTCCACTCCTCAAGATCACACTGACTCCCATCACAATGGCCTTTTCTCCCACATACACCAGCTTTCTCCCAAATACACGACATTTTCTCCCACATACACCCGTTTTCTCCCAAAGATGGGACATATTCTCCCAGAAATGCCAGCTTATTCTTTAAAAAACGGCCTTTTTTCCCCAAAATACCAGCCTTTTCCCTCTCTAGCATCTGTTTCCTCACCAATACCTGGCATTTTCTCCCAGAAACACCAGCTTTCTCACAGATACATCACCTTCCCCCCCCCACATCAGACCTCTTCTCCCAGAAATACCAGGACTCTGCTGAATATTTCCCATTTCCTCCGGAACATACAGCATTACACTCCGCAAGAGGACAGTTTCTTTCAGAAATGTGGCATTTTATCACAGATACACCATTTTTATGCCCAGTAGAGCTCCTTTTCTCCCAGAAATAGCACTGCTCTTAGGAAGAGCTCCCATTTTCTAACCAAAATGCTGCTTTACACTCCTCAAGATCACACTTACCCCCATCAAGATGGCAGTGTCACAGAAATACCAGCTTCTGCCCCCAAAATGGGACTTTGGCTCTCCAAAACAAGACATTTTCTCCCAGAAATACCAGGACTCTTAGAAATACCTCACGTTTCATCTCAAGAATACTGCTTTCCACTCCTCAAGATCACACTGACTCCCATCACAATGGCCTTTTCTCCCACATACACCAGCTTTCTCCCAAATACACGACATTTTCTCCCACATACACCCGTTTTCTCCCAAAGATGGGACATATTCTCCCAGAAATGCCAGCTTATTCTTTAACAAACGGCCTTTTTTCCCCAAAATACCAGCCTTTTCCCTCTCTAGCATCTGTTTCCTCACCAATACCTGGCATTTTCTCCCAGAAACACCAGCTTTCTCACAGATACATCACCTTCCCCCCCCCACATCAGACCTCTTCTCCCAGAAATACCAGGACTCTGCTGAATATTTCCCATTTCCTCCGGAACATACAGCATTACACTCCGCAAGAGGACAGTTTCTTTCAGAAATGTGGCATTTTATCACAGATACACCATTTTTATGCCCAGTAGAGCTCCTTTTCTCCCAGAAATAGCACTGCTCTTAGGAAGAGCTCCCATTTTCTAACCAAAATGCTGCTTTACACTCCTCAAGATCACGCTTACCCCCATCAAGATGGCAGTGTCAGAGAAATACCAGCTTCTGCCCCCAAAATGGGACTTTGGCTCTCCAAAACAAGACATTTTCTCCCAGAAATACCAGGACTCTTAGAAATACCTCACGTTTCATCTCAAGAATACTGCTTTCCACTCCTCAAGATCACACTGACTCCCATCACAATGGCCTTTTCTCCCACATACACCAGCTTTCTCCCAAATACACGACATTTTCTCCCACATACACCCGTTTTCTCCCAAAGATGGGACATATTCTCCCAGAAATGCCAGCTTATTCTTTAACAAACGGCCTTTTTTCCCCAAAATACCAGCCTTTTCCCTCTCTAGCATCTGTTTCCTCACCAATACCTGGCATTTTCTCCCAGAAACACCAGCTTTCTCACAGATACATCACCTTCCCCCCCCCACATCAGACCTCTTCTCCCAGAAATACCAGGACTCTGCTGAATATTTCCCATTTCCTCCGGAACATACAGCATTACACTCCGCAAGAGGACAGTTTCTTTCAGAAATGTGGCATTTTATCACAGATACACCATTTTTATGCCCAGTAGAGCTCCTTTTCTCCCAGAAATAGCACTGCTCTTAGGAAGAGCTCCCATTTTCTAACCAAAATGCTGCTTTACACTCCTCAAGATCACGCTTACCCCCATCAAGATGGCAGTGTCACAGAAATACCAGCTTCTGCCCCCAAAATGGGACTTTGGCTCTCCAAAACAAGACATTTTCTCCCAGAAATACCAGGACTCTTAGAAATACCTCACGTTTCATCTCAAGAATACTGCTTTCCACTCCTCAAGATCACACTGACTCCCATCACAATGGCCTTTTCTCCCACATACACCAGCTTTCTCCCAAATACACGACATTTTCTCCCACATACACCCGTTTTCTCCCAAAGATGGGACATATTCTCCCAGAAATGCCAGCTTATTCTTTAAAAAACGGCCTTTTTTCCCCAAAATACCAGCCTTTTCCCTCTCTAGCATCTGTTTCCTCACCAATACCTGGCATTTTCTCCCAGAAACACCAGCTTTCTCACAGATACATCACCTTCCCCCCCCCACATCAGACCTCTTCTCCCAGAAATACCAGGACTCTGCTGAATATTTCCCATTTCCTCCGGAACATACAGCATTACACTCCGCAAGAGGACAGTTTCTTTCAGAAATGTGGCATTTTATCACAGATACACCATTTTTATGCCCAGTAGAGCTCCTTTTCTCCCAGAAATAGCACTGCTCTTAGGAAGAGCTCCCATTTTCTAACCAAAATGCTGCTTTTCACTCCTCAAGATCACACTTACCCCCATCAAGATGGCAGTGTCACAGAAATACCAGCTTCTGCCCCCAAAATGGGACTTTGGCTCTCCAAAACAAGACATTTTCTCCCAGAAATACCAGGACTCTTAGAAATACCTCACGTTTCATCTCAAGAATACTGCTTTCCACTCCTCAAGATCACACTGACTCCCATCACAATGGCCTTTTCTCCCACATACACCAGCTTTCTCCCAAATACACGACATTTTCTCCCACATACACCCATTTTCTCCCAAAGATGGGACATATTCTCCCAGAAATGCCAGCTTATTCTTTAAAAAACGGCCTTTTTTCCCCAAAATACCAGCCTTTTCCCTCTCTAGCATCTGTTTCCTCACCAATACCTGGCATTTTCTCCCAGAAACACCAGCTTTCTCACAGATACATCACCTTCCCCCCCCCCACATCAGACCTCTTCTCCCAGAAATACCAGGACTCTGCTGAATATTTCCCATTTCCTCCGGAACATACAGCATTACACTCCGCAAGAGGACAGTTTCTTTCAGAAATGTGGCATTTTATCACAGATACACCATTTTTATGCCCAGTAGAGCTCCTTTTCTCCCAGAAATAGCACTGCTCTTAGGAAGAGCTCCCATTTTCTAACCAAAATGCTGCTTTACACTCCTCAAGATCACACTTACCCCCATCAAGATGGCAGTGTCACAGAAATACCAGCTTCTGCCCCCAAAATGGGACTTTGGCTCTCCAAAACAAGACATTTTCTCCCAGAAATACCAGGACTCTTAGAAATACCTCACGTTTCATCTCAAGAATACTGCTTTCCACTCCTCAAGATCACACTGACTCCCATCACAATGGCCTTTTCTCCCACATACACCAGCTTTCTCCCAAATACACGACATTTTCTCCCACATACACCCGTTTTCTCCCAAAGATGGGACATATTCTCCCAGAAATGCCAGCTTATTCTTTAAAAAACGGCCTTTTTTCCCCAAAATACCAGCCTTTTCCCTCTCTAGCATCTGTTTCCTCACCAATACCTGGCATTTTCTCCCAGAAACACCAGCTTTCTCACAGATACATCACCTTCCCCCCCCCCACATCAGACCTCTTCTCCCAGAAATACCAGGACTCTGCTGAATATTTCCCATTTCCTCCGGAACATACAGCATTACACTCCGCAAGAGGACAGTTTCTTTCAGAAATGTGGCATTTTATCACAGATACACCATTTTTATGCCCAGTAGAGCTCCTTTTCTCCCAGAAATAGCACTGCTCTTAGGAAGAGCTCCCATTTTCTAACCAAAATGCTGCTTTACACTCCTCAAGATCACACTTACCCCCATCAAGATGGCAGTGTCACAGAAATACCAGCTTCTGCCCCCAAAATGGGACTTTGGCTCTCCAAAACAAGACATTTTCTCCCAGAAATACCAGGACTCTTAGAAATACCTCACGTTTCATCTCAAGAATACTGCTTTCCACTCCTCAAGATCACACTGACTCCCATCACAATGGCCTTTTCTCCCACATACACCAGCTTTCTCCCAAATACACGACATTTTCTCCCACATACACCCGTTTTCTCCCAAAGATGGGACATATTCTCCCAGAAATGCCAGCTTATTCTTTAAAAAACGGCCTTTTTTCCCCAAAATACCAGCCTTTTCCCTCTCTAGCATCTGTTTCCTCACCAATACCTGGCATTTTCTCCCAGAAACACCAGCTTTCTCACAGATACATCACCTTCCCCCCCCCACATCAGACCTCTTCTCCCAGAAATACCAGGACTCTGCTGAATATTTCCCATTTCCTCCGGAACATACAGCATTACACTCCGCAAGAGGACAGTTTCTTTCAGAAATGTGGCATTTTATCACAGATACACCATTTTTATGCCCAGTAGAGCTCCTTTTCTCCCAGAAATAGCACTGCTCTTAGGAAGAGCTCCCATTTTCTAACCAAAATGCTGCTTTACACTCCTCAAGATCACACTTACCCCCATCAAGATGGCAGTGTCACAGAAATACCAGCTTCTGCCCCCAAAATGGGACTTTGGCTCTCCAAAACAAGACATTTTCTCCCAGAAATACCAGGACTCTTAGAAATACCTCACGTTTCATCTCAAGAATACTGCTTTCCACTCCTCAAGATCACACTGACTCCCATCACAATGGCCTTTTCTCCCACATACACCAGCTTTCTCCCAAATACACGACATTTTCTCCCACATACACCCGTTTTCTCCCAAAGATGGGACATATTCTCCCAGAAATGCCAGCTTATTCTTTAAAAAACGGCCTTTTTTCCCCAAAATACCAGCCTTTTCCCTCTCTAGCATCTGTTTCCTCACCAATACCTGGCATTTTCTCCCAGAAACACCAGCTTTCTCACAGATACATCACCTTCCCCCCCCCCACATCAGACCTCTTCTCCCAGAAATACCAGGACTCTGCTGAATATTTCCCATTTCCTCCGGAACATACAGCATTACACTCCGCAAGAGGACAGTTTCTTTCAGAAATGTGGCATTTTATCACAGATACACCATTTTTATGCCCAGTAGAGCTCCTTTTCTCCCAGAAATAGCACTGCTCTTAGGAAGAGCTCCCATTTTCTAACCAAAATGCTGCTTTACACTCCTCAAGATCACACTTACCCCCATCAAGATGGCAGTGTCACAGAAATACCAGCTTCTGCCCCCAAAATGGGACTTTGGCTCTCCAAAACAAGACATTTTCTCCCAGAAATACCAGGACTCTTAGAAATACCTCACGTTTCATCTCAAGAATACTGCTTTCCACTCCTCAAGATCACACTGACTCCCATCACAATGGCCTTTTCTCCCACATACACCAGCTTTCTCCCAAATACACGACATTTTCTCCCACATACACCCGTTTTCTCCCAAAGATGGGACATATTCTCCCAGAAATGCCAGCTTATTCTTTAAAAAACGGCCTTTTTTCCCCAAAATACCAGCCTTTTCCCTCTCTAGCATCTGTTTCCTCACCAATACCTGGCATTTTCTCCCAGAAACACCAGCTTTCTCACAGATACATCACCTTCCCCCCCCCACATCAGACCTCTTCTCCCAGAAATACCAGGACTCTGCTGAATATTTCCCATTTCCTCCGGAACATACAGCATTACACTCCGCAAGAGGACAGCTTCTTTCAGAAATGTGGCATTTTATCACAGATACACCATTTTTATGCCCAGTAGAGCTCCTTTTCTCCCAGAAATAGCACTGCTCTTAGGAAGAGCTCCCATTTTCTAACCAAAATGCTGCTTTACACTCCTCAAGATCACACTTACCCCCATCAAGATGGCAGTGTCACAGAAATACCAGCTTCTGCCCCCAAAATGGGACTTTGGCTCTCCAAAACAAGACATTTTCTCCCAGAAATACCAGGACTCTTAGAAATACCTCACGTTTCATCTCAAGAATACTGCTTTCCACTCCTCAAGATCACACTGACTCCCATCACAATGGCCTTTTCTCCCACATACACCAGCTTTCTCCCAAATACACGACATTTTCTCCCACATACACCCGTTTTCTCCCAAAGATGGGACATATTCTCCCAGAAATGCCAGCTTATTCTTTAACAAACGGCCTTTTTTCCCCAAAATACCAGCCTTTTCCCTCTCTAGCATCTGTTTCCTCACCAATACCTGGCATTTTCTCCCAGAAACACCAGCTTTCTCACAGATACATCACCTTCCCCCCCCCACATCAGACCTCTTCTCCCAGAAATACCAGGACTCTGCTGAATATTTCCCATTTCCTCCGGAACATACAGCATTACACTCCGCAAGAGGACAGTTTCTTTCAGAAATGTGGCATTTTATCACAGATACACCATTTTTATGCCCAGTAGAGCTCCTTTTCTCCCAGAAATAGCACTGCTCTTAGGAAGAGCTCCCATTTTCTAACCAAAATGCTGCTTTACACTCCTCAAGATCACACTTACCCCCATCAAGATGGCAGTGTCACAGAAATACCAGCTTCTGCCCCCAAAATGGGACTTTGGCTCTCCAAAACAAGACATTTTCTCCCAGAAATACCAGGACTCTTAGAAATACCTCACGTTTCATCTCAAGAATACTGCTTTCCACTCCTCAAGATCACACTGACTCCCATCACAATGGCCTTTTCTCCCACATACACCAGCTTTCTCCCAAATACACGACATTTTCTCCCACATACACCCGTTTTCTCCCAAAGATGGGACATATTCTCCCAGAAATGCCAGCTTATTCTTTAAAAAACGGCCTTTTTTCCCCAAAATACCAGCCTTTTCCCTCTCTAGCATCTGTTTCCTCACCAATACCTGGCATTTTCTCCCAGAAACACCAGCTTTCTCACAGATACATCACCTTCCCCCCCCCACATCAGACCTCTTCTCCCAGAAATACCAGGACTCTGCTGAATATTTCCCATTTCCTCCGGAACATACAGCATTACACTCCGCAAGAGGACAGTTTCTTTCAGAAATGTGGCATTTTATCACAGATACACCATTTTTATGCCCAGTAGAGCTCCTTTTCTCCCAGAAATAGCACTGCTCTTAGGAAGAGCTCCCATTTTCTAACCAAAATGCTGCTTTACACTCCTCAAGATCACACTTACCCCCATCAAGATGGCAGTGTCACAGAAATACCAGCTTCTGCCCCCAAAATGGGACTTTGGCTCTCCAAAACAAGACATTTTCTCCCAGAAATACCAGGACTCTTAGAAATACCTCACGTTTCATCTCAAGAATACTGCTTTCCACTCCTCAAGATCACACTGACTCCCATCACAATGGCCTTTTCTCCCACATACACCAGCTTTCTCCCAAATACACGACATTTTCTCCCACATACACCCGTTTTCTCCCAAAGATGGGACATATTCTCCCAGAAATGCCAGCTTATTCTTTAACAAACGGCCTTTTTTTCCCAAAATACCAGCTTTCTCACAAACACCTGTCATTTTCCAACCAAGTCTGCTACTATCTCCCAGAAACAGCCGGTTTCCGAGAAATACCTGTCGTTTGCTCTCCCAAATACTACTTGACACTCCTCCAGAGGACATTTTCTCCCCTATTTACCACGTTGTCTCCCCAAGAGACCACTTGGCACACCAAAAAGACCACCGTTGCTCTCCAGTACAAGATCTTCTTTCCCACCGGTTCCCACTTTTCTCCCCCAGCTATGTCATTTCCTCCCAGAAATGCCACTTTTCCCTTGGAAATTTCACCTTCTCTTCCAAAAAGAGGAGATTTGCTCCCAGAAATACCCCTTCTCTTACAACTGCCACACGCTTTCTCCCCAAAAAGCCTCCATGACAATGCCAAATGGGACACTTGCAGCCAAGAAGAGGACACCTTCTCTCAGAAAGACCACTTTTCTCCCCAAGAGAGGAGATTTTCTCCCAATTGGATGACATTTGCTGTAAGAAAGACCTGTTTTCTTCCCTCAAGAGGACATTGTCTTTCCCACTGAGGACATTTTCTCCCAGAAGTGCCGCTACTCTGTGAAACACCTCCATTTCCTCCCAAATCTACTCCATGACATGCCTCAGGATGACACTTACTCCCCGATTTGGGGCATTTTCTCCCAGAAATACCACTTCTCTCCCAAAGGGGAGAAACCACTTCTCTCCCTTTTCCCTCTCTAGCATCTGTTTCCTCACCAATACCTGACATTTTCTCCCAGAAACACCAGCTTTCTCACACATACATCACCTTCTCCCCCCCACATCAGATGTTCCCTCCCAGAAATATGGCATTTGATCACAGATATACTCTTTCAAGGGAATACCAGGTTTCATAAAAATACCTCATAATTTCTCCATGAAGTTCGTTAGCAAGATGGCACTTTCACCCTAAATAGGAGATTTTCTCTCAGAAATGCATGCTTCCCCCTCACAGAACGGCATCTTCTCCCCAAATTAGGACATTATCTCCCCGAAATACCACATTTCTCCAATCCAATGACATTATCTCTACGGAGAGTTTGCAGTTGCTGCCCGTTAAATCTCTTTTCTCCCCGAATACCACTTTCAGACTTCAACAGCGGTCTTGTCGGATGCCGAGAAAGGGCGACTTCAGCCGGATGCTTTTCTCGGACGAGCGGCTTCTTCTGCGCACATCCCAAAGGAGTGGTTCTGACTTCTCCTTGTGTCCATGCATTCTGCACTACGCTTCTCTCTCATTCTTAACCCTTGATTCCTAGGGACATTTCGTTTTTCTCTGTTTTTCCGATGCTACACTTCAGCATTCTGTGACGAACATAGTAGAAGGGAAAAGCCCCTCTAATAAGGTAGCTAGAAGTTCCAGGAGAGACACACGTTGTGCTTTCAGACAGGACGTTACAGAAAGTCGAGAGATGTGGATTCTTTCCTGCGGAGAAAAAACCCCCTGTTTTCAGGAAATGCAGTATTCTCAAATCGCACGTTCTCGGCATAGCAATTTCGCTATTTCGCTCTCGTGGGTGGACGGCGCCACTCTCTGTTAACCGCTTCGGAGAGTTTGCAGTTGCTGGCCGTTAAATCGCGGTTCTCCCCGAATGCCGCTGTGTGCCTTCAGCAGCGGTCTCGTCTCTCTCGCATGCCGAGAAAGAGCGACTTCAGCCGGATGCTTTTCTCGGACGAGCGGCTTCTTCTTCAGGCAACGTTTGAATTCTGCATACTGCCTGTCCACCCACGAGAGCGAAATAGCGAAATTGTTATGCCGATAACGTGCGATTTCAGAATACTGCATTTCCTGAAAACAGGGGGTTTTTTCTCCGCAGGAAAGAATCCACATCTCTCGACTTTCTGTAACGTCCTCTCTGAAAGCACAACGTATGTCGCTCCTGGGACTTCTAGCTGCCTTATTAGAGGGGATTTTCCCTTCCACTCTGTTCGTCACAGAATGCTGAAGTGTAGCATCGGAAAAACAGAGAAAAACGAAATGTCCCTAGGAATCAAGGGTTAAGAATGAGAGAGAAGCGTAGTGCAGAATGCATGGAAACAAGGAGAAGACAAGAACCGCTCCTTTGCGATGTGCGCAGAAGAAGCCGCTCGTCCGAGAAAAGCATCCGGCTGAAGTCGCTCTTTCTCGGCATGCGAGAGAGACGAGACCGCTGCTGAAGGCACACAGCGGCATTCGGGGAGAACCGCGATTTCTCGGCCAGCAACTGCAAACTCTCCGAAGCGGTTAACAGAGAGTGGCGCCGTCCACCCACGAGAGCGAAATAGCGAAATTGCTATGCCGAGAACGTGCGATTTCAGAATACTGCATTTCCTGAAAACAGGGGGTTTTTTCTCCGCAGGAAAGAATCCACATCTCTCGACTTTCTGTAACGTCCTCTCTGAAAGCACAACGTGTGTCGCTCCTGGAACTTCTAGCTGCCTTATTAGAGGGGCTTTTCCCTTCCACTCTGTTCGTCACAGAATGCTGAAGTGTAGCATCGGAAAAACAGAGAAAAACGAAATGTCCCTAGGAATCAAGGGTTAAGAATGAGAGAGAAGCGTAGTGCAGAATGCATGGACACAAGGAGAAGACAAGAACCGCTCCTTTGCGATGTGCGCAGAAGAAGCCGCTCGTCCGAGAAAAGCATCCGGCTGAAGTCGCTCTTTCTCGGCATGCGAGAGAGACGAGACCGCTGCTGAAGGCACACAGCGGCATTCGGGGAGAACCGCGATTTCTCGGCCAGCAACTGCAAACTCTCCGAAGCGGTTAACAGAGAGTGGCGCCGTCCACCCACGAGAGCGAAATAGCGAAATTGCTATGCCGAGAACGTGCGATTTCAGAATACTGCATTTCCTGAAAACAGGGGGTTTTTTCTCCGCAGGAAAGAATCCACATCTCTCGACTTTCTGTAACGTCCTCTCTGAAAGCACAACGCGTGTCGCTCCTGGAACTTCTAGCTGCCTTATTAGAGGGGCTTTTCCCTTCCACTCTGTTCGTCACAGAATGCTGAAGTGTAGCATCGGAAAAACAGAGAAAAACGAAATGTCCCTAGGAATCAAGGGTTAAGAATGAGAGAGAAGCGTAGTGCAGAATGCATGGACACAAGGAGAAGACAAGAACCGCTCCTTTGCGATGTGCGCAGAAGAAGCCGCTCGTCCGAGAAAAGCATCCGGCTGAAGTCGCTCTTTCTCGGCATGCGAGAGAGACGAGACCGCTGCTGAAGGCACACAGCGGCATTCGGGGAGAACCGCGATTTAACGGCCAGCAACTGCAAACTCTCCGAAGCGGTTCAACGCGAGAGCCGATTTAGACGTGCGTGAGCGAAATAACGGAACTGTGATGCCAAGAACGTGTGAATTCTGCATACTGCATTGCCTGAAAACAGGGGTTTTTTTCTCCGCAGGAAAGAATCCACATCTCTCGACTTTCTGTAACGTCCTCTCTGAAAGCACAACGCGTGTCGCTCCTGGAACTTCTAGCTGCCTTATTAGAGGGGCTTTTCCCTTCCACTCTGTTCGTCACAGAATGCTGAAGTGTAGCATCGGAAAAACAGAGAAAAACGAAATGTCCCTAGGAATAAACGGAAAGGCATAAGAATGAGAGAGAAGCGTAGTGCAGAATGCATGGACACAAGGAGAAGACAAGAACCGCTCCTTTGCGATGTGCGCAGAAGAAGCCGCTCGTCCGAGAAAAGCATCCGGCTGAAGTCGCTCTTTCTCGGCATGCGAGAGAGACGAGACCGCTGCTGAAGGCACACAGCGGCATTCGGGGAGAACCGCGATTTAACGGCCAGCAACTGCAAACTCTCCGAAGCGGTTCAACGCGAGAGCCGATTTAGACGTGCGTGAGCGAAATAACGGAACTGTGATGCCAAGAACGTGTGAATTCTGCATACTGCATTGCCTGAAAACAGGGGGTTTTTTCTCCGCAGGAAAGAATCCACATCTCTCGACTTTCTGTAACGTCCTCTCTGAAAGCACAACGCGTGTCGCTCCTGGAACTTCTAGCTGCCTTATTAGAGGGGCTTTTCCCTTCCACTCTGTTCGTCACAGAATGCTGAAGTGTAGCATCGGAAAAACAGAGAAAAACGAAATGTCCCTAGGAATCAAGGGTTAAGAATGAGAGAGAAGCGTAGTGCAGAATGCATGGACACAAGGAGAAGACAAGAACCGCTCCTTTGCGATGTGCGCAGAAGAAGCCGCTCGTCCGAGAAAAGCATCCGGCTGAAGTCGCTCTTTCTCGGCATGCGAGAGAGACGAGACCGCTGCTGAAGGCACACAGCGGCATTCGGGGAGAACCGCGATTTAACGGCCAGCAACTGCAAACTCTCCGAAGCGGTTAACAGAGAGTGGCGCCGTCCACCCACGAGAGCGAAATAGCGAAATTGCTATGCCGAGAACGTGCGATTTCAGAATACTGCATTTCCTGAAAACAGGGGGTTTTTTCTCCGCAGGAAAGAATCCACATCTCTCGACTTTCTGTAACGTCCTCTCTGAAAGCACAACGTGTGTCGCTCCTGGAACTTCTAGCTGCCTTATTAGAGGGGCTTTTCCCTTCCACTCTGTTCGTCACAGAATGCTGAAGTGTAGCATCGGAAAAACAGAGAAAAACGAAATGTCCCTAGGAATAAACGGAAAGGCATAAGAATGAGAGAGAAGCGTAGTGCAGAATGCATGGACACAAGGAGAAGACAAGAACCGCTCCTTTGCGATGTGCGCAGAAGAAGCCGCTCGTCCGAGAAAAGCATCCGGCTGAAGTCGCTCTTTCTCGGCATGCGAGAGAGACGAGACCGCTGCTGAAGGCACACAGCGGCATTCGGGGAGAACCGCGATTTAACGGCCAGCAACTGCAAACTCTCCGAAGCGGTTCAACGCGAGAGCCGATTTAGACGTGCGTGAGCGAAATAACAGAACTGTGATGCCAAGAACGTGTGAATTCTGCATACTGCATTGCCTGAAAACAGGGGGTTTTTTCTCCGCAGGAAAGAATCCACATCTCTCGACTTTCTGTAACGTCCTCTCTGAAAGCACAACGCGTGTCGCTCCTGGAACTTCTAGCTGCCTTATTAGAGGGGCTTTTCCCTTCCACTCTGTTCGTCACAGAATGCTGAAGTGTAGCATCGGAAAAACAGAGAAAAACGAAATGTCCCTAGGAATCAAGGGTTAAGAATGAGAGAGAAGCGTAGTGCAGAATGCATGGACACAAGGAGAAGACAAGAACCGCTCCTTTGCGATGTGCGCAGAAGAAGCCGCTCGTCCGAGAAAAGCATCCGGCTGAAGTCGCTCTTTCTCGGCATGCGAGAGAGACGAGACCGCTGCTGAAGGCACACAGCGGCATTCGGGGAGAACCGCGATTTAACGGCCAGCAACTGCAAACTCTCCGAAGCGGTTCAACGCGAGAGCCGATTTAGACGTGCGTGAGCGAAATAACGGAACTGTGATGCCAAGAACGTGTGAATTCTGCATACTGCATTGCCTGAAAACAGGGGTTTTTTTCTCCGCAGGAAAGAATCCACATCTCTCGACTTTCTGTAACGTCCTCTCTGAAAGCACAACGCGTGTCGCTCCTGGAACTTCTAGCTGCCTTATTAGAGGGGCTTTTCCCTTCCACTCTGTTCGTCACAGAATGCTGAAGTGTAGCATCGGAAAAACAGAGAAAAACGAAATGTCCCTAGGAATAAACGGAAAGGCATAAGAATGAGAGAGAAGCGTAGTGCAGAATGCATGGACACAAGGAGAAGACAAGAACCGCTCCTTTGCGATGTGCGCAGAAGAAGCCGCTCGTCCGAGAAAAGCATCCGGCTGAAGTCGCTCTTTCTCGGCATGCGAGAGAGACGAGACCGCTGCTGAAGGCACACAGCGGCATTCGGGGAGAACCGCGATTTAACGGCCAGCAACTGCAAACTCTCCGAAGCGGTTCAACGCGAGAGCCGATTTAGACGTGCGTGAGCGAAATAACGGAACTGTGATGCCAAGAACGTGTGAATTCTGCATACTGCATTGCCTGAAAACAGGGGGTTTTTTCTCCGCAGGAAAGAATCCACATCTCTCGACTTTCTGTAACGTCCTCTCTGAAAGCACAACGCGTGTCGCTCCTGGAACTTCTAGCTGCCTTATTAGAGGGGCTTTTCCCTTCCACTCTGTTCGTCACAGAATGCTGAAGTGTAGCATCGGAAAAACAGAGAAAAACGAAATGTCCCTAGGAATCAAGGGTTAAGAATGAGAGAGAAGCGTAGTGCAGAATGCATGGACACAAGGAGAAGACAAGAACCGCTCCTTTGCGATGTGCGCAGAAGAAGCCGCTCGTCCGAGAAAAGCATCCGGCTGAAGTCGCTCTTTCTCGGCATGCGAGAGAGACGAGACCGCTGCTGAAGGCACACAGCGGCATTCGGGGAGAACCGCGATTTAACGGCCAGCAACTGCAAACTCTCCGAAGCGGTTAACAGAGAGTGGCGCCGTCCACCCACGAGAGCGAAATAGCGAAATTGCTATGCCGAGAACGTGCGATTTCAGAATACTGCATTTCCTGAAAACAGGGGGTTTTTTCTCCGCAGGAAAGAATCCACATCTCTCGACTTTCTGTAACGTCCTCTCTGAAAGCACAACGTGTGTCGCTCCTGGAACTTCTAGCTGCCTTATTAGAGGGGCTTTTCCCTTCCACTCTGTTCGTCACAGAATGCTGAAGTGTAGCATCGGAAAAACAGAGAAAAACGAAATGTCCCTAGGAATAAACGGAAAGGCATAAGAATGAGAGAGAAGCGTAGTGCAGAATGCATGGACACAAGGAGAAGACAAGAACCGCTCCTTTGCGATGTGCGCAGAAGAAGCCGCTCGTCCGAGAAAAGCATCCGGCTGAAGTCGCTCTTTCTCGGCATGCGAGAGAGACGAGACCGCTGCTGAAGGCACACAGCGGCATTCGGGGAGAACCGCGATTTAACGGCCAGCAACTGCAAACTCTCCGAAGCGGTTCAACGCGAGAGCCGATTTAGACGTGCGTGAGCGAAATAACAGAACTGTGATGCCAAGAACGTGTGAATTCTGCATACTGCATTGCCTGAAAACAGGGGGTTTTTTCTCCGCAGGAAAGAATCCACATCTCTCGACTTTCTGTAACGTCCTCTCTGAAAGCACAACGTGTGTCGCTCCTGGAACTTCTAGCTGCCTTATTAGAGGGGCTTTTCCCTTCCACTCTGTTCGTCACAGAATGCTGAAGTGTAGCATCGGAAAAACAGAGAAAAACGAAATGTCCCTAGGAATCAAGGGTTAAGAATGAGAGAGAAGCGTAGTGCAGAATGCATGGACACAAGGAGAAGACAAGAACCGCTCCTTTGCGATGTGCGCAGAAGAAGCCGCTCGTCCGAGAAAAGCATCCGGCTGAAGTCGCTCTTTCTCGGCATGCGAGAGAGACGAGACCGCTGCTGAAGGCACACAGCGGCATTCGGGGAGAACCGCGATTTAACGGCCAGCAACTGCAAACTCTCCGAAGCGGTTCAACGCGAGAGCCGATGTAGACGTGCGTGAGCGAAATAACGGAACTGTGATGCCAAGAACGTGTGAATTCTGCATACTGCATTGCCTGAAAACAGGGGTTTTTTTCTCCGCAGGAAAGAATCCACATCTCTCGACTTTCTGTAACGTCCTCTCTGAAAGCACAACGCGTGTCGCTCCTGGAACTTCTAGCTGCCTTATTAGAGGGGCTTTTCCCTTCCACTCTGTTCGTCACAGAATGCTGAAGTGTAGCATCGGAAAAACAGAGAAAAACGAAATGTCCCTAGGAATCAAGGGTTAAGAATGAGAGAGAAGCGTAGTGCAGAATGCATGGACACAAGGAGAAGACAAGAACCGCTCCTTTGCGATGTGCGCAGAAGAAGCCGCTCGTCCGAGAAAAGCATCCGGCTGAAGTCGCTCTTTCTCGGCATGCGAGAGAGACGAGACCGCTGCTGAAGGCACACAGCGGCATTCGGGGAGAACCGCGATTTCTCGGCCAGCAACTGCAAACTCTCCGAAGCGGTTAACAGAGAGTGGCGCCGTCCACCCACGAGAGCGAAATAGCGAAATTGCTATGCCGAGAACGTGCGATTTCAGAATACTGCATTTCCTGAAAACAGGGGGTTTTTTCTCCGCAGGAAAGAATCCACATCTCTCGACTTTCTGTAACGTCCTCTCTGAAAGCACAACGTGTGTCGCTCCTGGAACTTCTAGCTGCCTTATTAGAGGGGCTTTTCCCTTCCACTCTGTTCGTCACAGAATGCTGAAGTGTAGCATCGGAAAAACAGAGAAAAACGAAATGTCCCTAGGAATAAACGGAAAGGCATAAGAATGAGAGAGAAGCGTAGTGCAGAATGCATGGACACAAGGAGAAGACAAGAACCGCTCCTTTGCGATGTGCGCAGAAGAAGCCGCTCGTCCGAGAAAAGCATCCGGCTGAAGTCGCTCTTTCTCGGCATGCGAGAGAGACGAGACCGCTGCTGAAGGCACACAGCGGCATTCGGGGAGAACCGAGATTTAACGGCCAGCAACTGCAAACTCTCCGAAGCGGTTAACAGAGAGTGGCGACGTCCACCCACGAGAGCGAAATAGCGAAATTGCTATGCCGAGAACGTGCGATTTCAGAATACTGCATTTCCTGAAAACAGGGGGTTTTTTCTCCGCAGGAAAGAATCCACATCTCTCGACTTTCTGTAACGTCCTCTCTGAAAGCACAACGTGTGTCGCTCCTGGAACTTCTAGCTGCCTTATTAGAGGGGCTTTTCCCTTCCACTCTGTTCGTCACAGAATGCTGAAGTGTAGCATCGGAAAAACAGAGAAAAACGAAATGTCCCTAGGAATCAAGGGTTAAGAATGAGAGAGAAGCGTAGTGCAGAATGCATGGACACAAGGAGAAGACAAGAACCGCTCCTTTGCGATGTGCGCAGAAGAAGCCGCTCGTCCGAGAAAAGCATCCGGCTGAAGTCGCTCTTTCTCGGCATGCGAGAGAGACGAGACCGCTGCTGAAGGCACACAGCGGCATTCGGGGAGAACCGCGATTTCTCGGCCAGCAACTGCAAACTCTCCGAAGCGGTTAACAGAGAGTGGCGCCGTCCACCCACGAGAGCGAAATAGCGAAATTGCTATGCCGAGAACGTGCGATTTCAGAATACTGCATTTCCTGAAAACAGGGCGTTTTTTCTCCGCAGGAAAGAATCCACATCTCTCGACTTTCTGTAACGTCCTGTCTGAAAGCACAACGTGTGTCGCTCCTGGAACTTCTAGCTGCCTTATTAGAGGGGCTTTTCCCTTCCACTCTGTTCGTCACAGAATGCTGAAGTGTAGCATCGGAAAAACAGAGAAAAACGAAATGTCCCTAGGAATCAAGGGTTAAGAATGAGAGAGAAGCGTAGTGCAGAATGCATGGACACAAGGAGAAGTCAGAACCACTCCTTTGGGATGTGCGCAGAAGAAGCCGCTCGTCCGAGAAAAGCATCCGGCTGAAGTCGCTCTTTCTCGGCATGCGAGAGAGACGAGACCGCTGCTGAAGGCACACAGCGGCATTCGGGGAGAACCGCGATTTCTCGGCCAGCAACTGCAAACTCTCCGAAGCGGTTAACAGAGAGTGGCGCCGTCCACCCACGAGAGCGAAATAGCGAAATTGCTATGCCGAGAACGTGCGATTTCAGAATACTGCATTTCCTGAAAACAGGGGGTTTTTTCTCCGCAGGAAAGAATCCACATCTCTCGACTTTCTGTAACGTCCTCTCTGAAAGCACAACGTGTGTCGCTCCTGGAACTTCTAGCTGCCTTATTAGAGGGGCTTTTCCCTTCCACTCTGTTCGTCACAGAATGCTGAAGTGTAGCATCGGAAAAACAGAGAAAAACGAAATGTCCCTAGGAATCAAGGGTTAAGAATGAGAGAGAAGCGTAGTGCAGAATGCATGGACACAAGGAGAAGACAAGAACCGCTCCTTTGCGATGTGCGCAGAAGAAGCCGCTCGTCCGAGAAAAGCATCCGGCTGAAGTCGCTCTTTCTCGGCATGCGAGAGAGACGAGACCGCTGCTGAAGGCACACAGCGGCATTCGGGGAGAACCGAGATTTAACGGCCAGCAACTGCAAACTCTCCGAAGCGGTTAACAGAGAGTGGCGCCGTCCACCCACGAGAGCGAAATAGCGAAATTGCTATGCCGAGAACGTGCGATTTCAGAATACTGCATTTCCTGAAAACAGGGGGTTTTTTCTCCGCAGGAAAGAATCCACATCTCTCGACTTTCTGTAACGTCCTCTCTGAAAGCACAACGTGTGTCGCTCCTGGAACTTCTAGCTGCCTTATTAGAGGGGCTTTTCCCTTCCACTCTGTTCGTCACAGAATGCTGAAGTGTAGCATCGGAAAAACAGAGAAAAACGAAATGTCCCTAGGAATCAAGGGTTAAGAATGAGAGAGAAGCGTAGTGCAGAATGCATGGACACAAGGAGAAGACAAGAACCGCTCCTTTGCGATGTGCGCAGAAGAAGCCGCTCGTCCGAGAAAAGCATCCGGCTGAAGTCGCTCTTTCTCGGCATGCGAGAGAGACGAGACCGCTGCTGAAGGCACACAGCGGCATTCGGGGAGAACCGCGATTTAACGGCCAGCAACTGCAAACTCTCCGAAGCGGTTCAACGCGAGAGCCGATTTAGACGTGCGTGAGCGAAATAACGGAACTGTGATGCCAAGAACGTGTGAATTCTGCATACTGCATTGCCTGAAAACAGGGGGTTTTTTCTCCGCAGGAAAGAATCCACATCTCTCGACTTTCTGTAACGTCCTCTCTGAAAGCACAACGCGTGTCGCTCCTGGAACTTCTAGCTGCCTTATTAGAGGGGCTTTTCCCTTCCACTCTGTTCGTCACAGAATGCTGAAGTGTAGCATCGGAAAAACAGAGAAAAACGAAATGTCCCTAGGAATAAACGGAAAGGCATAAGAATGAGAGAGAAGCGTAGTGCAGAATGCATGGACACAAGGAGAAGACAAGAACCGCTCCTTTGCGATGTGCGCAGAAGAAGCCGCTCGTCCGAGAAAAGCATCCGGCTGAAGTCGCTCTTTCTCGGCATGCGAGAGAGACGAGACCGCTGCTGAAGGCACACAGCGGCATTCGGGGAGAACCGCGATTTAACGGCCAGCAACTGCAAACTCTCCGAAGCGGTTCAACGCGAGAGCCGATTTAGACGTGCGTGAGCGAAATAACGGAACTGTGATGCCAAGAACGTGTGAATTCTGCATACTGCATTGCCTGAAAACAGGGGGTTTTTTCTCCGCAGGAAAGAATCCACATCTCTCGACTTTCTGTAACGTCCTCTCTGAAAGCACAACGCGTGTCGCTCCTGGAACTTCTAGCTGCCTTATTAGAGGGGCTTTTCCCTTCCACTCTGTTCGTCACAGAATGCTGAAGTGTAGCATCGGAAAAACAGAGAAAAACGAAATGTCCCTAGGAATCAAGGGTTAAGAATGAGAGAGAAGCGTAGTGCAGAATGCATGGACACAAGGAGAAGACAAGAACCGCTCCTTTGCGATGTGCGCAGAAGAAGCCGCTCGTCCGAGAAAAGCATCCGGCTGAAGTCGCTCTTTCTCGGCATGCGAGAGAGACGAGACCGCTGCTGAAGGCACACAGCGGCATTCGGGGAGAACCGCGATTTAACGGCCAGCAACTGCAAACTCTCCGAAGCGGTTAACAGAGAGTGGCGCCGTCCACCCACGAGAGCGAAATAGCGAAATTGCTATGCCGAGAACGTGCGATTTCAGAATACTGCATTTCCTGAAAACAGGGGGTTTTTTCTCCGCAGGAAAGAATCCACATCTCTCGACTTTCTGTAACGTCCTGTCTGAAAGCACAACGTGTGTCGCTCCTGGAACTTCTAGCTGCCTTATTAGAGGGGCTTTTCCCTTCCACTCTGTTCGTCACAGAATGCTGAAGTGTAGCATCGGAAAAACAGAGAAAAACGAAATGTCCCTAGGAATCAAGGGTTAAGAATGAGAGAGAAGCGTAGTGCAGAATGCATGGACACAAGGAGAAGACAAGAACCGCTCCTTTGCGATGTGCGCAGAAGAAGCCGCTCGTCCGAGAAAAGCATCCGGCTGAAGTCGCTCTTTCTCGGCATGCGAGAGAGACGAGACCGCTGCTGAAGGCACACAGCGGCATTCGGGGAGAACCGCGATTTCTCGGCCAGCAACTGCAAACTCTCCGAAGCGGTTAACAGAGAGTGGCGCCGTCCACCCACGAGAGCGAAATAGCGAAATTGCTATGCCGAGAACGTGCGATTTCAGAATACTGCATTTCCTGAAAACAGGGGGTTTTTTCTCCGCAGGAAAGAATCCACATCTCTCGACTTTCTGTAACGTCCTCTCTGAAAGCACAACGCGTGTCGCTCCTGGAACTTCTAGCTGCCTTATTAGAGGGGCTTTTCCCTTCCACTCTGTTCGTCACAGAATGCTGAAGTGTAGCATCGGAAAAACAGAGAAAAACGAAATGTCCCTAGGAATCAAGGGTTAAGAATGAGAGAGAAGCGTAGTGCAGAATGCATGGACACAAGGAGAAGACAAGAACCGCTCCTTTGCGATGTGCGCAGAAGAAGCCGCTCGTCCGAGAAAAGCATCCGGCTGAAGTCGCTCTTTCTCGGCATGCGAGAGAGACGAGACCGCTGCTGAAGGCACACAGCGGCATTCGGGGAGAACCGCGATTTAACGGCCAGCAACTGCAAACTCTCCGAAGCGGTTCAACGCGAGAGCCGATTTAGACGTGCGTGAGCGAAATAACGGAACTGTGATGCCAAGAACGTGTGAATTCTGCATACTGCATTGCCTGAAAACAGGGGTTTTTTTCTCCGCAGGAAAGAATCCACATCTCTCGACTTTCTGTAACGTCCTCTCTGAAAGCACAACGCGTGTCGCTCCTGGAACTTCTAGCTGCCTTATTAGAGGGGCTTTTCCCTTCCACTCTGTTCGTCACAGAATGCTGAAGTGTAGCATCGGAAAAACAGAGAAAAACGAAATGTCCCTAGGAATAAACGGAAAGGCATAAGAATGAGAGAGAAGCGTAGTGCAGAATGCATGGACACAAGGAGAAGACAAGAACCGCTCCTTTGCGATGTGCGCAGAAGAAGCCGCTCGTCCGAGAAAAGCATCCGGCTGAAGTCGCTCTTTCTCGGCATGCGAGAGAGACGAGACCGCTGCTGAAGGCACACAGCGGCATTCGGGGAGAACCGCGATTTAACGGCCAGCAACTGCAAACTCTCCGAAGCGGTTCAACGCGAGAGCCGATTTAGACGTGCGTGAGCGAAATAACGGAACTGTGATGCCAAGAACGTGTGAATTCTGCATACTGCATTGCCTGAAAACAGGGGGTTTTTTCTCCGCAGGAAAGAATCCACATCTCTCGACTTTCTGTAACGTCCTCTCTGAAAGCACAACGCGTGTCGCTCCTGGAACTTCTAGCTGCCTTATTAGAGGGGCTTTTCCCTTCCACTCTGTTCGTCACAGAATGCTGAAGTGTAGCATCGGAAAAACAGAGAAAAACGAAATGTCCCTAGGAATCAAGGGTTAAGAATGAGAGAGAAGCGTAGTGCAGAATGCATGGACACAAGGAGAAGACAAGAACCGCTCCTTTGCGATGTGCGCAGAAGAAGCCGCTCGTCCGAGAAAAGCATCCGGCTGAAGTCGCTCTTTCTCGGCATGCGAGAGAGACGAGACCGCTGCTGAAGGCACACAGCGGCATTCGGGGAGAACCGCGATTTAACGGCCAGCAACTGCAAACTCTCCGAAGCGGTTAACAGAGAGTGGCGCCGTCCACCCACGAGAGCGAAATAGCGAAATTGCTATGCCGAGAACGTGCGATTTCAGAATACTGCATTTCCTGAAAACAGGGGGTTTTTTCTCCGCAGGAAAGAATCCACATCTCTCGACTTTCTGTAACGTCCTCTCTGAAAGCACAACGTGTGTCGCTCCTGGAACTTCTAGCTGCCTTATTAGAGGGGCTTTTCCCTTCCACTCTGTTCGTCACAGAATGCTGAAGTGTAGCATCGGAAAAACAGAGAAAAACGAAATGTCCCTAGGAATAAACGGAAAGGCATAAGAATGAGAGAGAAGCGTAGTGCAGAATGCATGGACACAAGGAGAAGACAAGAACCGCTCCTTTGCGATGTGCGCAGAAGAAGCCGCTCGTCCGAGAAAAGCATCCGGCTGAAGTCGCTCTTTCTCGGCATGCGAGAGAGACGAGACCGCTGCTGAAGGCACACAGCGGCATTCGGGGAGAACCGCGATTTAACGGCCAGCAACTGCAAACTCTCCGAAGCGGTTCAACGCGAGAGCCGATTTAGACGTGCGTGAGCGAAATAACAGAACTGTGATGCCAAGAACGTGTGAATTCTGCATACTGCATTGCCTGAAAACAGGGGGTTTTTTCTCCGCAGGAAAGAATCCACATCTCTCGACTTTCTGTAACGTCCTCTCTGAAAGCACAACGCGTGTCGCTCCTGGAACTTCTAGCTGCCTTATTAGAGGGGCTTTTCCCTTCCACTCTGTTCGTCACAGAATGCTGAAGTGTAGCATCGGAAAAACAGAGAAAAACGAAATGTCCCTAGGAATCAAGGGTTAAGAATGAGAGAGAAGCGTAGTGCAGAATGCATGGACACAAGGAGAAGACAAGAACCGCTCCTTTGCGATGTGCGCAGAAGAAGCCGCTCGTCCGAGAAAAGCATCCGGCTGAAGTCGCTCTTTCTCGGCATGCGAGAGAGACGAGACCGCTGCTGAAGGCACACAGCGGCATTCGGGGAGAACCGCGATTTAACGGCCAGCAACTGCAAACTCTCCGAAGCGGTTCAACGCGAGAGCCGATTTAGACGTGCGTGAGCGAAATAACGGAACTGTGATGCCAAGAACGTGTGAATTCTGCATACTGCATTGCCTGAAAACAGGGGTTTTTTTCTCCGCAGGAAAGAATCCACATCTCTCGACTTTCTGTAACGTCCTCTCTGAAAGCACAACGCGTGTCGCTCCTGGAACTTCTAGCTGCCTTATTAGAGGGGCTTTTCCCTTCCACTCTGTTCGTCACAGAATGCTGAAGTGTAGCATCGGAAAAACAGAGAAAAACGAAATGTCCCTAGGAATAAACGGAAAGGCATAAGAATGAGAGAGAAGCGTAGTGCAGAATGCATGGACACAAGGAGAAGACAAGAACCGCTCCTTTGCGATGTGCGCAGAAGAAGCCGCTCGTCCGAGAAAAGCATCCGGCTGAAGTCGCTCTTTCTCGGCATGCGAGAGAGACGAGACCGCTGCTGAAGGCACACAGCGGCATTCGGGGAGAACCGCGATTTAACGGCCAGCAACTGCAAACTCTCCGAAGCGGTTCAACGCGAGAGCCGATTTAGACGTGCGTGAGCGAAATAACGGAACTGTGATGCCAAGAACGTGTGAATTCTGCATACTGCATTGCCTGAAAACAGGGGGTTTTTTCTCCGCAGGAAAGAATCCACATCTCTCGACTTTCTGTAACGTCCTCTCTGAAAGCACAACGCGTGTCGCTCCTGGAACTTCTAGCTGCCTTATTAGAGGGGCTTTTCCCTTCCACTCTGTTCGTCACAGAATGCTGAAGTGTAGCATCGGAAAAACAGAGAAAAACGAAATGTCCCTAGGAATCAAGGGTTAAGAATGAGAGAGAAGCGTAGTGCAGAATGCATGGACACAAGGAGAAGACAAGAACCGCTCCTTTGCGATGTGCGCAGAAGAAGCCGCTCGTCCGAGAAAAGCATCCGGCTGAAGTCGCTCTTTCTCGGCATGCGAGAGAGACGAGACCGCTGCTGAAGGCACACAGCGGCATTCGGGGAGAACCGCGATTTAACGGCCAGCAACTGCAAACTCTCCGAAGCGGTTAACAGAGAGTGGCGCCGTCCACCCACGAGAGCGAAATAGCGAAATTGCTATGCCGAGAACGTGCGATTTCAGAATACTGCATTTCCTGAAAACAGGGGGTTTTTTCTCCGCAGGAAAGAATCCACATCTCTCGACTTTCTGTAACGTCCTCTCTGAAAGCACAACGTGTGTCGCTCCTGGAACTTCTAGCTGCCTTATTAGAGGGGCTTTTCCCTTCCACTCTGTTCGTCACAGAATGCTGAAGTGTAGCATCGGAAAAACAGAGAAAAACGAAATGTCCCTAGGAATAAACGGAAAGGCATAAGAATGAGAGAGAAGCGTAGTGCAGAATGCATGGACACAAGGAGAAGACAAGAACCGCTCCTTTGCGATGTGCGCAGAAGAAGCCGCTCGTCCGAGAAAAGCATCCGGCTGAAGTCGCTCTTTCTCGGCATGCGAGAGAGACGAGACCGCTGCTGAAGGCACACAGCGGCATTCGGGGAGAACCGCGATTTAACGGCCAGCAACTGCAAACTCTCCGAAGCGGTTCAACGCGAGAGCCGATGTAGACGTGCGTGAGCGAAATAACGGAACTGTGATGCCAAGAACGTGTGAATTCTGCATACTGCATTGCCTGAAAACAGGGGTTTTTTTCTCCGCAGGAAAGAATCCACATCTCTCGACTTTCTGTAACGTCCTCTCTGAAAGCACAACGCGTGTCGCTCCTGGAACTTCTAGCTGCCTTATTAGAGGGGCTTTTCCCTTCCACTCTGTTCGTCACAGAATGCTGAAGTGTAGCATCGGAAAAACAGAGAAAAACGAAATGTCCCTAGGAATCAAGGGTTAAGAATGAGAGAGAAGCGTAGTGCAGAATGCATGGACACAAGGAGAAGACAAGAACCGCTCCTTTGCGATGTGCGCAGAAGAAGCCGCTCGTCCGAGAAAAGCATCCGGCTGAAGTCGCTCTTTCTCGGCATGCGAGAGAGACGAGACCGCTGCTGAAGGCACACAGCGGCATTCGGGGAGAACCGCGATTTCTCGGCCAGCAACTGCAAACTCTCCGAAGCGGTTAACAGAGAGTGGCGCCGTCCACCCACGAGAGCGAAATAGCGAAATTGCTATGCCGAGAACGTGCGATTTCAGAATACTGCATTTCCTGAAAACAGGGGGTTTTTTCTCCGCAGGAAAGAATCCACATCTCTCGACTTTCTGTAACGTCCTCTCTGAAAGCACAACGTGTGTCGCTCCTGGAACTTCTAGCTGCCTTATTAGAGGGGCTTTTCCCTTCCACTCTGTTCGTCACAGAATGCTGAAGTGTAGCATCGGAAAAACAGAGAAAAACGAAATGTCCCTAGGAATAAACGGAAAGGCATAAGAATGAGAGAGAAGCGTAGTGCAGAATGCATGGACACAAGGAGAAGACAAGAACCGCTCCTTTGCGATGTGCGCAGAAGAAGCCGCTCGTCCGAGAAAAGCATCCGGCTGAAGTCGCTCTTTCTCGGCATGCGAGAGAGACGAGACCGCTGCTGAAGGCACACAGCGGCATTCGGGGAGAACCGAGATTTAACGGCCAGCAACTGCAAACTCTCCGAAGCGGTTAACAGAGAGTGGCGACGTCCACCCACGAGAGCGAAATAGCGAAATTGCTATGCCGAGAACGTGCGATTTCAGAATACTGCATTTCCTGAAAACAGGGGGTTTTTTCTCCGCAGGAAAGAATCCACATCTCTCGACTTTCTGTAACGTCCTCTCTGAAAGCACAACGTGTGTCGCTCCTGGAACTTCTAGCTGCCTTATTAGAGGGGCTTTTCCCTTCCACTCTGTTCGTCACAGAATGCTGAAGTGTAGCATCGGAAAAACAGAGAAAAACGAAATGTCCCTAGGAATCAAGGGTTAAGAATGAGAGAGAAGCGTAGTGCAGAATGCATGGACACAAGGAGAAGACAAGAACCGCTCCTTTGCGATGTGCGCAGAAGAAGCCGCTCGTCCGAGAAAAGCATCCGGCTGAAGTCGCTCTTTCTCGGCATGCGAGAGAGACGAGACCGCTGCTGAAGGCACACAGCGGCATTCGGGGAGAACCGCGATTTCTCGGCCAGCAACTGCAAACTCTCCGAAGCGGTTAACAGAGAGTGGCGCCGTCCACCCACGAGAGCGAAATAGCGAAATTGCTATGCCGAGAACGTGCGATTTCAGAATACTGCATTTCCTGAAAACAGGGCGTTTTTTCTCCGCAGGAAAGAATCCACATCTCTCGACTTTCTGTAACGTCCTGTCTGAAAGCACAACGTGTGTCGCTCCTGGAACTTCTAGCTGCCTTATTAGAGGGGCTTTTCCCTTCCACTCTGTTCGTCACAGAATGCTGAAGTGTAGCATCGGAAAAACAGAGAAAAACGAAATGTCCCTAGGAATCAAGGGTTAAGAATGAGAGAGAAGCGTAGTGCAGAATGCATGGACACAAGGAGAAGTCAGAACCACTCCTTTGGGATGTGCGCAGAAGAAGCCGCTCGTCCGAGAAAAGCATCCGGCTGAAGTCGCTCTTTCTCGGCATGCGAGAGAGACGAGACCGCTGCTGAAGGCACACAGCGGCATTCGGGGAGAACCGCGATTTCTCGGCCAGCAACTGCAAACTCTCCGAAGCGGTTAACAGAGAGTGGCGCCGTCCACCCACGAGAGCGAAATAGCGAAATTGCTATGCCGAGAACGTGCGATTTCAGAATACTGCATTTCCTGAAAACAGGGGGTTTTTTCTCCGCAGGAAAGAATCCACATCTCTCGACTTTCTGTAACGTCCTCTCTGAAAGCACAACGTGTGTCGCTCCTGGAACTTCTAGCTGCCTTATTAGAGGGGCTTTTCCCTTCCACTCTGTTCGTCACAGAATGCTGAAGTGTAGCATCGGAAAAACAGAGAAAAACGAAATGTCCCTAGGAATCAAGGGTTAAGAATGAGAGAGAAGCGTAGTGCAGAATGCATGGACACAAGGAGAAGACAAGAACCGCTCCTTTGCGATGTGCGCAGAAGAAGCCGCTCGTCCGAGAAAAGCATCCGGCTGAAGTCGCTCTTTCTCGGCATGCGAGAGAGACGAGACCGCTGCTGAAGGCACACAGCGGCATTCGGGGAGAACCGAGATTTAACGGCCAGCAACTGCAAACTCTCCGAAGCGGTTAACAGAGAGTGGCGCCGTCCACCCACGAGAGCGAAATAGCGAAATTGCTATGCCGAGAACGTGCGATTTCAGAATACTGCATTTCCTGAAAACAGGGGGTTTTTTCTCCGCAGGAAAGAATCCACATCTCTCGACTTTCTGTAACGTCCTCTCTGAAAGCACAACGTGTGTCGCTCCTGGAACTTCTAGCTGCCTTATTAGAGGGGCTTTTCCCTTCCACTCTGTTCGTCACAGAATGCTGAAGTGTAGCATCGGAAAAACAGAGAAAAACGAAATGTCCCTAGGAATCAAGGGTTAAGAATGAGAGAGAAGCGTAGTGCAGAATGCATGGACACAAGGAGAAGACAAGAACCGCTCCTTTGCGATGTGCGCAGAAGAAGCCGCTCGTCCGAGAAAAGCATCCGGCTGAAGTCGCTCTTTCTCGGCATGCGAGAGAGACGAGACCGCTGCTGAAGGCACACAGCGGCATTCGGGGAGAACCGCGATTTAACGGCCAGCAACTGCAAACTCTCCGAAGCGGTTCAACGCGAGAGCCGATTTAGACGTGCGTGAGCGAAATAACGGAACTGTGATGCCAAGAACGTGTGAATTCTGCATACTGCATTGCCTGAAAACAGGGGGTTTTTTCTCCGCAGGAAAGAATCCACATCTCTCGACTTTCTGTAACGTCCTCTCTGAAAGCACAACGCGTGTCGCTCCTGGAACTTCTAGCTGCCTTATTAGAGGGGCTTTTCCCTTCCACTCTGTTCGTCACAGAATGCTGAAGTGTAGCATCGGAAAAACAGAGAAAAACGAAATGTCCCTAGGAATAAACGGAAAGGCATAAGAATGAGAGAGAAGCGTAGTGCAGAATGCATGGACACAAGGAGAAGACAAGAACCGCTCCTTTGCGATGTGCGCAGAAGAAGCCGCTCGTCCGAGAAAAGCATCCGGCTGAAGTCGCTCTTTCTCGGCATGCGAGAGAGACGAGACCGCTGCTGAAGGCACACAGCGGCATTCGGGGAGAACCGCGATTTAACGGCCAGCAACTGCAAACTCTCCGAAGCGGTTCAACGCGAGAGCCGATTTAGACGTGCGTGAGCGAAATAACGGAACTGTGATGCCAAGAACGTGTGAATTCTGCATACTGCATTGCCTGAAAACAGGGGGTTTTTTCTCCGCAGGAAAGAATCCACATCTCTCGACTTTCTGTAACGTCCTCTCTGAAAGCACAACGCGTGTCGCTCCTGGAACTTCTAGCTGCCTTATTAGAGGGGCTTTTCCCTTCCACTCTGTTCGTCACAGAATGCTGAAGTGTAGCATCGGAAAAACAGAGAAAAACGAAATGTCCCTAGGAATCAAGGGTTAAGAATGAGAGAGAAGCGTAGTGCAGAATGCATGGACACAAGGAGAAGACAAGAACCGCTCCTTTGCGATGTGCGCAGAAGAAGCCGCTCGTCCGAGAAAAGCATCCGGCTGAAGTCGCTCTTTCTCGGCATGCGAGAGAGACGAGACCGCTGCTGAAGGCACACAGCGGCATTCGGGGAGAACCGCGATTTAACGGCCAGCAACTGCAAACTCTCCGAAGCGGTTAACAGAGAGTGGCGCCGTCCACCCACGAGAGCGAAATAGCGAAATTGCTATGCCGAGAACGTGCGATTTCAGAATACTGCATTTCCTGAAAACAGGGGGTTTTTTCTCCGCAGGAAAGAATCCACATCTCTCGACTTTCTGTAACGTCCTGTCTGAAAGCACAACGTGTGTCGCTCCTGGAACTTCTAGCTGCCTTATTAGAGGGGCTTTTCCCTTCCACTCTGTTCGTCACAGAATGCTGAAGTGTAGCATCGGAAAAACAGAGAAAAACGAAATGTCCCTAGGAATAAACGGAAAGGCATAAGAATGAGAGAGAAGCGTAGTGCAGAATGCATGGACACAAGGAGAAGACAAGAACCGCTCCTTTGCGATGTGCGCAGAAGAAGCCGCTCGTCCGAGAAAAGCATCCGGCTGAAGTCGCTCTTTCTCGGCATGCGAGAGAGACGAGACCGCTGCTGAAGGCACACAGCGGCATTCGGGGAGAACCGCGATTTAACGGCCAGCAACTGCAAACTCTCCGAAGCGGTTCAACGCGAGAGCCGATTTAGACGTGCGTGAGCGAAATAACAGAACTGTGATGCCAAGAACGTGTGAATTCTGCATACTGCATTGCCTGAAAACAGGGGGTTTTTTCTCCGCAGGAAAGAATCCACATCTCTCGACTTTCTGTAACGTCCTCTCTGAAAGCACAACGCGTGTCGCTCCTGGAACTTCTAGCTGCCTTATTAGAGGGGCTTTTCCCTTCCACTCTGTTCGTCACAGAATGCTGAAGTGTAGCATCGGAAAAACAGAGAAAAACGAAATGTCCCTAGGAATCAAGGGTTAAGAATGAGAGAGAAGCGTAGTGCAGAATGCATGGACACAAGGAGAAGACAAGAACCGCTCCTTTGCGATGTGCGCAGAAGAAGCCGCTCGTCCGAGAAAAGCATCCGGCTGAAGTCGCTCTTTCTCGGCATGCGAGAGAGACGAGACCGCTGCTGAAGGCACACAGCGGCATTCGGGGAGAACCGCGATTTCTCGGCCAGCAACTGCAAACTCTCCGAAGCGGTTAACAGAGAGTGGCGCCGTCCACCCACGAGAGCGAAATAGCGAAATTGCTATGCCGAGAACGTGCGATTTCAGAATACTGCATTTCCTGAAAACAGGGGGTTTTTTCTCCGCAGGAAAGAATCCACATCTCTCGACTTTCTGTAACGTCCTCTCTGAAAGCACAACGCGTGTCGCTCCTGGAACTTCTAGCTGCCTTATTAGAGGGGCTTTTCCCTTCCACTCTGTTCGTCACAGAATGCTGAAGTGTAGCATCGGAAAAACAGAGAAAAACGAAATGTCCCTAGGAATCAAGGGTTAAGAATGAGAGAGAAGCGTAGTGCAGAATGCATGGACACAAGGAGAAGACAAGAACCGCTCCTTTGCGATGTGCGCAGAAGAAGCCGCTCGTCCGAGAAAAGCATCCGGCTGAAGTCGCTCTTTCTCGGCATGCGAGAGAGACGAGACCGCTGCTGAAGGCACACAGCGGCATTCGGGGAGAACCGCGATTTAACGGCCAGCAACTGCAAACTCTCCGAAGCGGTTCAACGCGAGAGCCGATTTAGACGTGCGTGAGCGAAATAACAGAACTGTGATGCCAAGAACGTGTGAATTCTGCATACTGCATTGCCTGAAAACAGGGGGTTTTTTCTCCGCAGGAAAGAATCCACATCTCTCGACTTTCTGTAACGTCCTCTCTGAAAGCACAACGTGTGTCGCTCCTGGAACTTCTAGCTGCCTTATTAGAGGGGCTTTTCCCTTCCACTCTGTTCGTCACAGAATGCTGAAGTGTAGCATCGGAAAAACAGAGAAAAACGAAATGTCCCTAGGAATCAAGGGTTAAGAATGAGAGAGAAGCGTAGTGCAGAATGCATGGACACAAGGAGAAGACAAGAACCGCTCCTTTGCGATGTGCGCAGAAGAAGCCGCTCGTCCGAGAAAAGCATCCGGCTGAAGTCGCTCTTTCTCGGCATGCGAGAGAGACGAGACCGCTGCTGAAGGCACACAGCGGCATTCGGGGAGAACCGCGATTTAACGGCCAGCAACTGCAAACTCTCCGAAGCGGTTCAACGCGAGAGCCGATGTAGACGTGCGTGAGCGAAATAACGGAACTGTGATGCCAAGAACGTGTGAATTCTGCATACTGCATTGCCTGAAAACAGGGGTTTTTTTCTCCGCAGGAAAGAATCCACATCTCTCGACTTTCTGTAACGTCCTCTCTGAAAGCACAACGCGTGTCGCTCCTGGAACTTCTAGCTGCCTTATTAGAGGGGCTTTTCCCTTCCACTCTGTTCGTCACAGAATGCTGAAGTGTAGCATCGGAAAAACAGAGAAAAACGAAATGTCCCTAGGAATCAAGGGTTAAGAATGAGAGAGAAGCGTAGTGCAGAATGCATGGACACAAGGAGAAGACAAGAACCGCTCCTTTGCGATGTGCGCAGAAGAAGCCGCTCGTCCGAGAAAAGCATCCGGCTGAAGTCGCTCTTTCTCGGCATGCGAGAGAGACGAGACCGCTGCTGAAGGCACACAGCGGCATTCGGGGAGAACCGCGATTTCTCGGCCAGCAACTGCAAACTCTCCGAAGCGGTTAACAGAGAGTGGCGCCGTCCACCCACGAGAGCGAAATAGCGAAATTGCTATGCCGAGAACGTGCGATTTCAGAATACTGCATTTCCTGAAAACAGGGGGTTTTTTCTCCGCAGGAAAGAATCCACATCTCTCGACTTTCTGTAACGTCCTCTCTGAAAGCACAACGTGTGTCGCTCCTGGAACTTCTAGCTGCCTTATTAGAGGGGCTTTTCCCTTCCACTCTGTTCGTCACAGAATGCTGAAGTGTAGCATCGGAAAAACAGAGAAAAACGAAATGTCCCTAGGAATAAACGGAAAGGCATAAGAATGAGAGAGAAGCGTAGTGCAGAATGCATGGACACAAGGAGAAGACAAGAACCGCTCCTTTGCGATGTGCGCAGAAGAAGCCGCTCGTCCGAGAAAAGCATCCGGCTGAAGTCGCTCTTTCTCGGCATGCGAGAGAGACGAGACCGCTGCTGAAGGCACACAGCGGCATTCGGGGAGAACCGAGATTTAACGGCCAGCAACTGCAAACTCTCCGAAGCGGTTAACAGAGAGTGGCGACGTCCACCCACGAGAGCGAAATAGCGAAATTGCTATGCCGAGAACGTGCGATTTCAGAATACTGCATTTCCTGAAAACAGGGGGTTTTTTCTCCGCAGGAAAGAATCCACATCTCTCGACTTTCTGTAACGTCCTCTCTGAAAGCACAACGTGTGTCGCTCCTGGAACTTCTAGCTGCCTTATTAGAGGGGCTTTTCCCTTCCACTCTGTTCGTCACAGAATGCTGAAGTGTAGCATCGGAAAAACAGAGAAAAACGAAATGTCCCTAGGAATCAAGGGTTAAGAATGAGAGAGAAGCGTAGTGCAGAATGCATGGACACAAGGAGAAGACAAGAACCGCTCCTTTGCGATGTGCGCAGAAGAAGCCGCTCGTCCGAGAAAAGCATCCGGCTGAAGTCGCTCTTTCTCGGCATGCGAGAGAGACGAGACCGCTGCTGAAGGCACACAGCGGCATTCGGGGAGAACCGCGATTTCTCGGCCAGCAACTGCAAACTCTCCGAAGCGGTTAACAGAGAGTGGCGCCGTCCACCCACGAGAGCGAAATAGCGAAATTGCTATGCCGAGAACGTGCGATTTCAGAATACTGCATTTCCTGAAAACAGGGGGTTTTTTCTCCGCAGGAAAGAATCCACATCTCTCGACTTTCTGTAACGTCCTCTCTGAAAGCACAACGTGTGTCGCTCCTGGAACTTCTAGCTGCCTTATTAGAGGGGCTTTTCCCTTCCACTCTGTTCGTCACAGAATGCTGAAGTGTAGCATCGGAAAAACAGAGAAAAACGAAATGTCCCTAGGAATCAAGGGTTAAGAATGAGAGAGAAGCGTAGTGCAGAATGCATGGACACAAGGAGAAGTCAGAACCACTCCTTTGGGATGTGCGCAGAAGAAGCCGCTCGTCCGAGAAAAGCATCCGGCTGAAGTCGCTCTTTCTCGGCATGCGAGAGAGACGAGACCGCTGCTGAAGGCACACAGCGGCATTCGGGGAGAACCGCGATTTCTCGGCCAGCAACTGCAAACTCTCCGAAGCGGTTAACAGAGAGTGGCGCCGTCCACCCACGAGAGCGAAATAGCGAAATTGCTATGCCGAGAACGTGCGATTTCAGAATACTGCATTTCCTGAAAACAGGGGGTTTTTTCTCCGCAGGAAAGAATCCACATCTCTCGACTTTCTGTAACGTCCTCTCTGAAAGCACAACGTGTGTCGCTCCTGGAACTTCTAGCTGCCTTATTAGAGGGGCTTTTCCCTTCCACTCTGTTCGTCACAGAATGCTGAAGTGTAGCATCGGAAAAACAGAGAAAAACGAAATGTCCCTAGGAATCAAGGGTTAAGAATGAGAGAGAAGCGTAGTGCAGAATGCATGGACACAAGGAGAAGACAAGAACCGCTCCTTTGCGATGTGCGCAGAAGAAGCCGCTCGTCCGAGAAAAGCATCCGGCTGAAGTCGCTCTTTCTCGGCATGCGAGAGAGACGAGACCGCTGCTGAAGGCACACAGCGGCATTCGGGGAGAACCGAGATTTAACGGCCAGCAACTGCAAACTCTCCGAAGCGGTTAACAGAGAGTGGCGCCGTCCACCCACGAGAGCGAAATAGCGAAATTGCTATGCCGAGAACGTGCGATTTCAGAATACTGCATTTCCTGAAAACAGGGGGTTTTTTCTCCGCAGGAAAGAATCCACATCTCTCGACTTTCTGTAACGTCCTCTCTGAAAGCACAACGTGTGTCGCTCCTGGAACTTCTAGCTGCCTTATTAGAGGGGCTTTTCCCTTCCACTCTGTTCGTCACAGAATGCTGAAGTGTAGCATCGGAAAAACAGAGAAAAACGAAATGTCCCTAGGAATCAAGGGTTAAGAATGAGAGAGAAGCGTAGTGCAGAATGCATGGACACAAGGAGAAGACAAGAACCGCTCCTTTGCGATGTGCGCAGAAGAAGCCGCTCGTCCGAGAAAAGCATCCGGCTGAAGTCGCTCTTTCTCGGCATGCGAGAGAGACGAGACCGCTGCTGAAGGCACACAGCGGCATTCGGGGAGAACCGCGATTTAACGGCCAGCAACTGCAAACTCTCCGAAGCGGTTCAACGCGAGAGCCGATTTAGACGTGCGTGAGCGAAATAACGGAACTGTGATGCCAAGAACGTGTGAATTCTGCATACTGCATTGCCTGAAAACAGGGGGTTTTTTCTCCGCAGGAAAGAATCCACATCTCTCGACTTTCTGTAACGTCCTCTCTGAAAGCACAACGCGTGTCGCTCCTGGAACTTCTAGCTGCCTTATTAGAGGGGCTTTTCCCTTCCACTCTGTTCGTCACAGAATGCTGAAGTGTAGCATCGGAAAAACAGAGAAAAACGAAATGTCCCTAGGAATAAACGGAAAGGCATAAGAATGAGAGAGAAGCGTAGTGCAGAATGCATGGACACAAGGAGAAGACAAGAACCGCTCCTTTGCGATGTGCGCAGAAGAAGCCGCTCGTCCGAGAAAAGCATCCGGCTGAAGTCGCTCTTTCTCGGCATGCGAGAGAGACGAGACCGCTGCTGAAGGCACACAGCGGCATTCGGGGAGAACCGCGATTTAACGGCCAGCAACTGCAAACTCTCCGAAGCGGTTCAACGCGAGAGCCGATTTAGACGTGCGTGAGCGAAATAACGGAACTGTGATGCCAAGAACGTGTGAATTCTGCATACTGCATTGCCTGAAAACAGGGGGTTTTTTCTCCGCAGGAAAGAATCCACATCTCTCGACTTTCTGTAACGTCCTCTCTGAAAGCACAACGCGTGTCGCTCCTGGAACTTCTAGCTGCCTTATTAGAGGGGCTTTTCCCTTCCACTCTGTTCGTCACAGAATGCTGAAGTGTAGCATCGGAAAAACAGAGAAAAACGAAATGTCCCTAGGAATCAAGGGTTAAGAATGAGAGAGAAGCGTAGTGCAGAATGCATGGACACAAGGAGAAGACAAGAACCGCTCCTTTGCGATGTGCGCAGAAGAAGCCGCTCGTCCGAGAAAAGCATCCGGCTGAAGTCGCTCTTTCTCGGCATGCGAGAGAGACGAGACCGCTGCTGAAGGCACACAGCGGCATTCGGGGAGAACCGCGATTTAACGGCCAGCAACTGCAAACTCTCCGAAGCGGTTAACAGAGAGTGGCGCCGTCCACCCACGAGAGCGAAATAGCGAAATTGCTATGCCGAGAACGTGCGATTTCAGAATACTGCATTTCCTGAAAACAGGGGGTTTTTTCTCCGCAGGAAAGAATCCACATCTCTCGACTTTCTGTAACGTCCTGTCTGAAAGCACAACGTGTGTCGCTCCTGGAACTTCTAGCTGCCTTATTAGAGGGGCTTTTCCCTTCCACTCTGTTCGTCACAGAATGCTGAAGTGTAGCATCGGAAAAACAGAGAAAAACGAAATGTCCCTAGGAATAAACGGAAAGGCATAAGAATGAGAGAGAAGCGTAGTGCAGAATGCATGGACACAAGGAGAAGACAAGAACCGCTCCTTTGCGATGTGCGCAGAAGAAGCCGCTCGTCCGAGAAAAGCATCCGGCTGAAGTCGCTCTTTCTCGGCATGCGAGAGAGACGAGACCGCTGCTGAAGGCACACAGCGGCATTCGGGGAGAACCGCGATTTAACGGCCAGCAACTGCAAACTCTCCGAAGCGGTTCAACGCGAGAGCCGATTTAGACGTGCGTGAGCGAAATAACAGAACTGTGATGCCAAGAACGTGTGAATTCTGCATACTGCATTGCCTGAAAACAGGGGGTTTTTTCTCCGCAGGAAAGAATCCACATCTCTCGACTTTCTGTAACGTCCTCTCTGAAAGCACAACGTGTGTCGCTCCTGGAACTTCTAGCTGCCTTATTAGAGGGGCTTTTCCCTTCCACTCTGTTCGTCACAGAATGCTGAAGTGTAGCATCGGAAAAACAGAGAAAAACGAAATGTCCCTAGGAATCAAGGGTTAAGAATGAGAGAGAAGCGTAGTGCAGAATGCATGGACACAAGGAGAAGACAAGAACCGCTCCTTTGCGATGTGCGCAGAAGAAGCCGCTCGTCCGAGAAAAGCATCCGGCTGAAGTCGCTCTTTCTCGGCATGCGAGAGAGACGAGACCGCTGCTGAAGGCACACAGCGGCATTCGGGGAGAACCGCGATTTCTCGGCCAGCAACTGCAAACTCTCCGAAGCGGTTAACAGAGAGTGGCGCCGTCCACCCACGAGAGCGAAATAGCGAAATTGCTATGCCGAGAACGTGCGATTTCAGAATACTGCATTTCCTGAAAACAGGGGGTTTTTTCTCCGCAGGAAAGAATCCACATCTCTCGACTTTCTGTAACGTCCTCTCTGAAAGCACAACGCGTGTCGCTCCTGGAACTTCTAGCTGCCTTATTAGAGGGGCTTTTCCCTTCCACTCTGTTCGTCACAGAATGCTGAAGTGTAGCATCGGAAAAACAGAGAAAAACGAAATGTCCCTAGGAATCAAGGGTTAAGAATGAGAGAGAAGCGTAGTGCAGAATGCATGGACACAAGGAGAAGACAAGAACCGCTCCTTTGCGATGTGCGCAGAAGAAGCCGCTCGTCCGAGAAAAGCATCCGGCTGAAGTCGCTCTTTCTCGGCATGCGAGAGAGACGAGACCGCTGCTGAAGGCACACAGCGGCATTCGGGGAGAACCGCGATTTAACGGCCAGCAACTGCAAACTCTCCGAAGCGGTTCAACGCGAGAGCCGATTTAGACGTGCGTGAGCGAAATAACAGAACTGTGATGCCAAGAACGTGTGAATTCTGCATACTGCATTGCCTGAAAACAGGGGGTTTTTTCTCCGCAGGAAAGAATCCACATCTCTCGACTTTCTGTAACGTCCTCTCTGAAAGCACAACGTGTGTCGCTCCTGGAACTTCTAGCTGCCTTATTAGAGGGGCTTTTCCCTTCCACTCTGTTCGTCACAGAATGCTGAAGTGTAGCATCGGAAAAACAGAGAAAAACGAAATGTCCCTAGGAATAAACGGCATAAGAATGAGAGAGAAGCGTAGTGCAGAATGCATGGACACAAGGAGAAGACAAGAACCGCTCCTTTGCGATGTGCGCAGAAGAAGCCGCTCGTCCGAGAAAAGCATCCGGCTGAAGTCGCTCTTTCTCGGCATGCGAGAGAGACGAGACCGCTGCTGAAGGCACACAGCGGCATTCGGGGAGAACCGCGATTTAACGGCCAGCAACTGCAAACTCTCCGAAGCGGTTCAACGCGAGAGCCGATTTAGACGTGCGTGAGCGAAATAACGGAACTGTGATGCCAAGAACGTGTGAATTCTGCATACTGCATTGCCTGAAAACAGGGGTTTTTTTCTCCGCAGGAAAGAATCCACATCTCTCGACTTTCTGTAACGTCCTCTCTGAAAGCACAACGCGTGTCGCTCCTGGAACTTCTAGCTGCCTTATTAGAGGGGCTTTTCCCTTCCACTCTGTTCGTCACAGAATGCTGAAGTGTAGCATCGGAAAAACAGAGAAAAACGAAATGTCCCTAGGAATCAAGGGTTAAGAATGAGAGAGAAGCGTAGTGCAGAATGCATGGACACAAGGAGAAGACAAGAACCGCTCCTTTGCGATGTGCGCAGAAGAAGCCGCTCGTCCGAGAAAAGCATCCGGCTGAAGTCGCTCTTTCTCGGCATGCGAGAGAGACGAGACCGCTGCTGAAGGCACACAGCGGCATTCGGGGAGAACCGCGATTTAACGGCCAGCAACTGCAAACTCTCCGAAGCGGTTAACAGAGAGTGGCGCCGTCCACCCACGAGAGCGAAATAGCGAAATTGCTATGCCGAGAACGTGCGATTTCAGAATACTGCATTTCCTGAAAACAGGGGGTTTTTTCTCCGCAGGAAAGAATCCACATCTCTCGACTTTCTGTAACGTCCTCTCTGAAAGCACAACGTGTGTCGCTCCTGGAACTTCTAGCTGCCTTATTAGAGGGGCTTTTCCCTTCCACTCTGTTCGTCACAGAATGCTGAAGTGTAGCATCGGAAAAACAGAGAAAAACGAAATGTCCCTAGGAATCAAGGGTTAAGAATGAGAGAGAAGCGTAGTGCAGAATGCATGGACACAAGGAGAAGACAAGAACCGCTCCTTTGCGATGTGCGCAGAAGAAGCCGCTCGTCCGAGAAAAGCATCCGGCTGAAGTCGCTCTTTCTCGGCATGCGAGAGAGACGAGACCGCTGCTGAAGGCACACAGCGGCATTCGGGGAGAACCGCGATTTAACGGCCAGCAACTGCAAACTCTCCGAAGCGGTTCAACGCGAGAGCCGATTTAGACGTGCGTGAGCGAAATAACAGAACTGTGATGCCAAGAACGTGTGAATTCTGCATACTGCATTGCCTGAAAACAGGGGGTTTTTTCTCCGCAGGAAAGAATCCACATCTCTCGACTTTCTGTAACGTCCTCTCTGAAAGCACAACGTGTGTCGCTCCTGGAACTTCTAGCTGCCTTATTAGAGGGGCTTTTCCCTTCCACTCTGTTCGTCACAGAATGCTGAAGTGTAGCATCGGAAAAACAGAGAAAAACGAAATGTCCCTAGGAATCAAGGGTTAAGAATGAGAGAGAAGCGTAGTGCAGAATGCATGGACACAAGGAGAAGACAAGAACCGCTCCTTTGCGATGTGCGCAGAAGAAGCCGCTCGTCCGAGAAAAGCATCCGGCTGAAGTCGCTCTTTCTCGGCATGCGAGAGAGACGAGACCGCTGCTGAAGGCACACAGCGGCATTCGGGGAGAACCGCGATTTAACGGCCAGCAACTGCAAACTCTCCGAAGCGGTTCAACGCGAGAGCCGATGTAGACGTGCGTGAGCGAAATAACGGAACTGTGATGCCAAGAACGTGTGAATTCTGCATACTGCATTTCCTGAAAACAGGGGTTTTTTTCTCCGCAGGAAAGAATCCACATCTCTCGACTTTCTGTAACGTCCTCTCTGAAAGCACAACGCGTGTCGCTCCTGGAACTTCTAGCTGCCTTATTAGAGGGGCTTTTCCCTTCCACTCTGTTCGTCACAGAATGCTGAAGTGTAGCATCGGAAAAACAGAGAAAAACGAAATGTCCCTAGGAATCAAGGGTTAAGAATGAGAGAGAAGCGTAGTGCAGAATGCATGGACACAAGGAGAAGACAAGAACCGCTCCTTTGCGATGTGCGCAGAAGAAGCCGCTCGTCCGAGAAAAGCATCCGGCTGAAGTCGCTCTTTCTCGGCATGCGAGAGAGACGAGACCGCTGCTGAAGGCACACAGCGGCATTCGGGGAGAACCGCGATTTCTCGGCCAGCAACTGCAAACTCTCCGAAGCGGTTAACAGAGAGTGGCGCCGTCCACCCACGAGAGCGAAATAGCGAAATTGCTATGCCGAGAACGTGCGATTTCAGAATACTGCATTTCCTGAAAACAGGGGGTTTTTTCTCCGCAGGAAAGAATCCACATCTCTCGACTTTCTGTAACGTCCTCTCTGAAAGCACAACGTGTGTCGCTCCTGGAACTTCTAGCTGCCTTATTAGAGGGGCTTTTCCCTTCCACTCTGTTCGTCACAGAATGCTGAAGTGTAGCATCGGAAAAACAGAGAAAAACGAAATGTCCCTAGGAATAAACGGAAAGGCATAAGAATGAGAGAGAAGCGTAGTGCAGAATGCATGGACACAAGGAGAAGACAAGAACCGCTCCTTTGCGATGTGCGCAGAAGAAGCCGCTCGTCCGAGAAAAGCATCCGGCTGAAGTCGCTCTTTCTCGGCATGCGAGAGAGACGAGACCGCTGCTGAAGGCACACAGCGGCATTCGGGGAGAACCGAGATTTAACGGCCAGCAACTGCAAACTCTCCGAAGCGGTTAACAGAGAGTGGCGACGTCCACCCACGAGAGCGAAATAGCGAAATTGCTATGCCGAGAACGTGCGATTTCAGAATACTGCATTTCCTGAAAACAGGGGGTTTTTTCTCCGCAGGAAAGAATCCACATCTCTCGACTTTCTGTAACGTCCTCTCTGAAAGCACAACGTGTGTCGCTCCTGGAACTTCTAGCTGCCTTATTAGAGGGGCTTTTCCCTTCCACTCTGTTCGTCACAGAATGCTGAAGTGTAGCATCGGAAAAACAGAGAAAAACGAAATGTCCCTAGGAATCAAGGGTTAAGAATGAGAGAGAAGCGTAGTGCAGAATGCATGGACACAAGGAGAAGACAAGAACCGCTCCTTTGCGATGTGCGCAGAAGAAGCCGCTCGTCCGAGAAAAGCATCCGGCTGAAGTCGCTCTTTCTCGGCATGCGAGAGAGACGAGACCGCTGCTGAAGGCACACAGCGGCATTCGGGGAGAACCGCGATTTAACGGCCAGCAACTGCAAACTCTCCGAAGCGGTTAACAGAGAGTGGCGCCGTCCACCCACGAGAGCGAAATAGCGAAATTGCTATGCCGAGAACGTGCGATTTCAGAATACTGCATTTCCTGAAAACAGGGGGTTTTTTCTCCGCAGGAAAGAATCCACATCTCTCGACTTTCTGTAACGTCCTCTCTGAAAGCACAACGTGTGTCGCTCCTGGAACTTCTAGCTGCCTTATTAGAGGGGCTTTTCCCTTCCACTCTGTTCGTCACAGAATGCTGAAGTGTAGCATCGGAAAAACAGAGAAAAACGAAATGTCCCTAGGAATAAACGGAAAGGCATAAGAATGAGAGAGAAGCGTAGTGCAGAATGCATGGACACAAGGAGAAGACAAGAACCGCTCCTTTGCGATGTGCGCAGAAGAAGCCGCTCGTCCGAGAAAAGCATCCGGCTGAAGTCGCTCTTTCTCGGCATGCGAGAGAGACGAGACCGCTGCTGAAGGCACACAGCGGCATTCGGGGAGAACCGAGATTTAACGGCCAGCAACTGCAAACTCTCCGAAGCGGTTAACAGAGAGTGGCGACGTCCACCCACGAGAGCGAAATAGCGAAATTGCTATGCCGAGAACGTGCGATTTCAGAATACTGCATTTCCTGAAAACAGGGGGTTTTTTCTCCGCAGGAAAGAATCCACATCTCTCGACTTTCTGTAACGTCCTCTCTGAAAGCACAACGTGTGTCGCTCCTGGAACTTCTAGCTGCCTTATTAGAGGGGCTTTTCCCTTCCACTCTGTTCGTCACAGAATGCTGAAGTGTAGCATCGGAAAAACAGAGAAAAACGAAATGTCCCTAGGAATCAAGGGTTAAGAATGAGAGAGAAGCGTAGTGCAGAATGCATGGACACAAGGAGAAGACAAGAACCGCTCCTTTGCGATGTGCGCAGAAGAAGCCGCTCGTCCGAGAAAAGCATCCGGCTGAAGTCGCTCTTTCTCGGCATGCGAGAGAGACGAGACCGCTGCTGAAGGCACACAGCGGCATTCGGGGAGAACCGCGATTTAACGGCCAGCAACTGCAAACTCTCCGAAGCGGTTAACAGAGAGTGGCGCCGTCCACCCACGAGAGCGAAATAGCGAAATTGCTATGCCGAGAACGTGCGATTTCAGAATACTGCATTTCCTGAAAACAGGGGGTTTTTTCTCCGCAGGAAAGAATCCACATCTCTCGACTTTCTGTAACGTCCTGTCTGAAAGCACAACGTGTGTCGCTCCTGGAACTTCTAGCTGCCTTATTAGAGGGGCTTTTCCCTTCCACTCTGTTCGTCACAGAATGCTGAAGTGTAGCATCGGAAAAACAGAGAAAAACGAAATGTCCCTAGGAATCAAGGGTTAAGAATGAGAGAGAAGCGTAGTGCAGAATGCATGGACACAAGGAGAAGTCAGAACCACTCCTTTGGGATGTGCGCAGAAGAAGCCGCTCGTCCGAGAAAAGCATCCGGCTGAAGTCGCTCTTTCTCGGCATGCGAGAGAGACGAGACCGCTGCTGAAGGCACACAGCGGCATTCGGGGAGAACCGCGATTTCTCGGCCAGCAACTGCAAACTCTCCGAAGCGGTTAACAGAGAGTGGCGCCGTCCACCCACGAGAGCGAAATAGCGAAATTGCTATGCCGAGAACGTGCGATTTCAGAATACTGCATTTCCTGAAAACAGGGGGTTTTTTCTCCGCAGGAAAGAATCCACATCTCTCGACTTTCTGTAACGTCCTCTCTGAAAGCACAACGTGTGTCGCTCCTGGAACTTCTAGCTGCCTTATTAGAGGGGCTTTTCCCTTCCACTCTGTTCGTCACAGAATGCTGAAGTGTAGCATCGGAAAAACAGAGAAAAACGAAATGTCCCTAGGAATCAAGGGTTAAGAATGAGAGAGAAGCGTAGTGCAGAATGCATGGACACAAGGAGAAGACAAGAACCGCTCCTTTGCGATGTGCGCAGAAGAAGCCGCTCGTCCGAGAAAAGCATCCGGCTGAAGTCGCTCTTTCTCGGCATGCGAGAGAGACGAGACCGCTGCTGAAGGCACACAGCGGCATTCGGGGAGAACCGAGATTTAACGGCCAGCAACTGCAAACTCTCCGAAGCGGTTAACAGAGAGTGGCGCCGTCCACCCACGAGAGCGAAATAGCGAAATTGCTATGCCGAGAACGTGCGATTTCAGAATACTGCATTTCCTGAAAACAGGGGGTTTTTTCTCCGCAGGAAAGAATCCACATCTCTCGACTTTCTGTAACGTCCTCTCTGAAAGCACAACGTGTGTCGCTCCTGGAACTTCTAGCTGCCTTATTAGAGGGGCTTTTCCCTTCCACTCTGTTCGTCACAGAATGCTGAAGTGTAGCATCGGAAAAACAGAGAAAAACGAAATGTCCCTAGGAATCAAGGGTTAAGAATGAGAGAGAAGCGTAGTGCAGAATGCATGGACACAAGGAGAAGACAAGAACCGCTCCTTTGCGATGTGCGCAGAAGAAGCCGCTCGTCCGAGAAAAGCATCCGGCTGAAGTCGCTCTTTCTCGGCATGCGAGAGAGACGAGACCGCTGCTGAAGGCACACAGCGGCATTCGGGGAGAACCGCGATTTAACGGCCAGCAACTGCAAACTCTCCGAAGCGGTTCAACGCGAGAGCCGATTTAGACGTGCGTGAGCGAAATAACGGAACTGTGATGCCAAGAACGTGTGAATTCTGCATACTGCATTGCCTGAAAACAGGGGGTTTTTTCTCCGCAGGAAAGAATCCACATCTCTCGACTTTCTGTAACGTCCTCTCTGAAAGCACAACGTGTGTCGCTCCTGGAACTTCTAGCTGCCTTATTAGAGGGGCTTTTCCCTTCCACTCTGTTCGTCACAGAATGCTGAAGTGTAGCATCGGAAAAACAGAGAAAAACGAAATGTCCCTAGGAATAAACGGCATAAGAATGAGAGAGAAGCGTAGTGCAGAATGCATGGACACAAGGAGAAGACAAGAACCGCTCCTTTGCGATGTGCGCAGAAGAAGCCGCTCGTCCGAGAAAAGCATCCGGCTGAAGTCGCTCTTTCTCGGCATGCGAGAGAGACGAGACCGCTGCTGAAGGCACACAGCGGCATTCGGGGAGAACCGCGATTTAACGGCCAGCAACTGCAAACTCTCCGAAGCGGTTAACAGAGAGTGGCGCCGTCCACCCACGAGAGCGAAATAGCGAAATTGCTATGCCGAGAACGTGCGATTTCAGAATACTGCATTTCCTGAAAACAGGGGGTTTTTTCTCCGCAGGAAAGAATCCACATCTCTCGACTTTCTGTAACGTCCTGTCTGAAAGCACAACGTGTGTCGCTCCTGGAACTTCTAGCTGCCTTATTAGAGGGGCTTTTCCCTTCCACTCTGTTCGTCACAGAATGCTGAAGTGTAGCATCGGAAAAACAGAGAAAAACGAAATGTCCCTAGGAATCAAGGGTTAAGAATGAGAGAGAAGCGTAGTGCAGAATGCATGGACACAAGGAGAAGTCAGAACCACTCCTTTGGGATGTGCGCAGAAGAAGCCGCTCGTCCGAGAAAAGCATCCGTCTGAAGTCGCCCTTTCTCGGCATCCGACAAGACCGCTGTTGAAGTCTGAAAGTGGTATTCGGGGAGAAAAGAGATTTAACGTGCAGCAACTGCAAACTCTCCGTAGAGATAATGTCATTGGATTGGAGAAATGTGGTATTTCGGGGAGATAATGTCCTAATTTGGGGAGAAGATGCCGTTCTGTGAGGGGGAAGCATGCATTTCTGAGAGAAAATCTCCTATTTAGGGTGAAAGTGTCATCTTGCTAACGAACTTCATGGAGAAATTATGAGGTATTTTTATGAAACCTGGTATTCCCTTGAAAGAGTATATCTGTGATCAAATGCCATATTTCTGGGAGGGAACATCTGATGTGGGGGGGAGAAGGTGATGTATGTGTGAGAAAGCTGGTGTTTCTGGGAGAAAATGCCAGGTATTGGTGAGGAAACAGATGCTAGAGAGGGAAAAGGGAGAGAAGTGGTTTCTCCCCTTTGGGAGAGAAGTGGTATTTCTGGGAAAAAATGCCCCAAATCGGGGAGTAAGTGTCATCCTGAGGCGTGTCATGGAGTAGATTTGGGAGGAAATGGAGGTGTTTCACAGAGTAGCGGCACTTCTGGGAGAAAATGTCCTCAGTGGGAAAGACAATGTCCTCTTGAGGGAAGAAAACAGGTCTTTCTTACAGCAAATGTCATCCAATTGGGAGAAAATCTCCTCTCTTGGGGAGAAAAGTGGTCTTTCTGAGAGAAGGTGTCCTCTTCTTGGCTGCAAGTGTCCCAGTTGGCATTGTCATGGAGGCTTTTTGGGGAGAAAGCGTGTGGCAGTAGTAAGAGAAGGGGTATTTCTGGGAGCAAATCTCCTCTTTTTGGAAGAGAAGGTGAAATTTCCAAGGGAAAAGTGGCATTTCTGGGAGGAAATGACATAGCTGGGGGAGAAAAGTGGGAACCGGTGGGAAAGAAGATCTTGTACTGGAGAGCAACGGTGGTCTTTTTGGTGTGCCAAGTGGTCTCTTGGGGAGACAACGTGGTAAATAGGGGAGACAATGTCCTCTGGAGGAGTGTCAAGTAGTATTTGGGAGAGCAAACGTCAGGTATTTCTCGGAAACCGGCTCTTTCTGGGAGATAGTAGCAGACTTGGTTGGAAAATGACAGGTGTTTGTGAGAAAGCTGGTATTTTGGGAAAAAAAGGCCGTTTTTTAAAGAATAAGCTGGCATTTCTGGGAGAATATGTCCCATCTTTGGGAGAAAACGGGTGTATGTGGGAGAAAATGTCGTGTATTTGGGAGAAAGCTGGTGTATGTGGGAGAAAAGGCCATTGTGATGGGAGTCAGTGTGATCTTGAGGAGTGGAAAGCAGTATTCTTGAGATGAAACGTGAGGTATTTCTAAGAGTCCTGGTATTTCTGGGAGAAAATGTCTTGTTTTGGAGAGCCAAAGTCCCATTTTGGGGGCAGAAGCTGGTATTTCTGTGACACTGCCATCTTGATGGGGGTAAGTGTGATCTTGAGGAGTGAAAAGCAGCATTTTGGTTAGAAAATGGGAGCTCTTCCTAAGAGCAGTGCTATTTCTGGGAGAAAAGGAGCTCTACTGGGCATAAAAATGGTGTATCTGTGATAAAATGCCACATTTCTGAAAGAAACTGTCCTCTTGCGGAGTGTAATGCTGTATGTTCCGGAGGAAATGGGAAATATTCAGCAGAGTCCTGGTATTTCTGGGAGAAGAGGTCTGATGTGGGGGGGGGAAGGTGATGTATCTGTGAGAAAGCTGGTGTTTCTGGGAGAAAATGCCAGGTATTGGTGAGGAAACAGATGCTAGAGAGGGAAAAGGCTGGTATTTTGGGGAAAAAAGGCCGTTTTTTAAAGAATAAGCTGGCATTTCTGGGAGAATATGTCCCATCTTTGGGAGAAAACGGGTGTATGTGGGAGAAAATGTCGTGTATTTGGGAGAAAGCTGGTGTATGTGGGAGAAAAGGCCATTGTGATGGGAGTCAGTGTGATCTTGAGGAGTGGAAAGCAGTATTCTTGAGATGAAACGTGAGGTATTTCTAAGAGTCCTGGTATTTCTGGGAGAAAATGTCTTGTTTTGGAGAGCCAAAGTCCCATTTTGGGGGCAGAAGCTGGTATTTCTGTGACACTGCCATCTTGATGGGGGTAAGCGTGATCTTGAGGAGTGTAAAGCAGCATTTTGGTTAGAAAATGGGAGCTCTTCCTAAGAGCAGTGCTATTTCTGGGAGAAAAGGAGCTCTACTGGGCATAAAAATGGTGTATCTGTGATAAAATGCCACATTTCTGTAAGAAACTGTCCTCTTGCGGAGTGTAATGCTGTATGTTCCGGAGGAAATGGGAAATATTCAGCAGAGTCCTGGTATTTCTGGGAGAAGAGGTCTGATGTGGGGGGGGGAAGGTGATGTATCTGTGAGAAAGCTGGTGTTTCTGGGAGAAAATGCCAGGTATTGGTGAGGAAACAGATGCTAGAGAGGGAAAAGGCTGGTATTTTGGGGAAAAAAGGCCGTTTTTTAAAGAATAAGCTGGCATTTCTGGGAGAATATGTCCCATCTTTGGGAGAAAACGGGTGTATGTGGGAGAAAATGTCGTGTATTTGGGAGAAAGCTGGTGTATGTGGGAGAAAAGGCCATTGTGATGGGAGTCAGTGTGATCTTGAGGAGTGGAAAGCAGTATTCTTGAGATGAAACGTGAGGTATTTCTAAGAGTCCTGGTATTTCTGGGAGAAAATGTCTTGTTTTGGAGAGCCAAAGTCCCATTTTGGGGGCAGAAGCTGGTATTTCTGTGACACTGCCATCTTGATGGGGGTAAGTGTGATCTTGAGGAGTGTAAAGCAGCATTTTGGTTAGAAAATGGGAGCTCTTCCTAAGAGCAGTGCTATTTCTGGGAGAAAAGGAGCTCTACTGGGCATAAAAATGGTGTATCTGTGATAAAATGCCACAGTTCTGAAAGAAACTGTCCTCTTGCGGAGTGTAATGCTGTATGTTCCGGAGGAAATGGGAAATATTCAGCAGAGTCCTGGTATTTCTGGGAGAAGAGGTCTGATGTGGGGGGGGGAAGGTGATGTATCTGTGAGAAAGCTGGTGTTTCTGGGAGAAAATGCCAGGTATTGGTGAGGAAACAGATGCTAGAGAGGGAAAAGGCCATCCCTTTGGGAGAGAAGTGGTATTTCTGGGAGAAAATGCCCCAAATCGGGGAGTAAGTGTCATCCTGAGGCGTGTCATGGAGTAGATTTGGGAGGAAATGGAGGTGTTTCACAGAGTAGCGGCACTTCTGGGAGAAAATGTCCTCAGTGGGAAAGACAATGTCCTCTTGAGGGAAGAAAACAGGTCTTTCTTACAGCAAATGTCATCCAATTGGGAGAAAATCTCCTCTCTTGGGGAGAAAAGTGGTCTTTCTGAGAGAAGGTGTCCTCTTCTTGGCTGCAAGTGTCCCAGTTGGCATTGTCATGGAGGCTTTTTGGGGAGAAAGCGTGTGGCAGTTGTAAGAGAAGGGGTATTTCTGGGAGCAAATCTCCTCTTTTTGGAAGAGAAGGTGAAATTTCCAAGGGAAAAGTGGCATTTCTGGGAGGAAATGACATAGCTGGGGGAGAAAAGTGGGAACCGGTGGGAAAGAAGATCTTGTACTGGAGAGCAACGGTGGTCTTTTTGGTGTGCCAAGTGGTCTCTTGGGGAGACAACGTGGTAAATAGGGGAGACAATGTCCTCTGGAGGAGTGTCAAGTAGTATTTGGGAGAGCAAACGTCAGGTATTTCTCGGAAACCGGCTGTTTCTGGGAGATAGTAGCAGACTTGGTTGGAAAATGACAGGTGTTTGTGAGAAAGCTGGTATTTTGGGAAAAAAAGGCCGTTTTTTAAAGAATAAGCTGGCATTTCTGGGAGAATATGTCCCATCTTTGGGAGAAAACGGGTGTATGTGGGAGAAAATGTCGTGTATTTGGGAGAAAGCTGGTGTATGTGGGAGAAAAGGCCATTGTGATGGGAGTCAGTGTGATCTTGAGGAGTGGAAAGCAGTATTCTTGAGATGAAACGTGAGGTATTTCTAAGAGTCCTGGTATTTCTGGGAGAAAATGTCTTGTTTTGGAGAGCCAAAGTCCCATTTTGGGGGCAGAAGCTGGTATTTCTGTGACACTGCCATCTTGATGGGGGTAAGTGTGATCTTGAGGAGTGAAAAGCAGCATTTTGGTTAGAAAATGGGAGCTCTTCCTAAGAGCAGTGCTATTTCTGGGAGAAAAGGAGCTCTACTGGGCATAAAAATGGTGTATCTGTGATAAAATGCCACAGTTCTGAAAGAAACTGTCCTCTTGCGGAGTGTAATGCTGTATGTTCCGGAGGAAATGGGAAATATTCAGCAGAGTCCTGGTATTTCTGGGAGAAGAGGTCTGATGTGGGGGGGGGAAGGTGATGTATCTGTGAGAAAGCTGGTGTTTCTGGGAGAAAATGCCAGGTATTGGTGAGGAAACAGATGCTAGAGAGGGAAAAGGCCATCCCTTTGGGAGAGAAGTGGTATTTCTGGGAGAAAATGCCCCAAATCGGGGAGTAAGTGTCATCCTGAGGCGTGTCATGGAGTAGATTTGGGAGGAAATGGAGGTGTTTCACAGAGTAGCGGCACTTCTGGGAGAAAATGTCCTCAGTGGGAAAGACAATGTCCTCTTGAGGGAAGAAAACAGGTCTTTCTTACAGCAAATGTCATCCAATTGGGAGAAAATCTCCTCTCTTGGGGAGAAAAGTGGTCTTTCTGAGAGAAGGTGTCCTCTTCTTGGCTGCAAGTGTCCCAGTTGGCATTGTCATGGAGGCTTTTTGGGGAGAAAGCGTGTGGCAGTTGTAAGAGAAGGGGTATTTCTGGGAGCAAATCTCCTCTTTTTGGAAGAGAAGGTGAAATTTCCAAGGGAAAAGTGGCATTTCTGGGAGGAAATGACATAGCTGGGGGAGAAAAGTGGGAACCGGTGGGAAAGAAGATCTTGTACTGGAGAGCAACGGTGGTCTTTTTGGTGTGCCAAGTGGTCTCTTGGGGAGACAACGTGGTAAATAGGGGAGACAATGTCCTCTGGAGGAGTGTCAAGTAGTATTTGGGAGAGCAAACGTCAGGTATTTCTCGGAAACCGGCTGTTTCTGGGAGATAGTAGCAGACTTGGTTGGAAAATGACAGGTGTTTGTGAGAAAGCTGGTATTTTGGGAAAAAAAGGCCGTTTGTTAAAGAATAAGCTGGCATTTCTGGGAGAATATGTCCCATCTTTGGGAGAAAACGGGTGTATGTGGGAGAAAATGTCGTGTATTTGGGAGAAAGCTGGTGTATGTGGGAGAAAAGGCCATTGTGATGGGAGTCAGTGTGATCTTGAGGAGTGGAAAGCAGTATTCTTGAGATGAAACGTGAGGTATTTCTAAGAGTCCTGGTATTTCTGGGAGAAAATGTCTTGTTTTGGAGAGCCAAAGTCCCATTTTGGGGGCAGAAGCTGGTATTTCTGTGACACTGCCATCTTGATGGGGGTAAGTGTGATCTTGAGGAGTGAAAAGCAGCATTTTGGTTAGAAAATGGGAGCTCTTCCTAAGAGCAGTGCTATTTCTGGGAGAAAAGGAGCTCTACTGGGCATAAAAATGGTGTATCTGTGATAAAATGCCACATTTCTGAAAGAAACTGTCCTCTTGCGGAGTGTAATGCTGTATGTTCCGGAGGAAATGGGAAATATTCAGCAGAGTCCTGGTATTTCTGGGAGAAGAGGTCTGATGTGGGGGGGGGAAGGTGATGTATCTGTGAGAAAGCTGGTGTTTCTGGGAGAAAATGCCAGGTATTGGTGAGGAAACAGATGCTAGAGAGGGAAAAGGCCATCCCTTTGGGAGAGAAGTGGTATTTCTGGGAGAAAATGCCCCAAATCGGGGAGTAAGTGTCATCCTGAGGCGTGTCATGGAGTAGATTTGGGAGGAAATGGAGGTGTTTCACAGAGTAGCGGCACTTCTGGGAGAAAATGTCCTCAGTGGGAAAGACAATGTCCTCTTGAGGGAAGAAAACCAGGTCTTTCTTACAGCAAATGTCATCCAATTGGGAGAAAATCTCCTCTCTTGGGGAGAAAAGTGGTCTTTCTGAGAGAAGGTGTCCTCTTCTTGGCTGCAAGTGTCCCAGTTGGCATTGTCATGGAGGCTTTTTGGGGAGAAAGCGTGTGGCAGTTGTAAGAGAAGGGGTATTTCTGGGAGCAAATCTCCTCTTTTTGGAAGAGAAGGTGAAATTTCCAAGGGAAAAGTGGCATTTCTGGGAGGAAATGACATAGCTGGGGGAGAAAAGTGGGAACCGGTGGGAAAGAAGATCTTGTACTGGAGAGCAACGGTGGTCTTTTTGGTGTGCCAAGTGGTCTCTTGGGGAGACAACGTGGTAAATAGGGGAGACAATGTCCTCTGGAGGAGTGTCAAGTAGTATTTGGGAGAGCAAACGTCAGGTATTTCTCGGAAACCGGCTGTTTCTGGGAGATAGTAGCAGACTTGGTTGGAAAATGACAGGTGTTTGTGAGAAAGCTGGTATTTTGGGAAAAAAAGGCCGTTTTTTAAAGAATAAGCTGGCATTTCTGGGAGAATATGTCCCATCTTTGGGAGAAAACGGGTGTATGTGGGAGAAAATGTCATGTATTTGGGAGAAAGCTGGTGTATGTGGGAGAAAAGGCCATTGTGATGGGAGTCAGTGTGATCTTGAGGAGTGGAAAGCAGTATTCTTGAGATGAAACGTGAGGTATTTCTAAGAGTCCTGGTATTTCTGGGAGAAAATGTCTTGTTTTGGAGAGCCAAAGTCCCATTTTGGGGGCAGAAGCTGGTATTTCTGTGACACTGCCATCTTGATGGGGGTAAGTGTGATCTTGAGGAGTGTAAAGCAGCATTTTGGTTAGAAAATGGGAGCTCTTCCTAAGAGCAGTGCTATTTCTGGGAGAAAAGGAGCTCTACTGGGCATAAAAATGGTGTATCTGTGATAAAATGCCACATTTCTGAAAGAAGATGTATTCTTGCGGAGTGTAATGCTGTATGTTCCGGAGGAAATGGGAAATATTCAGCAGAGTCCTGGTATTTCTGGGAGAAGAGGTCTGATGTGGGGGGGGGAAGGTGATGTATCTGTGAGAAAGCTGGTGTTTCTGGGAGAAAATGCCAGGTATTGGTGAGGAAACAGATGCTAGAGAGGGAAAAGGCTGGTATTTTGGGGAAAAAAGGCCGTTTGTTAAAGAATAAGCTGGCATTTCTGGGAGAATATGTCCCATCGTTGGGAGAAAACGGGTGTATGTGGGAGAAAATGTCGTGTATTTGGGAGAAAGCTGGTGTATGTGGGAGAAAAGGCCATTGTGATGGGAGTCAGTGTGATCTTGAGGAGTGGAAAGCAGTATTCTTGAGATGAAACGTGAGGTATTTCTAAGAGTCCTGGTATTTCTGGGAGAAAATGTCTTGTTTTGGAGAGCCAAAGTCCCATTTTGGGGGCAGAAGCTGGTATTTCTGTGACACTGCCATCTTGATGGGGGTAAGCGTGATCTTGAGGAGTGTAAAGCAGCATTTTGGTTAGAAAATGGGAGCTCTTCCTAAGAGCAGTGCTATTTCTGGGAGAAAAGGAGCTCTACTGGGCATAAAAATGGTGTATCTGTGATAAAATGCCACATTTCTGAAAGAAACTGTCCTCTTGCGGAGTGTAATGCTGTATGTTCCGGAGGAAATGGGAAATATTCAGCAGAGTCCTGGTATTTCTGGGAGAAGAGGTCTGATGTGGGGGGGGGGAAGGTGATGTATCTGTGAGAAAGCTGGTGTTTCTGGGAGAAAATGCCAGGTATCGGTGAGGAAACAGATGCTAGAGAGGGAAAAGGCTGGTATTTTGGGGAAAAAAGGCCGTTTTTTAAAGAATAAGCTGGCATTTCTGGGAGAATATGTCCCATCTTTGGGAGAAAACGGGTGTATGTGGGAGAAAATGTCGTGTATTTGGGAGAAAGCTGGTGTATGTGGGAGAAAAGGCCATTGTGATGGGAGTCAGTGTGATCTTGAGGAGTGGAAAGCAGTATTCTTGAGATGAAACGTGAGGTATTTCGAAGAGTCCTGGTATTTCTGGGAGAAAATGTCTTGTTTTGGAGAGCCAAATCCCATTTTGGGGGCAGAAGCTGGTATTTCTGTGACACTGCCATCTTGATGGGGGTAAGTGTGATCTTGAGGAGTGTAAAGCAGCATTTTGGTTAGAAAATGGGAGCTCTTCCTAAGAGCAGTGCTATTTCTGGGAGAAAAGGAGCTCTACTGGGCATAAAAATGGTGTATCTGTGATAAAATGCCACATTTCTGAAAGAAACTGTCCTCTTGCGGAGTGTAATGCTGTATGTTCCGGAGGAAATGGGAAATATTCAGCAGAGTCCTGGTATTTCTGGGAGAAGAGGTCTGATGTGGGGGGGGGGAAGGTGATGTATCTGTGAGAAAGCTGGTGTTTCTGGGAGAAAATGCCAGGTATCGGTGAGGAAACAGATGCTAGAGAGGGAAAAGGCTGGTATTTTGGGGAAAAAAGGCCGTTTGTTAAAGAATAAGCTGGCATTTCTGGGAGAATATGTCCCATCTTTGGGAGAAAACGGGTGTATGTGGGAGAAAATGTCGTGTATTTGGGAGAAAGCTGGTGTATGTGGGAGAAAAGGCCATTGTGATGGGAGTCAGTGTGATCTTGAGGAGTGGAAAGCAGTATTCTTGAGATGAAACGTGAGGTATTTCTAAGAGTCCTGGTATTTCTGGGAGAAAATGTCTTGTTTTGGAGAGCCAAAGTCCCATTTTGGGGGCAGAAGCTGGTATTTCTGTGACACTGCCATCTTGATGGGGGTAAGTGTGATCTTGAGGAGTGTAAAGCAGCATTTTGGTTAGAAAATGGGAGCTCTTCCTAAGAGCAGTGCTATTTCTGGGAGAAAAGGAGCTCTACTGGGCATAAAAATGGTGTATCTGTGATAAAATGCCACATTTCTGAAAGAAACTGTCCTCTTGCGGAGTGTAATGCTGTATGTTCCGGAGGAAATGGGAAATATTCAGCAGAGTCCTGGTATTTCTGGGAGAAGAGGTCTGATGTGGGGGGGGGAAGGTGATGTATCTGTGAGAAAGCTGGTGTTTCTGGGAGAAAATGCCAGGTATTGGTGAGGAAACAGATGCTAGAGAGGGAAAAGGCTGGTATTTTGGGGAAAAAAGGCCGTTTGTTAAAGAATAAGCTGGCATTTCTGGGAGAATATGTCCCATCGTTGGGAGAAAACGGGTGTATGTGGGAGAAAATGTCGTGTATTTGGGAGAAAGCTGGTGTATGTGGGAGAAAAGGCCATTGTGATGGGAGTCAGTGTGATCTTGAGGAGTGGAAAGCAGTATTCTTGAGATGAAACGTGAGGTATTTCTAAGAGTCCTGGTATTTCTGGGAGAAAATGTCTTGTTTTGGAGAGCCAAAGTCCCATTTTGGGGGCAGAAGCTGGTATTTCTGTGACACTGCCATCTTGATGGGGGTAAGTGTGATCTTGAGGAGTGTAAAGCAGCATTTTGGTTAGAAAATGGGAGCTCTTCCTAAGAGCAGTGCTATTTCTGGGAGAAAAGGAGCTCTACTGGGCATAAAAATGGTGTATCTGTGATAAAATGCCACATTTCTGAAAGAAACTGTCCTCTTGCGGAGTGTAATGCTGTATGTTCCGGAGGAAATGGGAAATATTCAGCAGAGTCCTGGTATTTCTGGGAGAAGAGGTCTGATGTGGGGGGGGGGAAGGTGATGTATCTGTGAGAAAGCTGGTGTTTCTGGGAGAAAATGCCAGGTATTGGTGAGGAAACAGATGCTAGAGAGGGAAAAGGCTGGTATTTTGGGGAAAAAAGGCCGTTTTTTAAAGAATAAGCTGGCATTTCTGGGAGAATATGTCCCATCTTTGGGAGAAAACGGGTGTATGTGGGAGAAAATGTCGTGTATTTGGGAGAAAGCTGGTGTATGTGGGAGAAAAGGCCATTGTGATGGGAGTCAGTGTGATCTTGAGGAGTGGAAAGCAGTATTCTTGAGATGAAACGTGAGGTATTTCTAAGAGTCCTGGTATTTCTGGGAGAAAATGTCTTGTTTTGGAGAGCCAAAGTCCCATTTTGGGGGCAGAAGCTGGTATTTCTGTGACACTGCCATCTTGATGGGGGTAAGTGTGATCTTGAGGAGTGTAAAGCAGCATTTTGGTTAGAAAATGGGAGCTCTTCCTAAGAGCAGTGCTATTTCTGGGAGAAAAGGAGCTCTACTGGGCATAAAAATGGTGTATCTGTGATAAAATGCCACATTTCTGAAAGAAACTGTCCTCTTGCGGAGTGTAATGCTGTATGTTCCGGAGGAAATGGGAAATATTCAGCAGAGTCCTGGTATTTCTGGGAGAAGAGGTCTGATGTGGGGGGGGGGAAGGTGATGTATCTGTGAGAAAGCTGGTGTTTCTGGGAGAAAATGCCAGGTATCGGTGAGGAAACAGATGCTAGAGAGGGAAAAGGCTGGTATTTTGGGGAAAAAAGGCCGTTTGTTAAAGAATAAGCTGGCATTTCTGGGAGAATATGTCCCATCTTTGGGAGAAAACGGGTGTATGTGGGAGAAAATGTCGTGTATTTGGGAGAAAGCTGGTGTATGTGGGAGAAAAGGCCATTGTGATGGGAGTCAGTGTGATCTTGAGGAGTGGAAAGCAGTATTCTTGAGATGAAACGTGAGGTATTTCTAAGAGTCCTGGTATTTCTGGGAGAAAATGTCTTGTTTTGGAGAGCCAAAGTCCCATTTTGGGGGCAGAAGCTGGTATTTCTGTGACACTGCCATCTTGATGGGGGTAAGTGTGATCTTGAGGAGTGTAAAGCAGCATTTTGGTTAGAAAATGGGAGCTCTTCCTAAGAGCAGTGCTATTTCTGGGAGAAAAGGAGCTCTACTGGGCATAAAAATGGTGTATCTGTGATAAAATGCCACATTTCTGAAAGAAACTGTCCTCTTGCGGAGTGTAATGCTGTATGTTCCGGAGGAAATGGGAAATATTCAGCAGAGTCCTGGTATTTCTGGGAGAAGAGGTCTGATGTGGGGGGGGGGAAGGTGATGTATCTGTGAGAAAGCTGGTGTTTCTGGGAGAAAATGCCAGGTATTGGTGAGGAAACAGATGCTAGAGAGGGAAAAGGCTGGTATTTTGGGGAAAAAAGGCCGTTTGTTAAAGAATAAGCTGGCATTTCTGGGAGAATATGTCCCATCTTTGGGAGAAAACGGGTGTATGTGGGAGAAAATGTCGTGTATTTGGGAGAAAGCTGGTGTATGTGGGAGAAAAGGCCATTGTGATGGGAGTCAGTGTGATCTTGAGGAGTGGAAAGCAGTATTCTTGAGATGAAACGTGAGGTATTTCTAAGAGTCCTGGTATTTCTGGGAGAAAATGTCTTGTTTTGGAGAGCCAAAGTCCCATTTTGGGGGCAGAAGCTGGTATTTCTGTGACACTGCCATCTTGATGGGGGTAAGTGTGATCTTGAGGAGTGTAAAGCAGCATTTTGGTTAGAAAATGGGAGCTCTTCCTAAGAGCAGTGCTATTTCTGGGAGAAAAGGAGCTCTACTGGGCATAAAAATGGTGTATCTGTGATAAAATGCCACATTTCTGAAAGAAACTGTCCTCTTGCGGAGTGTAATGCTGTATGTTCCGGAGGAAATGGGAAATATTCAGCAGAGTCCTGGTATTTCTGGGAGAAGAGGTCTGATGTGGGGGGGGGAAGGTGATGTATCTGTGAGAAAGCTGGTGTTTCTGGGAGAAAATGCCAGGTATCGGTGAGGAAACAGATGCTAGAGAGGGAAAAGGCTGGTATTTTGGGGAAAAAAGGCCGTTTGTTAAAGAATAAGCTGGCATTTCTGGGAGAATATGTCCCATCTTTGGGAGAAAACGGGTGTATGTGGGAGAAAATGTCGTGTATTTGGGAGAAAGCTGGTGTATGTGGGAGAAAAGGCCATTGTGATGGGAGTCAGTGTGATCTTGAGGAGTGGAAAGCAGTATTCTTGAGATGAAACGTGAGGTATTTCTAAGAGTCCTGGTATTTCTGGGAGAAAATGTCTTGTTTTGGAGAGCCAAAGTCCCATTTTGGGGGCAGAAGCTGGTATTTCTGTGACACTGCCATCTTGATGGGGGTAAGTGTGATCTTGAGGAGTGTAAAGCAGCATTTTGGTTAGAAAATGGGAGCTCTTCCTAAGAGCAGTGCTATTTCTGGGAGAAAAGGAGCTCTACTGGGCATAAAAATGGTGTATCTGTGATAAAATGCCACATTTCTGAAAGAAACTGTCCTCTTGCGGAGTGTAATGCTGTATGTTCCGGAGGAAATGGGAAATATTCAGCAGAGTCCTGGTATTTCTGGGAGAAGAGGTCTGATGTGGGGGGGGGGAAGGTGATGTATCTGTGAGAAAGCTGGTGTTTCTGGGAGAAAATGCCAGGTATTGGTGAGGAAACAGATGCTAGAGAGGGAAAAGGCTGGTATTTTGGGGAAAAAAGGCCGTTTTTTAAAGAATAAGCTGGCATTTCTGGGAGAATATGTCCCATCGTTGGGAGAAAACGGGTGTATGTGGGAGAAAATGTCGTGTATTTGGGAGAAAGCTGGTGTATGTGGGAGAAAAGGCCATTGTGATGGGAGTCAGTGTGATCTTGAGGAGTGGAAAGCAGTATTCTTGAGATGAAACGTGAGGTATTTCTAAGAGTCCTGGTATTTCTGGGAGAAAATGTCTTGTTTTGGAGAGCCAAAGTCCCATTTTGGGGGCAGAAGCTGGTATTTCTGTGACACTGCCATCTTGATGGGGGTAAGTGTGATCTTGAGGAGTGTAAAGCAGCATTTTGGTTAGAAAATGGGAGCTCTTCCTAAGAGCAGTGCTATTTCTGGGAGAAAAGGAGCTCTACTGGGCATAAAAATGGTGTATCTGTGATAAAATGCCACATTTCTGAAAGAAACTGTCCTCTTGCGGAGTGTAATGCTGTATGTTCCGGAGGAAATGGGAAATATTCAGCAGAGTCCTGGTATTTCTGGGAGAAGAGGTCTGATGTGGGGGGGGGGAAGGTGATGTATCTGTGAGAAAGCTGGTGTTTCTGGGAGAAAATGCCAGGTATCGGTGAGGAAACAGATGCTAGAGAGGGAAAAGGCTGGTATTTTGGGGAAAAAAGGCCGTTTTTTAAAGAATAAGCTGGCATTTCTGGGAGAATATGTCCCATCTTTGGGAGAAAACGGGTGTATGTGGGAGAAAATGTCGTGTATTTGGGAGAAAGCTGGTGTATGTGGGAGAAAAGGCCATTGTGATGGGAGTCAGTGTGATCTTGAGGAGTGGAAAGCAGTATTCTTGAGATGAAACGTGAGGTATTTCTAAGAGTCCTGGTATTTCTGGGAGAAAATGTCTTGTTTTGGAGAGCCAAAGTCCCATTTTGGGGGCAGAAGCTGGTATTTCTGTGACACTGCCATCTTGATGGGGGTAAGTGTGATCTTGAGGAGTGTAAAGCAGCATTTTGGTTAGAAAATGGGAGCTCTTCCTAAGAGCAGTGCTATTTCTGGGAGAAAAGGAGCTCTACTGGGCATAAAAATGGTGTATCTGTGATAAAATGCCACATTTCTGAAAGAAACTGTCCTCTTGCGGAGTGTAATGCTGTATGTTCCGGAGGAAATGGGAAATATTCAGCAGAGTCCTGGTATTTCTGGGAGAAGAGGTCTGATGTGGGGGGGGGAAGGTGATGTATCTGTGAGAAAGCTGGTGTTTCTGGGAGAAAATGCCAGGTATTGGTGAGGAAACAGATGCTAGAGAGGGAAAAGGCTGGTATTTTGGGGAAAAAAGGCCGTTTGTTAAAGAATAAGCTGGCATTTCTGGGAGAATATGTCCCATCGTTGGGAGAAAACGGGTGTATGTGGGAGAAAATGTCGTGTATTTGGGAGAAAGCTGGTGTATGTGGGAGAAAAGGCCATTGTGATGGGAGTCAGTGTGATCTTGAGGAGTGGAAAGCAGTATTCTTGAGATGAAACGTGAGGTATTTCTAAGAGTCCTGGTATTTCTGGGAGAAAATGTCTTGTTTTGGAGAGCCAAAGTCCCATTTTGGGGGCAGAAGCTGGTATTTCTGTGACACTGCCATCTTGATGGGGGTAAGTGTGATCTTGAGGAGTGTAAAGCAGCATTTTGGTTAGAAAATGGGAGCTCTTCCTAAGAGCAGTGCTATTTCTGGGAGAAAAGGAGCTCTACTGGGCATAAAAATGGTGTATCTGTGATAAAATGCCACATTTCTGAAAGAAACTGTCCTCTTGCGGAGTGTAATGCTGTATGTTCCGGAGGAAATGGGAAATATTCAGCAGAGTCCTGGTATTTCTGGGAGAAGAGGTCTGATGTGGGGGGGGGAAGGTGATGTATCTGTGAGAAAGCTGGTGTTTCTGGGAGAAAATGCCAGGTATTGGTGAGGAAACAGATGCTAGAGAGGGAAAAGGCTGGTATTTTGGGGAAAAAAGGCCGTTTGTTAAAGAATAAGCTGGCATTTCTGGGAGAATATGTCCCATCGTTGGGAGAAAACGGGTGTATGTGGGAGAAAATGTCGTGTATTTGGGAGAAAGCTGGTGTATGTGGGAGAAAAGGCCATTGTGATGGGAGTCAGTGTGATCTTGAGGAGTGGAAAGCAGTATTCTTGAGATGAAACGTGAGGTATTTCTAAGAGTCCTGGTATTTCTGGGAGAAAATGTCTTGTTTTGGAGAGCCAAAGTCCCATTTTGGGGGCAGAAGCTGGTATTTCTGTGACACTGCCATCTTGATGGGGGTAAGTGTGATCTTGAGGAGTGTAAAGCAGCATTTTGGTTAGAAAATGGGAGCTCTTCCTAAGAGCAGTGCTATTTCTGGGAGAAAAGGAGCTCTACTGGGCATAAAAATGGTGTATCTGTGATAAAATGCCACATTTCTGAAAGAAACTGTCCTCTTGCGGAGTGTAATGCTGTATGTTCCGGAGGAAATGGGAAATATTCAGCAGAGTCCTGGTATTTCTGGGAGAAGAGGTCTGATGTGGGGGGGGGAAGGTGATGTATCTGTGAGAAAGCTGGTGTTTCTGGGAGAAAATGCCAGGTATCGGTGAGGAAACAGATGCTAGAGAGGGAAAAGGCTGGTATTTTGGGGAAAAAAGGCCGTTTTTTAAAGAATAAGCTGGCATTTCTGGGAGAATATGTCCCATCTTTGGGAGAAAACGGGTGTATGTGGGAGAAAATGTCGTGTATTTGGGAGAAAGCTGGTGTATGTGGGAGAAAAGGCCATTGTGATGGGAGTCAGTGTGATCTTGAGGAGTGGAAAGCAGTATTCTTGAGATGAAACGTGAGGTATTTCTAAGAGTCCTGGTATTTCTGGGAGAAAATGTCTTGTTTTGGAGAGCCAAAGTCCCATTTTGGGGGCAGAAGCTGGTATTTCTGTGACACTGCCATCTTGATGGGGGTAAGTGTGATCTTGAGGAGTGTAAAGCAGCATTTTGGTTAGAAAATGGGAGCTCTTCCTAAGAGCAGTGCTATTTCTGGGAGAAAAGGAGCTCTACTGGGCATAAAAATGGTGTATCTGTGATAAAATGCCACATTTCTGAAAGAAACTGTCCTCTTGCGGAGTGTAATGCTGTATGTTCCGGAGGAAATGGGAAATATTCAGCAGAGTCCTGGTATTTCTGGGAGAAGAGGTCTGATGTGGGGGGGGGGAAGGTGATGTATCTGTGAGAAAGCTGGTGTTTCTGGGAGAAAATGCCAGGTATCGGTGAGGAAACAGATGCTAGAGAGGGAAAAGGCTGGTATTTTGGGGAAAAAAGGCCGTTTTTTAAAGAATAAGCTGGCATTTCTGGGAGAATATGTCCCATCTTTGGGAGAAAACGGGTGTATGTGGGAGAAAATGTCGTGTATTTGGGAGAAAGCTGGTGTATGTGGGAGAAAAGGCCATTGTGATGGGAGTCAGTGTGATCTTGAGGAGTGGAAAGCAGTATTCTTGAGATGAAACGTGAGGTATTTCTAAGAGTCCTGGTATTTCTGGGAGAAAATGTCTTGTTTTGGAGAGCCAAAGTCCCATTTTGGGGGCAGAAGCTGGTATTTCTGTGACACTGCCATCTTGATGGGGGTAAGTGTGATCTTGAGGAGTGTAAAGCAGCATTTTGGTTAGAAAATGGGAGCTCTTCCTAAGAGCAGTGCTATTTCTGGGAGAAAAGGAGCTCTACTGGGCATAAAAATGGTGTATCTGTGATAAAATGCCACATTTCTGAAAGAAACTGTCCTCTTGCGGAGTGTAATGCTGTATGTTCCGGAGGAAATGGGAAATATTCAGCAGAGTCCTGGTATTTCTGGGAGAAGAGGTCTGATGTGGGGGGGGGAAGGTGATGTATCTGTGAGAAAGCTGGTGTTTCTGGGAGAAAATGCCAGGTATCGGTGAGGAAACAGATGCTAGAGAGGGAAAAGGCTGGTATTTTGGGGAAAAAAGGCCGTTTTTTAAAGAATAAGCTGGCATTTCTGGGAGAATATGTCCCATCTTTGGGAGAAAACGGGTGTATGTGGGAGAAAATGTCGTGTATTTGGGAGAAAGCTGGTGTATGTGGGAGAAAAGGCCATTGTGATGGGAGTCAGTGTGATCTTGAGGAGTGGAAAGCAGTATTCTTGAGATGAAACGTGAGGTATTTCTAAGAGTCCTGGTATTTCTGGGAGAAAATGTCTTGTTTTGGAGAGCCAAAGTCCCATTTTGGGGGCAGAAGCTGGTATTTCTGTGACACTGCCATCTTGATGGGGGTAAGTGTGATCTTGAGGAGTGTAAAGCAGCATTTTGGTTAGAAAATGGGAGCTCTTCCTAAGAGCAGTGCTATTTCTGGGAGAAAAGGAGCTCTACTGGGCATAAAAATGGTGTATCTGTGATAAAATGCCACATTTCTGAAAGAAACTGTCCTCTTGCGGAGTGTAATGCTGTATGTTCCGGAGGAAATGGGAAATATTCAGCAGAGTCCTGGTATTTCTGGGAGAAGAGGTCTGATGTGGGGGGGGGAAGGTGATGTATCTGTGAGAAAGCTGGTGTTTCTGGGAGAAAATGCCAGGTATCGGTGAGGAAACAGATGCTAGAGAGGGAAAAGGCTGGTATTTTGGGGAAAAAAGGCCGTTTTTTAAAGAATAAGCTGGCATTTCTGGGAGAATATGTCCCATCTTTGGGAGAAAACGGGTGTATGTGGGAGAAAATGTCGTGTATTTGGGAGAAAGCTGGTGTATGTGGGAGAAAAGGCCATTGTGATGGGAGTCAGTGTGATCTTGAGGAGTGGAAAGCAGTATTCTTGAGATGAAACGTGAGGTATTTCTAAGAGTCCTGGTATTTCTGGGAGAAAATGTCTTGTTTTGGAGAGCCAAAGTCCCATTTTGGGGGCAGAAGCTGGTATTTCTGTGACACTGCCATCTTGATGGGGGTAAGTGTGATCTTGAGGAGTGTAAAGCAGCATTTTGGTTAGAAAATGGGAGCTCTTCCTAAGAGCAGTGCTATTTCTGGGAGAAAAGGAGCTCTACTGGGCATAAAAATGGTGTATCTGTGATAAAATGCCACATTTCTGAAAGAAACTGTCCTCTTGCGGAGTGTAATGCTGTATGTTCCGGAGGAAATGGGAAATATTCAGCAGAGTCCTGGTATTTCTGGGAGAAGAGGTCTGATGTGGGGGGGGGAAGGTGATGTATCTGTGAGAAAGCTGGTGTTTCTGGGAGAAAATGCCAGGTATTGGTGAGGAAACAGATGCTAGAGAGGGAAAAGGCTGGTATTTTGGGGAAAAAAGGCCGTTTGTTAAAGAATAAGCTGGCATTTCTGGGAGAATATGTCCCATCGTTGGGAGAAAACGGGTGTATGTGGGAGAAAATGTCGTGTATTTGGGAGAAAGCTGGTGTATGTGGGAGAAAAGGCCATTGTGATGGGAGTCAGTGTGATCTTGAGGAGTGGAAAGCAGTATTCTTGAGATGAAACGTGAGGTATTTCTAAGAGTCCTGGTATTTCTGGGAGAAAATGTCTTGTTTTGGAGAGCCAAAGTCCCATTTTGGGGGCAGAAGCTGGTATTTCTGTGACACTGCCATCTTGATGGGGGTAAGTGTGATCTTGAGGAGTGTAAAGCAGCATTTTGGTTAGAAAATGGGAGCTCTTCCTAAGAGCAGTGCTATTTCTGGGAGAAAAGGAGCTCTACTGGGCATAAAAATGGTGTATCTGTGATAAAATGCCACATTTCTGAAAGAAACTGTCCTCTTGCGGAGTGTAATGCTGTATGTTCCGGAGGAAATGGGAAATATTCAGCAGAGTCCTGGTATTTCTGGGAGAAGAGGTCTGATGTGGGGGGGGGAAGGTGATGTATCTGTGAGAAAGCTGGTGTTTCTGGGAGAAAATGCCAGGTATTGGTGAGGAAACAGATGCTAGAGAGGGAAAAGGCTGGTATTTTGGGGAAAAAAGGCCGTTTTTTAAAGAATAAGCTGGCATTTCTGGGAGAATATGTCCCATCGTTGGGAGAAAACGGGTGTATGTGGGAGAAAATGTCGTGTATTTGGGAGAAAGCTGGTGTATGTGGGAGAAAAGGCCATTGTGATGGGAGTCAGTGTGATCTTGAGGAGTGGAAAGCAGTATTCTTGAGATGAAACGTGAGGTATTTCTAAGAGTGCTGGTATTTCTGGGAGAAAATGTCTTGTTTTGGAGAGCCAAAGTCCCATTTTGGGGGCAGAAGCTGGTATTTCTGTGACACTGCCATCTTGATGGGGGTAAGTGTGATCTTGAGGAGTGTAAAGCAGCATTTTGGTTAGAAAATGGGAGCTCTTCCTAAGAGCAGTGCTATTTCTGGGAGAAAAGGAGCTCTACTGGGCATAAAAATGGTGTATCTGTGATAAAATGCCACATTTCTGAAAGAAGCTGTCCTCTTGCGGAGTGTAATGCTGTATGTTCCGGAGGAAATGGGAAATATTCAGCAGAGTCCTGGTATTTCTGGGAGAAGAGGTCTGATGTGGGGGGGGGAAGGTGATGTATCTGTGAGAAAGCTGGTGTTTCTGGGAGAAAATGCCAGGTATTGGTGAGGAAACAGATGCTAGAGAGGGAAAAGGCTGGTATTTTGGGGAAAAGAGGCCGTTTGTTAAAGAATAAGCTGGCATTTCTGGGAGAATATGTCCCATCGTTGGGAGAAAACGGGTGTATGTGGGAGAAAATGTCGTGTATTTGGGAGAAAGCTGGTGTATGTGGGAGAAAAGGCCATTGTGATGGGAGTCAGTGTGATCTTGAGGAGTGGAAAGCAGTATTCTTGAGATGAAACGTGAGGTATTTCTAAGAGTCCTGGTATTTCTGGGAGAAAATGTCTTGTTTTGGAGAGCCAAAGTCCCATTTTGGGGGCAGAAGCTGGTATTTCTGTGACACTGCCATCTTGATGGGGGTAAGTGTGATCTTGAGGAGTGAAAAGCAGCATTTTGGTTAGAAAATGGGAGCTCTTCCTAAGAGCAGTGCTATTTCTGGGAGAAAAGGAGCTCTACTGGGCATAAAAATGGTGTATCTGTGATAAAATGCCACATTTCTGAAAGAAACTGTCCTCTTGCGGAGTGTAATGCTGTATGTTCCGGAGGAAATGGGAAATATTCAGCAGAGTCCTGGTATTTCTGGGAGAAGAGGTCTGATGTGGGGGGGGGAAGGTGATGTATCTGTGAGAAAGCTGGTGTTTCTGGGAGAAAATGCCAGGTATTGGTGAGGAAACAGATGCTAGAGAGGGAAAAGGCCATCCCTTTGGGAGAGAAGTGGTATTTCTGGGAGAAAATGCCCCAAATCGGGGAGTAAGTGTCATCCTGAGGCGTGTCATGGAGTAGATTTGGGAGGAAATGGAGGTGTTTCACAGAGTAGCGGCACTTCTGGGAGAAAATGTCCTCAGTGGGAAAGACAATGTCCTCTTGAGGGAAGAAAACAGGTCTTTCTTACAGCAAATGTCATCCAATTGGGAGAAAATCTCCTCTATTGGGGAGAAAAGTGGTCTTTCTGAGAGAAGGTGTCCTCTTCTTGGCTGCAAGTGTCCCAGTTGGCATTGTCATGGAGGCTTTTTGGGGAGAAAGCGTGTGGCAGTTGTAAGAGAAGGGGTATTTCTGGGAGCAAATCTCCTCTTTTTGGAAGAGAAGGTGAAATTTCCAAGGGAAAAGTGGCATTTCTGGGAGGAAATGACATAGCTGGGGGAGAAAAGTGGGAACCGGTGGGAAAGAAGATCTTGTACTGGACAGCAACGGTGGTCTTTTTGGTGTGCCAAGTGGTCTCTTGGGGAGACAACGTGGTAAATAGGGGAGACAATGTCCTCTGGAGGAGTGTCAAGTAGTATTTGGGAGAGCAAACGTCAGGTATTTCTCGGAAACCGGCTGTTTCTGGGAGATAGTAGCAGACTTGGTTGGAAAATGACAGGTGTTTGTGAGAAAGCTGGTATTTTGGGAAAAAAAGGCCGTTTTTTAAAGAATAAGCTGGCATTTCTGGGAGAATATGTCCCATCTTTGGGAGAAAACGGGTGTATGTGGGAGAAAATGTCGTGTATTTGGGAGAAAGCTGGTGTATGTGGGAGAAAAGGCCATTGTGATGGGAGTCAGTGTGATCTTGAGGAGTGGAAAGCAGTATTCTTGAGATGAAACGTGAGGTATTTCTAAGAGTCCTGGTATTTCTGGGAGAAAATGTCTTGTTTTGGAGAGCCAAAGTCCCATTTTGGGGGCAGAAGCTGGTATTTCTGTGACACTGCCATCTTGATGGGGGTAAGTGTGATCTTGAGGAGTGTAAAGCAGCATTTTGGTTAGAAAATGGGAGCTCTTCCTAAGAGCAGTGCTATTTCTGGGAGAAAAGGAGCTCTACTGGGCATAAAAATGGTGTATCTGTGATAAAATGCCACATTTCTGAAAGAAACTGTCCTCTTGCGGAGTGTAATGCTGTATGTTCCGGAGGAAATGGGAAATATTCAGCAGAGTCCTGGTATTTCTGGGAGAAGAGGTCTGATGTGGGGGGGGGAAGGTGATGTATCTGTGAGAAAGCTGGTGTTTCTGGGAGAAAATGCCAGGTATTGGTGAGGAAACAGATGCTAGAGAGGGAAAAGGCTGGTATTTTGGGGAAAAAAGGCCGTTTGTTAAAGAATAAGCTGGCATTTCTGGGAGAATATGTCCCATCGTTGGGAGAAAACGGGTGTATGTGGGAGAAAATGTCGTGTATTTGGGAGAAAGCTGGTGTATGTGGGAGAAAAGGCCATTGTGATGGGAGTCAGTGTGATCTTGAGGAGTGGAAAGCAGTATTCTTGAGATGAAACGTGAGGTATTTCTAAGAGTCCTGGTATTTCTGGGAGAAAATGTCTTGTTTTGGAGAGCCAAAGTCCCATTTTGGGGGCAGAAGCTGGTATTTCTGTGACACTGCCATCTTGATGGGGGTAAGTGTGATCTTGAGGAGTGTAAAGCAGCATTTTGGTTAGAAAATGGGAGCTCTTCCTAAGAGCAGTGCTATTTCTGGGAGAAAAGGAGCTCTACTGGGCATAAAAATGGTGTATCTGTGATAAAATGCCACATTTCTGAAAGAAACTGTCCTCTTGCGGAGTGTAATGCTGTATGTTCCGGAGGAAATGGGAAATATTCAGCAGAGTCCTGGTATTTCTGGGAGAAGAGGTCTGATGTGGGGGGGGGAAGGTGATGTATCTGTGAGAAAGCTGGTGTTTCTGGGAGAAAATGCCAGGTATTGGTGAGGAAACAGATGCTAGAGAGGGAAAAGGCTGGTATTTTGGGGAAAAAAGGCCGTTTTTTAAAGAATAAGCTGGCATTTCTGGGAGAATATGTCCCATCGTTGGGAGAAAACGGGTGTATGTGGGAGAAAATGTCGTGTATTTGGGAGAAAGCTGGTGTATGTGGGAGAAAAGGCCATTGTGATGGGAGTCAGTGTGATCTTGAGGAGTGGAAAGCAGTATTCTTGAGATGAAACGTGAGGTATTTCTAAGAGTCCTGGTATTTCTGGGAGAAAATGTCTTGTTTTGGAGAGCCAAAGTCCCATTTTGGGGGCAGAAGCTGGTATTTCTGTGACACTGCCATCTTGATGGGGGTAAGCGTGATCTTGAGGAGTGAAAAGCAGCATTTTGGTTAGAAAATGGGAGCTCTTCCTAAGAGCAGTGCTATTTCTGGGAGAAAAGGAGCTCTACTGGGCATAAAAATGGTGTATCTGTGATAAAATGCCACATTTCTGAAAGAAGCTGTCCTCTTGCGGAGTGTAATGCTGTATGTTCCGGAGGAAATGGGAAATATTCAGCAGAGTCCTGGTATTTCTGGGAGAAGAGGTCTGATGTGGGGGGCGGGAAGGTGATGTATCTGTGAGAAAGCTGGTGTTTCTGGGAGAAAATGCCAGGTATCGGTGAGGAAACTGATGCTAGAGAGGGAAAAGGCTGGTATTTTGGGGAAAAAAGGCCGTTTGTTAAAGAATAAGCTGGCATTTCTGGGAGAATATGTCCCATCGTTGGGAGAAAACGGGTGTATGTGGGAGAAAATGTCGTGTATTTGGGAGAAAGCTGGTGTATGTGGGAGAAAAGGCCATTGTGATGGGAGTCAGTGTGATCTTGAGGAGTGGAAAGCAGTATTCTTGAGATGAAACGTGAGGTATTTCTAAGAGTCCTGGTATTTCTGGGAGAAAATGTCTTGTTTTGGAGAGCCAAAGTCCCATTTTGGGGGCAGAAGCTGGTATTTCTGTGACACTGCCATCTTGATGGGGGTAAGTGTGATCTTGAGGAGTGAAAAGCAGCATTTTGGTTAGAAAATGGGAGCTCTTCCTAAGAGCAGTGCTATTTCTGGGAGAAAAGGAGCTCTACTGGGCATAAAAATGGTGTATCTGTGATAAAATGCCACATTTCTGAAAGAAACTGTCCTCTTGCGGAGTGTAATGCTGTATGTTCCGGAGGAAATGGGAAATATTCAGCAGAGTCCTGGTATTTCTGGGAGAAGAGGTCTGATGTGGGGGGGGGAAGGTGATGTATCTGTGAGAAAGCTGGTGTTTCTGGGAGAAAATGCCAGGTATTGGTGAGGAAACAGATGCTAGAGAGGGAAAAGGCTGGTATTTTGGGGAAAAAAGGCCGTTTGTTAAAGAATAAGCTGGCATTTCTGGGAGAATATGTCCCATCGTTGGGAGAAAACGGGTGTATGTGGGAGAAAATGTCGTGTATTTGGGAGAAAGCTGGTGTATGTGGGAGAAAAGGCCATTGTGATGGGAGTCAGTGTGATCTTGAGGAGTGGAAAGCAGTATTCTTGAGATGAAACGTGAGGTATTTCTAAGAGTCCTGGTATTTCTGGGAGAAAATGTCTTGTTTTGGAGAGCCAAAGTCCCATTTTGGGGGCAGAAGCTGGTATTTCTGTGACACTGCCATCTTGATGGGGGTAAGTGTGATCTTGAGGAGTGAAAAGCAGCATTTTGGTTAGAAAATGGGAGCTCTTCCTAAGAGCAGTGCTATTTCTGGGAGAAAAGGAGCTCTACTGGGCATAAAAATGGTGTATCTGTGATAAAATGCCACATTTCTGAAAGAAACTGTCCTCTTGCGGAGTGTAATGCTGTATGTTCCGGAGGAAATGGGAAATATTCAGCAGAGTCCTGGTATTTCTGGGAGAAGAGGTCTGATGTGGGGGGGGGAAGGTGATGTATCTGTGAGAAAGCTGGTGTTTCTGGGAGAAAATGCCAGGTATTGGTGAGGAAACAGATGCTAGAGAGGGAAAAGGCCATCCCTTTGGGAGAGAAGTGGTATTTCTGGGAGAAAATGCCCCAAATCGGGGAGTAAGTGTCATCCTGAGGCGTGTCATGGAGTAGATTTGGGAGGAAATGGAGGTGTTTCACAGAGTAGCGGCACTTCTGGGAGAAAATGTCCTCAGTGGGAAAGACAATGTCCTCTTGAGGGAAGAAAACAGGTCTTTCTTACAGCAAATGTCATCCAATTGGGAGAAAATCTCCTCTCTTGGGGAGAAAAGTGGTCTTTCTGAGAGAAGGTGTCCTCTTCTTGGCTGCAAGTGTCCCAGTTGGCATTGTCATGGAGGCTTTTTGGGGAGAAAGCGTGTGGCAGTTGTAAGAGAAGGGGTATTTCTGGGAGCAAATCTCCTCTTTTTGGAAGAGAAGGTGAAATTTCCAAGGGAAAAGTGGCATTTCTGGGAGGAAATGACATAGCTGGGGGAGAAAAGTGGGAACCGGTGGGAAAGAAGATCTTGTACTGGAGAGCAACGGTGGTCTTTTTGGTGTGCCAAGTGGTCTCTTGGGGAGACAACGTGGTAAATAGGGGAGACAATGTCCTCTGGAGGAGTGTCAAGTAGTATTTGGGAGAGCAAACGTCAGGTATTTCTCGGAAACCGGCTGTTTCTGGGAGATAGTAGCAGACTTGGTTGGAAAATGACAGGTGTTTGTGAGAAAGCTGGTATTTTGGGAAAAAAAGGCCGTTTTTTAAAGAATAAGCTGGCATTTCTGGGAGAATATGTCCCATCTTTGGGAGAAAACGGGTGTATGTGGGAGAAAATGTCGTGTATTTGGGAGAAAGCTGGTGTATGTGGGAGAAAAGGCCATTGTGATGGGAGTCAGTGTGATCTTGAGGAGTGGAAAGCAGTATTCTTGAGATGAAACGTGAGGTATTTCTAAGAGTCCTGGTATTTCTGGGAGAAAATGTCTTGTTTTGGAGAGCCAAAGTCCCATTTTGGGGGCAGAAGCTGGTATTTCTGTGACACTGCCATCTTGATGGGGGTAAGTGTGATCTTGAGGAGTGTAAAGCAGCATTTTGGTTAGAAAATGGGAGCTCTTCCTAAGAGCAGTGCTATTTCTGGGAGAAAAGGAGCTCTACTGGGCATAAAAATGGTGTATCTGTGATAAAATGCCACATTTCTGAAAGAAACTGTCCTCTTGCGGAGTGTAATGCTGTATGTTCCGGAGGAAATGGGAAATATTCAGCAGAGTCCTGGTATTTCTGGGAGAAGAGGTCTGATGTGGGGGGCGGGAAGGTGATGTATCTGTGAGAAAGCTGGTGTTTCTGGGAGAAAATGCCAGGTATCGGTGAGGAAACAGATGCTAGAGAGGGAAAAGGCTGGTATTTTGGGGAAAAAAGGCCGTTTGTTAAAGAATAAGCTGGCATTTCTGGGAGAATATGTCCCATCGTTGGGAGAAAACGGGTGTATGTGGGAGAAAATGTCGTGTATTTGGGAGAAAGCTGGTGTATGTGGGAGAAAAGGCCATTGTGATGGGAGTCAGTGTGATCTTGAGGAGTGGAAAGCAGTATTCTTGAGATGAAACGTGAGGTATTTCTAAGAGTCCTGGTATTTCTGGGAGAAAATGTCTTGTTTTGGAGAGCCAAAGTCCCATTTTGGGGGCAGAAGCTGGTATTTCTGTGACACTGCCATCTTGATGGGGGTAAGTGTGATCTTGAGGAGTGAAAAGCAGCATTTTGGTTAGAAAATGGGAGCTCTTCCTAAGAGCAGTGCTATTTCTGGGAGAAAAGGAGCTCTACTGGGCATAAAAATGGTGTATCTGTGATAAAATGCCACATTTCTGAAAGAAACTGTCCTCTTGCGGAGTGTAATGCTGTATGTTCCGGAGGAAATGGGAAATATTCAGCAGAGTCCTGGTATTTCTGGGAGAAGAGGTCTGATGTGGGGGGGGGAAGGTGATGTATCTGTGAGAAAGCTGGTGTTTCTGGGAGAAAATGCCAGGTATTGGTGAGGAAACAGATGCTAGAGAGGGAAAAGGCTGGTATTTTGGGGAAAAAAGGCCGTTTGTTAAAGAATAAGCTGGCATTTCTGGGAGAATATGTCCCATCGTTGGGAGAAAACGGGTGTATGTGGGAGAAAATGTCGTGTATTTGGGAGAAAGCTGGTGTATGTGGGAGAAAAGGCCATTGTGATGGGAGTCAGTGTGATCTTGAGGAGTGGAAAGCAGTATTCTTGAGATGAAACGTGAGGTATTTCTAAGAGTCCTGGTATTTCTGGGAGAAAATGTCTTGTTTTGGAGAGCCAAAGTCCCATTTTGGGGGCAGAAGCTGGTATTTCTGTGACACTGCCATCTTGATGGGGGTAAGTGTGATCTTGAGGAGTGAAAAGCAGCATTTTGGTTAGAAAATGGGAGCTCTTCCTAAGAGCAGTGCTATTTCTGGGAGAAAAGGAGCTCTACTGGGCATAAAAATGGTGTATCTGTGATAAAATGCCACATTTCTGAAAGAAACTGTCCTCTTGCGGAGTGTAATGCTGTATGTTCCGGAGGAAATGGGAAATATTCAGCAGAGTCCTGGTATTTCTGGGAGAAGAGGTCTGATGTGGGGGGGGGGAAGGTGATGTATCTGTGAGAAAGCTGGTGTTTCTGGGAGAAAATGCCAGGTATTGGTGAGGAAACAGATGCTAGAGAGGGAAAAGGCCATCCCTTTGGGAGAGAAGTGGTATTTCTGGGAGAAAATGCCCCAAATCGGGGAGTAAGTGTCATCCTGAGGCGTGTCATGGAGTAGATTTGGGAGGAAATGGAGGTGTTTCACAGAGTAGCGGCACTTCTGGGAGAAAATGTCCTCAGTGGGAAAGACAATGTCCTCTTGAGGGAAGAAAACAGGTCTTTCTTACAGCAAATGTCATCCAATTGGGAGAAAATCTCCTCTATTGGGGAGAAAAGTGGTCTTTCTGAGAGAAGGTGTCCTCTTCTTGGCTGCAAGTGTCCCAGTTGGCATTGTCATGGAGGCTTTTTGGGGAGAAAGCGTGTGGCAGTAGTAAGAGAAGGGGTATTTCTGGGAGCAAATCTCCTCTTTTTGGAAGAGAAGGTGAAATTTCCAAGGGAAAAGTGGCATTTCTGGGAGGAAATGACATAGCTGGGGGAGAAAAGTGGGAACCGGTGGGAAAGAAGATCTTGTACTGGACAGCAACAGTGGTCTTTTTGGTGTGCCAAGTGGTCTCTTGGGGAGACAACGTGGTAAATAGGGGAGACAATGTCCTCTGGAGGAGTGTCAAGTAGTATTTGGGAGAGCAAACGTCAGGTATTTCTCGGAAACCGGCTGTTTCTGGGAGATAGTAGCAGACTTGGTTGGAAAATGACAGGTGTTTGTGAGAAAGCTGGTATTTTGGGAAAAAAAGGCCGTTTTTTAAAGAATAAGCTGGCATTTCTGGGAGAATATGTCCCATCTTTGGGAGAAAACGGGTGTATGTGGGAGAAAATGTCGTGTATTTGGGAGAAAGCTGGTGTATGTGGGAGAAAAGGCCATTGTGATGGGAGTCAGTGTGATCTTGAGGAGTGGAAAGCAGTATTCTTGAGATGAAACGTGAGGTATTTCTAAGAGTCCTGGTATTTCTGGGAGAAAATGTCTTGTTTTGGAGAGCCAAAGTCCCATTTTGGGGGCAGAAGCTGGTATTTCTGTGACACTGCCATCTTGATGGGGGTAAGTGTGATCTTGAGGAGTGTAAAGCAGCATTTTGGTTAGAAAATGGGAGCTCTTCCTAAGAGCAGTGCTATTTCTGGGAGAAAAGGAGCTCTACTGGGCATAAAAATGGTGTATCTGTGATAAAATGCCACATTTCTGAAAGAAACTGTCCTCTTGCGGAGTGTAATGCTGTATGTTCCGGAGGAAATGGGAAATATTCAGCAGAGTCCTGGTATTTCTGGGAGAAGAGGTCTGATGTGGGGGGGGGAAGGTGATGTATCTGTGAGAAAGCTGGTGTTTCTGGGAGAAAATGCCAGGTATTGGTGAGGAAACAGATGCTAGAGAGGGAAAAGGCTGGTATTTTGGGGAAAAAAGGCCGTTTGTTAAAGAATAAGCTGGCATTTCTGGGAGAATATGTCCCATCGTTGGGAGAAAACGGGTGTATGTGGGAGAAAATGTCGTGTATTTGGGAGAAAGCTGGTGTATGTGGGAGAAAAGGCCATTGTGATGGGAGTCAGTGTGATCTTGAGGAGTGGAAAGCAGTATTCTTGAGATGAAACGTGAGGTATTTCTAAGAGTCCTGGTATTTCTGGGAGAAAATGTCTTGTTTTGGAGAGCCAAAGTCCCATTTTGGGGGCAGAAGCTGGTATTTCTGTGACACTGCCATCTTGATGGGGGTAAGTGTGATCTTGAGGAGTGTAAAGCAGCATTTTGGTTAGAAAATGGGAGCTCTTCCTAAGAGCAGTGCTATTTCTGGGAGAAAAGGAGCTCTACTGGGCATAAAAATGGTGTATCTGTGATAAAATGCCACATTTCTGAAAGAAACTGTCCTCTTGCGGAGTGTAATGCTGTATGTTCCGGAGGAAATGGGAAATATTCAGCAGAGTCCTGGTATTTCTGGGAGAAGAGGTCTGATGTGGGGGGGGGGAAGGTGATGTATCTGTGAGAAAGCTGGTGTTTCTGGGAGAAAATGCCAGGTATCGGTGAGGAAACAGATGCTAGAGAGGGAAAAGGCTGGTATTTTGGGGAAAAAAGGCCGTTTGTTAAAGAATAAGCTGGCATTTCTGGGAGAATATGTCCCATCGTTGGGAGAAAACGGGTGTATGTGGGAGAAAATGTCGTGTATTTGGGAGAAAGCTGGTGTATGTGGGAGAAAAGGCCATTGTGATGGGAGTCAGTGTGATCTTGAGGAGTGGAAAGCAGTATTCTTGAGATGAAACGTGAGGTATTTCTAAGAGTCCTGGTATTTCTGGGAGAAAATGTCTTGTTTTGGAGAGCCAAAGTCCCATTTTGGGGGCAGAAGCTGGTATTTCTGTGACACTGCCATCTTGATGGGGGTAAGTGTGATCTTGAGGAGTGTAAAGCAGCATTTTGGTTAGAAAATGGGAGCTCTTCCTAAGAGCAGTGCTATTTCTGGGAGAAAAGGAGCTCTACTGGGCATAAAAATGGTGTATCTGTGATAAAATGCCACATTTCTGAAAGAAACTGTCCTCTTGCGGAGTGTAATGCTGTATGTTCCGGAGGAAATGGGAAATATTCAGCAGAGTCCTGGTATTTCTGGGAGAAGAGGTCTGATGTGGGGGGGGGGAAGGTGATGTATCTGTGAGAAAGCTGGTGTTTCTGGGAGAAAATGCCAGGTATCGGTGAGGAAACAGATGCTAGAGAGGGAAAAGGCTGGTATTTTGGGGAAAAAAGGCCGTTTGTTAAAGAATAAGCTGGCATTTCTGGGAGAATATGTCCCATCGTTGGGAGAAAACGGGTGTATGTGGGAGAAAATGTCGTGTATTTGGGAGAAAGCTGGTGTATGTGGGAGAAAAGGCCATTGTGATGGGAGTCAGTGTGATCTTGAGGAGTGGAAAGCAGTATTCTTGAGATGAAACGTGAGGTATTTCTAAGAGTCCTGGTATTTCTGGGAGAAAATGTCTTGTTTTGGAGAGCCAAAGTCCCATTTTGGGGGCAGAAGCTGGTATTTCTGTGACACTGCCATCTTGATGGGGGTAAGTGTGATCTTGAGGAGTGAAAAGCAGCATTTTGGTTAGAAAATGGGAGCTCTTCCTAAGAGCAGTGCTATTTCTGGGAGAAAAGGAGCTCTACTGGGCATAAAAATGGTGTATCTGTGATAAAATGCCACATTTCTGAAAGAAACTGTCCTCTTGCGGAGTGTAATGCTGTATGTTCCGGAGGAAATGGGAAATATTCAGCAGAGTCCTGGTATTTCTGGGAGAAGAGGTCTGATGTGGGGGGGGGGGAAGGTGATGTATCTGTGAGAAAGCTGGTGTTTCTGGGAGAAAATGCCAGGTATCGGTGAGGAAACAGATGCTAGAGAGGGAAAAGGCTGGTATTTTGGGGAAAAAAGGCCGTTTGTTAAAGAATAAGCTGGCATTTCTGGGAGAATATGTCCCATCGTTGGGAGAAAACGGGTGTATGTGGGAGAAAATGTCGTGTATTTGGGAGAAAGCTGGTGTATGTGGGAGAAAAGGCCATTGTGATGGGAGTCAGTGTGATCTTGAGGAGTGGAAAGCAGTATTCTTGAGATGAAACGTGAGGTATTTCTAAGAGTCCTGGTATTTCTGGGAGAAAATGTCTTGTTTTGGAGAGCCAAAGTCCCATTTTGGGGGCAGAAGCTGGTATTTCTGTGACACTGCCATCTTGATGGGGGTAAGTGTGATCTTGAGGAGTGAAAAGCAGCATTTTGGTTAGAAAATGGGAGCTCTTCCTAAGAGCAGTGCTATTTCTGGGAGAAAAGGAGCTCTACTGGGCATAAAAATGGTGTATCTGTGATAAAATGCCACATTTCTGAAAGAAACTGTCCTCTTGCGGAGTGTAATGCTGTATGTTCCGGAGGAAATGGGAAATATTCAGCAGAGTCCTGGTATTTCTGGGAGAAGAGGTCTGATGTGGGGGGGGGGGAAGGTGATGTATCTGTGAGAAAGCTGGTGTTTCTGGGAGAAAATGCCAGGTATTGGTGAGGAAACAGATGCTAGAGAGGGAAAAGGCTGGTATTTTGGGGAAAAAAGGCCGTTTGTTAAAGAATAAGCTGGCATTTCTGGGAGAATATGTCCCATCGTTGGGAGAAAACGGGTGTATGTGGGAGAAAATGTCGTGTATTTGGGAGAAAGCTGGTGTATGTGGGAGAAAAGGCCATTGTGATGGGAGTCAGTGTGATCTTGAGGAGTGGAAAGCAGTATTCTTGAGATGAAACGTGAGGTATTTCTAAGAGTCCTGGTATTTCTGGGAGAAAATGTCTTGTTTTGGAGAGCCAAAGTCCCATTTTGGGATCAGAAGCTGGTATTTCTGTGACACTGCCATCTTGATGGGGGTAAGTGTGATCTTGAGGAGTGAAAAGCAGCATTTTGGTTAGAAAATGGGAGCTCTTCCTAAGAGCAGTGCTATTTCTGGGAGAAAAGGAGCTCTACTGGGCATAAAAATGGTGTATCTGTGATAAAATGCCACATTTCTGAAAGAAACTGTCCTCTTGCGGAGTGTAATGCTGTATGTTCCGGAGGAAATGGGAAATATTCAGCAGAGTCCTGGTATTTCTGGGAGAAGAGGTCTGATGTGGGGGGGGGGAAGGTGATGTATCTGTGAGAAAGCTGGTGTTTCTGGGAGAAAATGCCAGGTATTGGTGAGGAAACAGATGCTAGAGAGGGAAAAGGCTGGTATTTTGGGGAAAAAAGGCCGTTTGTTAAAGAATAAGCTGGCATTTCTGGGAGAATATGTCCCATCGTTGGGAGAAAACGGGTGTATGTGGGAGAAAATGTCGTGTATTTGGGAGAAAGCTGGTGTATGTGGGAGAAAAGGCCATTGTGATGGGAGTCAGTGTGATCTTGAGGAGTGGAAAGCAGTATTCTTGAGATGAAACGTGAGGTATTTCTAAGAGTCCTGGTATTTCTGGGAGAAAATGTCTTGTTTTGGAGAGCCAAAGTCCCATTTTGGGGGCAGAAGCTGGTATTTCTGTGACACTGCCATCTTGATGGGGGTAAGTGTGATCTTGAGGAGTGAAAAGCAGCATTTTGGTTAGAAAATGGGAGCTCTTCCTAAGAGCAGTGCTATTTCTGGGAGAAAAGGAGCTCTACTGGGCATAAAAATGGTGTATCTGTGATAAAATGCCACATTTCTGAAAGAAACTGTCCTCTTGCGGAGTGTAATGCTGTATGTTCCGGAGGAAATGGGAAATATTCAGCAGAGTCCTGGTATTTCTGGGAGAAGAGGTCTGATGTGGGGGGGGGGGAAGGTGATGTATCTGTGAGAAAGCTGGTGTTTCTGGGAGAAAATGCCAGGTATCGGTGAGGAAACAGATGCTAGAGAGGGAAAAGGCTGGTATTTTGGGGAAAAAAGGCCGTTTGTTAAAGAATAAGCTGGCATTTCTGGGAGAATATGTCCCATCGTTGGGAGAAAACGGGTGTATGTGGGAGAAAATGTCGTGTATTTGGGAGAAAGCTGGTGTATGTGGGAGAAAAGGCCATTGTGATGGGAGTCAGTGTGATCTTGAGGAGTGGAAAGCAGTATTCTTGAGATGAAACGTGAGGTATTTCTAAGAGTCCTGGTATTTCTGGGAGAAAATGTCTTGTTTTGGAGAGCCAAAGTCCCATTTTGGGGGCAGAAGCTGGTATTTCTGTGACACTGCCATCTTGATGGGGGTAAGTGTGATCTTGAGGAGTGAAAAGCAGCATTTTGGTTAGAAAATGGGAGCTCTTCCTAAGAGCAGTGCTATTTCTGGGAGAAAAGGAGCTCTACTGGGCATAAAAATGGTGTATCTGTGATAAAATGCCACATTTCTGAAAGAAACTGTCCTCTTGCGGAGTGTAATGCTGTATGTTCCGGAGGAAATGGGAAATATTCAGCAGAGTCCTGGTATTTCTGGGAGAAGAGGTCTGATGTGGGGGGCGGGAAGGTGATGTATCTGTGAGAAAGCTGGTGTTTCTGGGAGAAAATGCCAGGTATCGGTGAGGAAACAGATGCTAGAGAGGGAAAAGGCTGGTATTTTGGGGAAAAAAGGCCGTTTGTTAAAGAATAAGCTGGCATTTCTGGGAGAATATGTCCCATCGTTGGGAGAAAACGGGTGTATGTGGGAGAAAATGTCGTGTATTTGGGAGAAAGCTGGTGTATGTGGGAGAAAAGGCCATTGTGATGGGAGTCAGTGTGATCTTGAGGAGTGGAAAGCAGTATTCTTGAGATGAAACGTGAGGTATTTCTAAGAGTCCTGGTATTTCTGGGAGAAAATGTCTTGTTTTGGAGAGCCAAAGTCCCATTTTGGGGGCAGAAGCTGGTATTTCTGTGACACTGCCATCTTGATGGGGGTAAGTGTGATCTTGAGGAGTGTAAAGCAGCATTTTGGTTAGAAAATGGGAGCTCTTCCTAAGAGCAGTGCTATTTCTGGGAGAAAAGGAGCTCTACTGGGCATAAAAATGGTGTATCTGTGATAAAATGCCACATTTCTGAAAGAAACTGTCCTCTTGCGGAGTGTAATGCTGTATGTTCCGGAGGAAATGGGAAATATTCAGCAGAGTCCTGGTATTTCTGGGAGAAGAGGTCTGATGTGGGGGGGGGAAGGTGATGTATCTGTGAGAAAGCTGGTGTTTCTGGGAGAAAATGCCAGGTATTGGTGAGGAAACAGATGCTAGAGAGGGAAAAGGCTGGTATTTTGGGGAAAAAAGGCCGTTTGTTAAAGAATAAGCTGGCATTTCTGGGAGAATATGTCCCATCGTTGGGAGAAAACGGGTGTATGTGGGAGAAAATGTCGTGTATTTGGGAGAAAGCTGGTGTATGTGGGAGAAAAGGCCATTGTGATGGGAGTCAGTGTGATCTTGAGGAGTGGAAAGCAGTATTCTTGAGATGAAACGTGAGGTATTTCTAAGAGTCCTGGTATTTCTGGGAGAAAATGTCTTGTTTTGGAGAGCCAAAGTCCCATTTTGGGGGCAGAAGCTGGTATTTCTGTGACACTGCCATCTTGATGGGGGTAAGTGTGATCTTGAGGAGTGTAAAGCAGCATTTTGGTTAGAAAATGGGAGCTCTTCCTAAGAGCAGTGCTATTTCTGGGAGAAAAGGAGCTCTACTGGGCATAAAAATGGTGTATCTGTGATAAAATGCCACATTTCTGAAAGAAACTGTCCTCTTGCGGAGTGTAATGCTGTATGTTCCGGAGGAAATGGGAAATATTCAGCAGAGTCCTGGTATTTCTGGGAGAAGAGGTCTGATGTGGGGGGGGGAAGGTGATGTATCTGTGAGAAAGCTGGTGTTTCTGGGAGAAAATGCCAGGTATTGGTGAGGAAACAGATGCTAGAGAGGGAAAAGGCTGGTATTTTGGGGAAAAAAGGCCGTTTGTTAAAGAATAAGCTGGCATTTCTGGGAGAATATGTCCCATCGTTGGGAGAAAACGGGTGTATGTGGGAGAAAATGTCGTGTATTTGGGAGAAAGCTGGTGTATGTGGGAGAAAAGGCCATTGTGATGGGAGTCAGTGTGATCTTGAGGAGTGGAAAGCAGTATTCTTGAGATGAAACGTGAGGTATTTCTAAGAGTCCTGGTATTTCTGGGAGAAAATGTCTTGTTTTGGAGAGCCAAAGTCCCATTTTGGGGGCAGAAGCTGGTATTTCTGTGACACTGCCATCTTGATGGGGGTAAGTGTGATCTTGAGGAGTGAAAAGCAGCATTTTGGTTAGAAAATGGGAGCTCTTCCTAAGAGCAGTGCTATTTCTGGGAGAAAAGGAGCTCTACTGGGCATAAAAATGGTGTATCTGTGATAAAATGCCACATTTCTGAAAGAAACTGTCCTCTTGCGGAGTGTAATGCTGTATGTTCCGGAGGAAATGGGAAATATTCAGCAGAGTCCTGGTATTTCTGGGAGAAGAGGTCTGATGTGGGGGGGGGAAGGTGATGTATCTGTGAGAAAGCTGGTGTTTCTGAGAGAAAATGCCAGGTATTGGTGAGGAAACAGATGCTAGAGAGGGAAAAGGCTGGTATTTTGGGGAAAAAAGGCCGTTTGTTAAAGAATAAGCTGGCATTTCTGGGAGAATATGTCCCATCGTTGGGAGAAAACGGGTGTATGTGGGAGAAAATGTCGTGTATTTGGGAGAAAGCTGGTGTATGTGGGAGAAAAGGCCATTGTGATGGGAGTCAGTGTGATCTTGAGGAGTGGAAAGCAGTATTCTTGAGATGAAACGTGAGGTATTTCTAAGAGTCCTGGTATTTCTGGGAGAAAATGTCTTGTTTTGGAGAGCCAAAGTCCCATTTTGGGGGCAGAAGCTGGTATTTCTGTGACACTGCCATCTTGATGGGGGTAAGTGTGATCTTGAGGAGTGTAAAGCAGCATTTTGGTTAGAAAATGGGAGCTCTTCCTAAGAGCAGTGCTATTTCTGGGAGAAAAGGAGCTCTACTGGGCATAAAAATGGTGTATCTGTGATAAAATGCCACATTTCTGAAAGAAACTGTCCTCTTGCGGAGTGTAATGCTGTATGTTCCGGAGGAAATGGGAAATATTCAGCAGAGTCCTGGTATTTCTGGGAGAAGAGGTCTGATGTGGGGGGGGGGAAGGTGATGTATCTGTGAGAAAGCTGGTGTTTCTGGGAGAAAATGCCAGGTATCGGTGAGGAAACAGATGCTAGAGAGGGAAAAGGCTGGTATTTTGGGGAAAAAAGGCCGTTTTTTAAAGAATAAGCTGGCATTTCTGGGAGAATATGTCCCATCTTTGGGAGAAAACGGGTGTATGTGGGAGAAAATGTCGTGTATTTGGGAGAAAGCTGGTGTATGTGGGAGAAAAGGCCATTGTGATGGGAGTCAGTGTGATCTTGAGGAGTGGAAAGCAGTATTCTTGAGATGAAACGTGAGGTATTTCTAAGAGTCCTGGTATTTCTGGGAGAAAATGTCTTGTTTTGGAGAGCCAAAGTCCCATTTTGGGGGCAGAAGCTGGTATTTCTGTGACACTGCCATCTTGATGGGGGTAAGTGTGATCTTGAGGAGTGTAAAGCAGCATTTTGGTTAGAAAATGGGAGCTCTTCCTAAGAGCAGTGCTATTTCTGGGAGAAAAGGAGCTCTACTGGGCATAAAAATGGTGTATCTGTGATAAAATGCCACATTTCTGAAAGAAACTGTCCTCTTGCGGAGTGTAATGCTGTATGTTCCGGAGGAAATGGGAAATATTCAGCAGAGTCCTGGTATTTCTGGGAGAAGAGGTCTGATGTGGGGGGGGGAAGGTGATGTATCTGTGAGAAAGCTGGTGTTTCTGGGAGAAAATGCCAGGTATTGGTGAGGAAACAGATGCTAGAGAGGGAAAAGGCTGGTATTTTGGGGAAAAAAGGCCGTTTGTTAAAGAATAAGCTGGCATTTCTGGGAGAATATGTCCCATCGTTGGGAGAAAACGGGTGTATGTGGGAGAAAATGTCGTGTATTTGGGAGAAAGCTGGTGTATGTGGGAGAAAAGGCCATTGTGATGGGAGTCAGTGTGATCTTGAGGAGTGGAAAGCAGTATTCTTGAGATGAAATGTGAGGTATTTCTAAGAGTCCTGGTATTTCTGGGAGAAAATGTCTTGTTTTGGAGAGCCAAAGTCCCATTTTGGGGGCAGAAGCTGGTATTTCTGTGACACTGCCATCTTGATGGGGGTAAGTGTGATCTTGAGGAGTGTAAAGCAGCATTTTGGTTAGAAAATGGGAGCTCTTCCTAAGAGCAGTGCTATTTCTGGGAGAAAAGGAGCTCTACTGGGCATAAAAATGGTGTATCTGTGATAAAATGCCACATTTCTGAAAGAAACTGTCCTCTTGCGGAGTGTAATGCTGTATGTTCCGGAGGAAATGGGAAATATTCAGCAGAGTCCTGGTATTTCTGGGAGAAGAGGTCTGATGTGGGGGGGGGAAGGTGATGTATCTGTGAGAAAGCTGGTGTTTCTGGGAGAAAATGCCAGGTATTGGTGAGGAAACAGATGCTAGAGAGGGAAAAGGCCATCCCTTTGGGAGAGAAGTGGTATTTCTGGGAGAAAATGCCCCAAATCGGGGAGTAAGTGTCATCCTGAGGCGTGTCATGGAGTAGATTTGGGAGGAAATGGAGGTGTTTCACAGAGTAGCGGCACTTCTGGGAGAAAATGTCCTCAGTGGGAAAGACAATGTCCTCTTGAGGGAAGAAAACAGGTCTTTCTTACAGCAAATGTCATCCAATTGGGAGAAAATCTCCTCTCTTGGGGAGAAAAGTGGTCTTTCTGAGAGAAGGTGTCCTCTTCTTGGCTGCAAGTGTCCCAGTTGGCATTGTCATGGAGGCTTTTTGGGGAGAAAGCGTGTGGCAGTAGTAAGAGAAGGGGTATTTCTGGGAGCAAATCTCCTCTTTTTGGAAGAGAAGGTGAAATTTCCAAGGGAAAAGTGGCATTTCTGGGAGGAAATGACATAGCTGGGGGAGAAAAGTGGGAACCGGTGGGAAAGAAGATCTTGTACTGGAGAGCAACGGTGGTCTTTTTGGTGTGCCAAGTGGTCTCTTGGGGAGACAACGTGGTAAATAGGGGAGACAATGTCCTCTGGAGGAGTGTCAAGTAGTATTTGGGAGAGCAAACGTCAGGTATTTCTCGGAAACCGGCTGTTTCTGGGAGATAGTAGCAGACTTGGTTGGAAAATGACAGGTGTTTGTGAGAAAGCTGGTATTTTGGGAAAAAAAGGCCGTTTTTTAAAGAATAAGCTGGCATTTCTGGGAGAATATGTCCCATCGTTGGGAGAAAACGGGTGTATGTGGGAGAAAATGTCGTGTATTTGGGAGAAAGCTGGTGTATGTGGGAGAAAAGGCCATTGTGATGGGAGTCAGTGTGATCTTGAGGAGTGGAAAGCAGTATTCTTGAGATGAAACGTGAGGTATTTCTAAGAGTCCTGGTATTTCTGGGAGAAAATGTCTTGTTTTGGAGAGCCAAAGTCCCATTTTGGGGGCAGAAGCTGGTATTTCTGTGACACTGCCATCTTGATGGGGGTAAGTGTGATCTTGAGGAGTGAAAAGCAGCATTTTGGTTAGAAAATGGGAGCTCTTCCTAAGAGCAGTGCTATTTCTGGGAGAAAAGGAGCTCTACTGGGCATAAAAATGGTGTATCTGTGATAAAATGCCACATTTCTGAAAGAAACTGTCCTCTTGCGGAGTGTAATGCTGTATGTTCCGGAGGAAATGGGAAATATTCAGCAGAGTCCTGGTATTTCTGGGAGAAGAGGTCTGATGTGGGGGGGGGAAGGTGATGTATCTGTGAGAAAGCTGGTGTTTCTGAGAGAAAATGCTAGGTATTGGTGAGGAAACAGATGCTAGAGAGGGAAAAGTCTGGTATTTTGGGGAAAAAAGGCCGTTTGTTAAAGAATAAGCTGGCATTTCTGGGAGAATATGTCCCATCGTTGGGAGAAAACGGGTGTATGTGGGAGAAAATGTCGTGTATTTGGGAGAAAGCTGGTGTATGTGGGAGAAAAGGCCATTGTGATGGGAGTCAGTGTGATCTTGAGGAGTGGAAAGCAGTATTCTTGAGATGAAACGTGAGGTATTTCTAAGAGTCCTGGTATTTCTGGGAGAAAATGTCTTGTTTTGGAGAGCCAAAGTCCCATTTTGGGGGCAGAAGCTGGTATTTCTGTGACACTGCCATCTTGATGGGGGTAAGTGTGATCTTGAGGAGTGAAAAGCAGCATTTTGGTTAGAAAATGGGAGCTCTTCCTAAGAGCAGTGCTATTTCTGGGAGAAAAGGAGCTCTACTGGGCATAAAAATGGTGTATCTGTGATAAAATGCCACATTTCTGAAAGAAACTGTCCTCTTGCGGAGTGTAATGCTGTATGTTCCGGAGGAAATGGGAAATATTCAGCAGAGTCCTGGTATTTCTGGGAGAAGAGGTCTGATGTGGGGGGGGGAAGGTGATGTATCTGTGAGAAAGCTGGTGTTTCTGAGAGAAAATGCCAGGTATTGGTGAGGAAACAGATGCTAGAGAGGGAAAAGGCTGGTATTTTGGGGAAAAAAGGCCGTTTTTTAAAGAATAAGCTGGCATTTCTGGGAGAATATGTCCCATCGTTGGGAGAAAACGGGTGTATGTGGGAGAAAATGTCGTGTATTTGGGAGAAAGCTGGTGTATGTGGGAGAAAAGGCCATTGTGATGGGAGTCAGTGTGATCTTGAGGAGTGGAAAGCAGTATTCTTGAGATGAAACGTGAGGTATTTCTAAGAGTCCTGGTATTTCTGGGAGAAAATGTCTTGTTTTGGAGAGCCAAAGTCCCATTTTGGGGGCAGAAGCTGGTATTTCTGTGACACTGCCATCTTGATGGGGGTAAGCGTGATCTTGAGGAGTGAAAAGCAGCATTTTGGTTAGAAAATGGGAGCTCTTCCTAAGAGCAGTGCTATTTCTGGGAGAAAAGGAGCTCTACTGGGCATAAAAATGGTGTATCTGTGATAAAATGCCACATTTCTGAAAGAAACTGTCCTCTTGCGGAGTGTAATGCTGTATGTTCCGGAGGAAATGGGAAATATTCAGCAGAGTCCTGGTATTTCTGGGAGAAGAGGTCTGATGTGGGGGGGGGAAGGTGATGTATCTGTGAGAAAGCTGGTGTTTCTGGGAGAAAATGCCAGGTATTGGTGAGGAAACAGATGCTAGAGAGGGAAAAGGCTGGTATTTTGGGGAAAAAAGGCCGTTTGTTAAAGAATAAGCTGGCATTTCTGGGAGAATATGTCCCATCGTTGGGAGAAAACGGGTGTATGTGGGAGAAAATGTCGTGTATTTGGGAGAAAGCTGGTGTATGTGGGAGAAAAGGCCATTGTGATGGGAGTCAGTGTGATCTTGAGGAGTGGAAAGCAGTATTCTTGAGATGAAACGTGAGGTATTTCTAAGAGTCCTGGTATTTCTGGGAGAAAATGTCTTGTTTTGGAGAGCCAAAGTCCCATTTTGGGATCAGAAGCTGGTATTTCTGTGACACTGCCATCTTGATGGGGGTAAGCGTGATCTTGAGGAGTGTAAAGCAGCATTTTGGTTAGAAAATGGGAGCTCTTCCTAAGAGCAGTGCTATTTCTGGGAGAAAAGGAGCTCTACTGGGCATAAAAATGGTGTATCTGTGATAAAATGCCACATTTCTGAAAGAAACTGTCCTCTTGCGGAGTGTAATGCTGTATGTTCCGGAGGAAATGGGAAATATTCAGCAGAGTCCTGGTATTTCTGGGAGAAGAGGTCTGATGTGGGGGGGGGAAGGTGATGTATCTGTGAGAAAGCTGGTGTTTCTGGGAGAAAATGCCAGGTATTGGTGAGGAAACAGATGCTAGAGAGGGAAAAGGCTGGTATTTTGGGGAAAAAAGGCCGTTTTTTAAAGAATAAGCTGGCATTTCTGGGAGAATATGTCCCATCGTTGGGAGAAAACGGGTGTATGTGGGAGAAAATGTCGTGTATTTGGGAGAAAGCTGGTGTATGTGGGAGAAAAGGCCATTGTGATGGGAGTCAGTGTGATCTTGAGGAGTGGAAAGCAGTATTCTTGAGATGAAACGTGAGGTATTTCTAAGAGTCCTGGTATTTCTGGGAGAAAATGTCTTGTTTTGGAGAGCCAAAGTCCCATTTTGGGGGCAGAAGCTGGTATTTCTGTGACACTGCCATCTTGATGGGGGTAAGTGTGATCTTGAGGAGTGTAAAGCAGCATTTTGGTTAGAAAATGGGAGCTCTTCCTAAGAGCAGTGCTATTTCTGGGAGAAAAGGAGCTCTACTGGGCATAAAAATGGTGTATCTGTGATAAAATGCCACATTTCTGAAAGAAACTGTCCTCTTGCGGAGTGTAATGCTGTATGTTCCGGAGGAAATGGGAAATATTCAGCAGAGTCCTGGTATTTCTGGGAGAAGAGGTCTGATGTGGGGGGGGGAAGGTGATGTATCTGTGAGAAAGCTGGTGTTTCTGGGAGAAAATGCCAGGTATCGGTGAGGAAACAGATGCTAGAGAGGGAAAAGGCTGGTATTTTGGGGAAAAAAGGCCGTTTTTTAAAGAATAAGCTGGCATTTCTGGGAGAATATGTCCCATCTTTGGGAGAAAACGGGTGTATGTGGGAGAAAATGTCGTGTATTTGGGAGAAAGCTGGTGTATGTGGGAGAAAAGGCCATTGTGATGGGAGTCAGTGTGATCTTGAGGAGTGGAAAGCAGTATTCTTGAGATGAAACGTGAGGTATTTCTAAGAGTCCTGGTATTTCTGGGAGAAAATGTCTTGTTTTGGAGAGCCAAAGTCCCATTTTGGGGGCAGAAGCTGGTATTTCTGTGACACTGCCATCTTGATGGGGGTAAGCGTGATCTTGAGGAGTGAAAAGCAGCATTTTGGTTAGAAAATGGGAGCTCTTCCTAAGAGCAGTGCTATTTCTGGGAGAAAAGGAGCTCTACTGGGCATAAAAATGGTGTATCTGTGATAAAATGCCACATTTCTGAAAGAAACTGTCCTCTTGCGGAGTGTAATGCTGTATGTTCCGGAGGAAATGGGAAATATTCAGCAGAGTCCTGGTATTTCTGGGAGAAGAGGTCTGATGTGGGGGGGGGGAAGGTGATGTATCTGTGAGAAAGCTGGTGTTTCTGGGAGAAAATGCCAGGTATCGGTGAGGAAACAGATGCTAGAGAGGGAAAAGGCTGGTATTTTGGGGAAAAAAGGCCGTTTTTTAAAGAATAAGCTGGCATTTCTGGGAGAATATGTCCCATCTTTGGGAGAAAACGGGTGTATGTGGGAGAAAATGTCGTGTATTTGGGAGAAAGCTGGTGTATGTGGGAGAAAAGGCCATTGTGATGGGAGTCAGTGTGATCTTGAGGAGTGGAAAGCAGTATTCTTGAGATGAAACGTGAGGTATTTCTAAGAGTCCTGGTATTTCTGGGAGAAAATGTCTTGTTTTGGAGAGCCAAAGTCCCATTTTGGGGGCAGAAGCTGGTATTTCTGTGACACTGCCATCTTGATGGGGGTAAGTGTGATCTTGAGGAGTGTAAAGCAGCATTTTGGTTAGAAAATGGGAGCTCTTCCTAAGAGCAGTGCTATTTCTGGGAGAAAAGGAGCTCTACTGGGCATAAAAATGGTGTATCTGTGATAAAATGCCACATTTCTGAAAGAAACTGTCCTCTTGCGGAGTGTAATGCTGTATGTTCCGGAGGAAATGGGAAATATTCAGCAGAGTCCTGGTATTTCTGGGAGAAGAGGTCTGATGTGGGGGGGGGGAAGGTGATGTATCTGTGAGAAAGCTGGTGTTTCTGGGAGAAAATGCCAGGTATCGGTGAGGAAACAGATGCTAGAGAGGGAAAAGGCTGGTATTTTGGGGAAAAAAGGCCGTTTTTTAAAGAATAAGCTGGCATTTCTGGGAGAATATGTCCCATCTTTGGGAGAAAACGGGTGTATGTGGGAGAAAATGTCGTGTATTTGGGAGAAAGCTGGTGTATGTGGGAGAAAAGGCCATTGTGATGGGAGTCAGTGTGATCTTGAGGAGTGGAAAGCAGTATTCTTGAGATGAAACGTGAGGTATTTCTAAGAGTCCTGGTATTTCTGGGAGAAAATGTCTTGTTTTGGAGAGCCAAAGTCCCATTTTGGGATCAGAAGCTGGTATTTCTGTGACACTGCCATCTTGATGGGGGTAAGCGTGATCTTGAGGAGTGTAAAGCAGCATTTTGGTTAGAAAATGGGAGCTCTTCCTAAGAGCAGTGCTATTTCTGGGAGAAAAGGAGCTCTACTGGGCATAAAAATGGTGTATCTGTGATAAAATGCCACATTTCTGAAAGAAACTGTCCTCTTGCGGAGTGTAATGCTGTATGTTCCGGAGGAAATGGGAAATATTCAGCAGAGTCCTGGTATTTCTGGGAGAAGAGGTCTGATGTGGGGGGGGGAAGGTGATGTATCTGTGAGAAAGCTGGTGTTTCTGGGAGAAAATGCCAGGTATTGGTGAGGAAACAGATGCTAGAGAGGGAAAAGGCTGGTATTTTGGGGAAAAAAGGCCGTTTGTTAAAGAATAAGCTGGCATTTCTGGGAGAATATGTCCCATCGTTGGGAGAAAACGGGTGTATGTGGGAGAAAATGTCGTGTATTTGGGAGAAAGCTGGTGTATGTGGGAGAAAAGGCCATTGTGATGGGAGTCAGTGTGATCTTGAGGAGTGGAAAGCAGTATTCTTGAGATGAAACGTGAGGTATTTCTAAGAGTCCTGGTATTTCTGGGAGAAAATGTCTTGTTTTGGAGAGCCAAAGTCCCATTTTGGGATCAGAAGCTGGTATTTCTGTGACACTGCCATCTTGATGGGGGTAAGCGTGATCTTGAGGAGTGTAAAGCAGCATTTTGGTTAGAAAATGGGAGCTCTTCCTAAGAGCAGTGCTATTTCTGGGAGAAAAGGAGCTCTACTGGGCATAAAAATGGTGTATCTGTGATAAAATGCCACATTTCTGAAAGAAACTGTCCTCTTGCGGAGTGTAATGCTGTATGTTCCGGAGGAAATGGGAAATATTCAGCAGAGTCCTGGTATTTCTGGGAGAAGAGGTCTGATGTGGGGGGGGGAAGGTGATGTATCTGTGAGAAAGCTGGTGTTTCTGGGAGAAAATGCCAGGTATTGGTGAGGAAACAGATGCTAGAGAGGGAAAAGGCTGGTATTTTGGGGAAAAAAGGCCGTTTGTTAAAGAATAAGCTGGCATTTCTGGGAGAATATGTCCCATCTTTGGGAGAAAACGGGTGTATGTGGGAGAAAATGTCGTGTATTTGGGAGAAAGCTGGTGTATGTGGGAGAAAAGGCCATTGTGATGGGAGTCAGTGTGATCTTGAGGAGTGGAAAGCAGTATTCTTGAGATGAAACGTGAGGTATTTCTAAGAGTCCTGGTATTTCTGGGAGAAAATGTCTTGTTTTGGAGAGCCAAAGTCCCATTTTGGGGGCAGAAGCTGGTATTTCTGTGACACTGCCATCTTGATGGGGGTAAGTGTGATCTTGAGGAGTGTAAAGCAGCATTTTGGTTAGAAAATGGGAGCTCTTCCTAAGAGCAGTGCTATTTCTGGGAGAAAAGGAGCTCTACTGGGCATAAAAATGGTGTATCTGTGATAAAATGCCACATTTCTGAAAGAAACTGTCCTCTTGCGGAGTGTAATGCTGTATGTTCCGGAGGAAATGGGAAATATTCAGCAGAGTCCTGGTATTTCTGGGAGAAGAGGTCTGATGTGGGGGGGGGGAAGGTGATGTATCTGTGAGAAAGCTGGTGTTTCTGGGAGAAAATGCCAGGTATCGGTGAGGAAACAGATGCTAGAGAGGGAAAAGGCTGGTATTTTGGGGAAAAAAGGCCGTTTTTTAAAGAATAAGCTGGCATTTCTGGGAGAATATGTCCCATCTTTGGGAGAAAACGGGTGTATGTGGGAGAAAATGTCGTGTATTTGGGAGAAAGCTGGTGTATGTGGGAGAAAAGGCCATTGTGATGGGAGTCAGTGTGATCTTGAGGAGTGGAAAGCAGTATTCTTGAGATGAAACGTGAGGTATTTCTAAGAGTCCTGGTATTTCTGGGAGAAAATGTCTTGTTTTGGAGAGCCAAAGTCCCATTTTGGGGGCAGAAGCTGGTATTTCTGTGACACTGCCATCTTGATGGGGGTAAGTGTGATCTTGAGGAGTGTAAAGCAGCATTTTGGTTAGAAAATGGGAGCTCTTCCTAAGAGCAGTGCTATTTCTGGGAGAAAAGGAGCTCTACTGGGCATAAAAATGGTGTATCTGTGATAAAATGCCACATTTCTGAAAGAAACTGTCCTCTTGCGGAGTGTAATGCTGTATGTTCCGGAGGAAATGGGAAATATTCAGCAGAGTCCTGGTATTTCTGGGAGAAGAGGTCTGATGTGGGGGGGGGAAGGTGATGTATCTGTGAGAAAGCTGGTGTTTCTGGGAGAAAATGCCAGGTATTGGTGAGGAAACAGATGCTAGAGAGGGAAAAGGCTGGTATTTTGGGGAAAAAAGGCCGTTTGTTAAAGAATAAGCTGGCATTTCTGGGAGAATATGTCCCATCGTTGGGAGAAAACGGGTGTATGTGGGAGAAAATGTCGTGTATTTGGGAGAAAGCTGGTGTATGTGGGAGAAAAGGCCATTGTGATGGGAGTCAGTGTGATCTTGAGGAGTGGAAAGCAGTATTCTTGAGATGAAATGTGAGGTATTTCTAAGAGTCCTGGTATTTCTGGGAGAAAATGTCTTGTTTTGGAGAGCCAAAGTCCCATTTTGGGGGCAGAAGCTGGTATTTCTGTGACACTGCCATCTTGATGGGGGTAAGTGTGATCTTGAGGAGTGTAAAGCAGCATTTTGGTTAGAAAATGGGAGCTCTTCCTAAGAGCAGTGCTATTTCTGGGAGAAAAGGAGCTCTACTGGGCATAAAAATGGTGTATCTGTGATAAAATGCCACATTTCTGAAAGAAACTGTCCTCTTGCGGAGTGTAATGCTGTATGTTCCGGAGGAAATGGGAAATATTCAGCAGAGTCCTGGTATTTCTGGGAGAAGAGGTCTGATGTGGGGGGGGGGAAGGTGATGTATCTGTGAGAAAGCTGGTGTTTCTGGGAGAAAATGCCAGGTATTGGTGAGGAAACAGATGCTAGAGAGGGAAAAGGCCATCCCTTTGGGAGAGAAGTGGTATTTCTGGGAGAAAATGCCCCAAATCGGGGAGTAAGTGTCATCCTGAGGCGTGTCATGGAGTAGATTTGGGAGGAAATGGAGGTGTTTCACAGAGTAGCGGCACTTCTGGGAGAAAATGTCCTCAGTGGGAAAGACAATGTCCTCTTGAGGGAAGAAAACAGGTCTTTCTTACAGCAAATGTCATCCAATTGGGAGAAAATCTCCTCTCTTGGGGAGAAAAGTGGTCTTTCTGAGAGAAGGTGTCCTCTTCTTGGCTGCAAGTGTCCCAGTTGGCATTGTCATGGAGGCTTTTTGGGGAGAAAGCGTGTGGCAGTAGTAAGAGAAGGGGTATTTCTGGGAGCAAATCTCCTCTTTTTGGAAGAGAAGGTGAAATTTCCAAGGGAAAAGTGGCATTTCTGGGAGGAAATGACATAGCTGGGGGAGAAAAGTGGGAACCGGTGGGAAAGAAGATCTTGTACTGGAGAGCAACGGTGGTCTTTTTGGTGTGCCAAGTGGTCTCTTGGGGAGACAACGTGGTAAATAGGGGAGACAATGTCCTCTGGAGGAGTGTCAAGTAGTATTTGGGAGAGCAAACGTCAGGTATTTCTCGGAAACCGGCTGTTTCTGGGAGATAGTAGCAGACTTGGTTGGAAAATGACAGGTGTTTGTGAGAAAGCTGGTATTTTGGGAAAAAAAGGCCGTTTTTTAAAGAATAAGCTGGCATTTCTGGGAGAATATGTCCCATCGTTGGGAGAAAACGGGTGTATGTGGGAGAAAATGTCGTGTATTTGGGAGAAAGCTGGTGTATGTGGGAGAAAAGGCCATTGTGATGGGAGTCAGTGTGATCTTGAGGAGTGGAAAGCAGTATTCTTGAGATGAAACGTGAGGTATTTCTAAGAGTCCTGGTATTTCTGGGAGAAAATGTCTTGTTTTGTTTTATTGTTTTTAATATTTATATATTTTTTATGTTGCAATTTCAAGGAAACACTTCGATAGAAATTGCTTTTAATTCTTTTGGCATACATAGAAGATGTGAAAATGCACATCATATTTTCACATGAATGTAGTAACACAAAAAAAGTTCAAAGCAGTAACTGATACACTCAATTATAAAAGCTGCCCTTCCTGTGCAAGAAATGTAACTCAGCCCTTGGGCTAGATGCCATTCTGTGTCATTGATGTAAACCTGGCGGACGGTACAAATACTCTGAATTTAAAATGGCATGACTAAAAATGGAGTCTTTCCTCTAGCTTTTAAGTTTTAAGAAACATAAAATATGTACGTATGCTTGGCAACTTTTCCTTTCATTATATACAAAAGTGACTCTCTCTAAAATAACTGTCAAACTAAGAGGGACTGTCAGAAACCTATCACAGGAGGTAATCTATTTGCTCAGGTTGCTGAAGAGCAATGAAAAAGTAGATATTGAGTTTCAGTTTTCAGCACATACATTAAAGTCCCATGCCTGTAATTAGGTCTCCTACCTTCCAAATAGAATTTTAAAAAAGTTTGATACATGATTATTTTAAATTATTTTTCTATAATTGGTTAGTGGTATTGTGGAACACATATTTAAGGATTAATGATGAGAAAGATTAGAAATCCAAAAAGTGTAAAATTCCATGCAAACTCAATTAAGTTTCAAGGACATTTCCATCAGAAAGAATGGAAATGAAGAAAGAACGGAGCCCCCAGGCTGGTTGTTGAGTGAGAATTACTGCTTACCCAGCATCCGTTTGCTTCATCAAATGTCCCCCATCTGCTCACAGAAACCTCTCTAAGATGCTTTTCTGAAGAATATTTGGCAGCATGTTTCCCAGGGCTGATGCCTAGAGGAGAGGGTTACATGGAGACTTGCTGTCTATCTTGATGGCAAACCCCTCCTAAGTAGGAATCCAGAGCTGGTGACTCACTTTGTAGTCTTGTATAGGTCTGGGGCAAGACAACATTATGGCAGTGGGGAGATATTCATGGTCAGGCTGGACAGGCCTCTGAGGTCTCTGACCTCTGTGGGTGTCCCTGTTCATTACTGGGGAACTGGACTCAATGGTCTGTAAGAGTCCCTTCCAACTCAAAAAAAAATTCTATGATTCTATGATTCTATGAATATTCCTGGTTTTATTACAAGTACAAATACTGATAAAGCCTACATTCAAATTGTTTATTCCTTGCTTTTGGAGAAGCTAAAACACTAGCACTAAGAGTTTTAATCAACGTAGATAATAGCTTGTCAGTTGTTATGCACAGTGGTACGTGCACCCAGTTTGAAATTTCAGTGCCATTAATGTTTTTAATTTTTTAAGTGATATGACACAGTACATGCAATCAACAATAACGAACATACCATGGTTCAGGACCCCTGATCTCTCAGCTAGTAATTTAAAATATTTTCATGTGTAGAGACAAGACAAGTATTATGTCCTAAATGGAGTCTAGGTCCCCAGCACTATTTCTCTCTCTATTTGATCCCTAAAAACAACTGTTCTCTTGCCAAAGATTTTGCATCGTTAAATCTCCTTTCTGAAACAATGAATATTGTGTAGTTGCAGGCCACTTTTTCAAACCTGTGGACATTCCCTTTGCTTCTACTTCTTTAAGCAACCTGCAGTTGCAATACACTTTTGCAGTACAGTCTTGAACCTCTTTATTCCTTGTTTTTCAGTCACCATGGGCTGTGTCTGTGCTGTCTTTGTAACCAGGACCAGGGAATGACCTCTTTTCTCCCAGTCAGTTTTCTCAACACATCTACTGGTGTGGATGAAGCAAGCAAAGGCAACAAGAAAAGCAAATACAATTATACTAGCAAGCAGGAGTATCATTTATTATAGATGATAATCACATGTTGGTTTGTCACTAGGTGTGTTTAATCAACAACTTTCTTTTTGAAATAAGAGTGAAGATAAAAGAAAAGTTCAAATAGGATTCCTACATGTCTCGTTTTCATTAAAGATTAGATCTGCTACAACACGATGAACTGAGGATAATATAATGTAACGTCCAAACACTTTTTTTCAAGTAATGTTAACACTGAATGAAAGGTATACAGGCTTCAATGAGATTAGGCAGTTGAGGCCTAGTTGAATGCTATTTGTTGTTGAATGGTATTTGTGACAGTGTTGAAAGAAATGGCTGATGTTATTGTAAAGTTACTGTCTGTCATCTATGAAAAACGGTGTTCTGCACAGGTCTGTGAGTGTTAGAAATGGGCTTTCTTGAAGAGCTGTCTTTATGGAAAAGGAGGCATTGCTTGCAAACTGGTAAATTGGGAAAAAAAAAAAAAAAAAAAAAAAAAAGTAACATTTCTGATTTCCAATTTAGTTATTAGAAAATCCCCATCATCTCTCTTTATATTATATGAATACTCCATGGTGTCCTTGGGATGACAAGATGCCTGTACTGCTATTTAGATATGCACAAATACAACAAATCCATGGGCAGATCTTTCCCCTACTGCATTTTTTTAATGTATTTCTTTATTGCTAAACTAAAAGGAAAATAATAGTAGAAAAAATTCAATCACCTTAATCAGCACATGCAAGTCTGAAAAATCTTTTTCTTGCTCTGTAATACTGAAAAGACCTGATGGGAAATGTTACCTTCCAAATTTTGCTCTGTGTATATGCATTTCCTATTTAAACCCTCACTCAGCAAGAGAAGGAAAAACACTTCTCAGTTTCAGTGTAAGTGCCCCATGGAATTTTCTACAGGAAAAATATCACTTTAGATCTGTCAGACAATAACATTTTATTACCTCAAGGATGTTATCTGAACCTGAGGTCTAATATCTAAATGAACTGCAGTTCAGATTATTTGAGATTTAGCAGAAAGACAGAGGGATGGAAAGTTTCATAGAAAGATTCTATGGGGAGAAGTCTCATTCATTTATTGTGGATAAATATGATGAAAAGGTATTCATATACCAAGTTTTAATAACTGTATGGTTAACAGGAGGAACAGTAGACAGCTTTGAGCAGTAGCTGACATACAGAACAGGAGAGTTGGAAGAGTAATATTTCCAAGAAGATTAATTTAATTTAAAGGCAGAATGTTTTTTGGCTATTGGAAAGTTCTCTGTTGTGTTGAGCAAAAGGATAGATATACTGGCTGAAAATAAACCTGTAAAAGTGAGGTAATGCATTTACTAAAACAACAATAATTGCTATATCAGGATGGATCATATATTAAAGGCAATAAAACTCTGATTAATAGCTGTCAGGTTATTTCTTTATTTTCTCAAATATTTATTTGAGCGCAACATACTATAAATACTTTAAAGAAAATGTTTATCTTATATTTGTACATGATTGCACTCAGTAATACATGGAAGAGCAGCCACTGAAGTGGGAGGATCATAAGCCCAATGTATGTGAAGAGAGAGAGCAATAAATTTGATTCTTCTCAGCATTTTTCTGTTACAGGTTTTGAGAAACTTGTTAGATTTTAGTACCTGCAAATGTAAATGAAACCAACATAAAATACCATACATAACCTTATTACTTTAAATAACATAGAAAATATGGATTGGAAGACTCGTGTGCATGTTCTTTTTTTCTGTCTTAGACCTGAATAAAGCTGTAAAGAAGAAATTAATGCTCTAGTAAGTCACTGTCAACTCTTGCAAGTCCATTTGGGAGAAAATTTGACACTCCATTTTTTTTTTTCTTGTTGTCCTTCTATCTCCTACTCTCCTTTCTGTGTATGTTTATTATTTGCCTCATTTCTGTGAAAACAAATCAGGCTCCATTAATAAAAGCAAAAACTGTTTAAGGCCATCCATCTTACTCTTTCTCCTCAAAGGTTTGCTGCCACTTGTTCTATCACAGAGGACTGCAAAACTTTTTTGCTCCACATTGTTACCCTCTAAAGATAAAATGAATAAATTGCTTAAGATGATGTTGAAAGACTCTTAATGGTGCATTTATGATCATAACATACGTATTTGTGAGACCTAAGGATTTTTATTCATTCTATTTTTGTTCAATGTAAAATCAAGATTAACTTCTTAAATTTTCTGGACATCCTCGTTGTATAAATTTAATTTTTTACTCCTTTTCCTTGTACAACTTCTGAAATCTGACAGTAAGAACATTTTTATTTTTGTCTCAAACCTCTTTTTTATTCTTTGTCCATCTATTTTTTTTTTCCCCCTATGATGCTTCTTATAACTTTACCAATTACTTTGTGTTCCATTTCATTACGTTATTTATTTTTGCTTTTTCTTTAGGGCAGGATATGTCTACTGCTATGCATCTGCACAGTTCCTACAATGGAGCTTTGATCCTGGTTGGATTGCTTAAGTGCCATTAACATAAACGTGGTTAACAAAAATAGTAGTTTCAGCTTAGTATTTTTCATGCTAAATCAGGTTCAAAACTAGAAGAATAAAAGTTTTTTTGTAAGAAACATAAACATCCATGTTGATTTCATAAGTGAAACTGATTCTGTTTTTGAAGAGCGGAAGAAATTTAAATAATTCACCTGAAAGCAAAGTTCACTTCTGTTTCTATATTCTCAGAAGTGAATCATCAGATTAAACTAGCATGCCACAGTTTAGTGGTAAACCTCTAACACTACCAAATCTACATATGTAGATTTTGCTTTAATGTCACAGGCAACAGAATGTAATCAACTAACAAACAAAACAAGCAAACAGAAAATTCACATCCAAATAAACCAGAAAGAGGAGTTTATAGACACTCTACAGAACTGTTAGCTGTGCTATGCTTTTCAAAAGCTGGAATTTGTCCTACAGACATCTCAGAAGTTGCACATCTGTCCAAGAAGAATCATTGCACTTTATTTCTACTGTACATGTTTATCTTATATCTTATTCTTCATTACTGTTATGTACTATGCAAAATACATAAAGAAAAAAAGCAGTAATCAAACTATACATACTGTGAGCAGGGCTTTGTGAAGGCTGCAGTACTGTACAGAAGAAAGCCTTGAACAGATCTATCTCAAATTCAGGGTAATAATACATTTATTTCCTACCCACATTGCTCATGTAATCCACCAACTATTTTAGGAACGCCTAGATTCTTAAAAATACAGAAATTAAAGTGATTTCCTGATCAACCCTTACAGAAAGACACAAGTTTAAACATGAAAGCAACTATGAATGCTTTGGAGAGAAAAAAATAGAATGTAATGTTAATAATCCCTGTAATGTTAATAAGCTAAATAACAGTTTCAAAGTTTAGTATCTTGATGCTTTACGGAGCTCCCATAAAATGGCTCTGAGCCTTCCCTTTCTAATGATTTTGCACACCCACGCAACTTGCTCTGTGGGGATGGAAGATAACAGGATTTAGATCCTTGACACACTGCAATTGATTTAACAATAAGTATTGTCCATCCTAGTTTTGGGTTACTATAAGATGAAAGCAAAAATGTATATACTGATCTACTGGTTTTCTTTTAAAAAACATTCACCTGATGCTGAAGGCTAATTCTGTAAAGCTGAAACTTAAATCCCAGCAGAAACAGGTTCCCAGATATTAAAAACAAACAAACAAACAAAAAAAAAAATCATAAAAGTATGTATAATGAAATCTTTAGGCATGTGACAAACTTTGTTTTATATATTATATGATTTCAGAACATCTGTCACACACACTCACAAACTTTCCTTAGAAGGAGAAGCAGAAGTTTAGATGATGATAAAGTTATGTTCTTACCACATTAGACGGTTCCAATTTCTTCCTTCTAGCAAGGTCAGTGATATTATTGCCATTGTAGTTGATGCTCTCCATACAGCCTTTGAAATTTTTTTCTGCTGTTAGAACTTGGCTTCCCAGAAAAAGGCATGCCTCCAAAGGTTATCTTTGAATGTATCAGAAAATGAAAGACAGTTACTGGAGGACAAGGGCTTAGAATTTTTGCTTACTAGAAAAAGAAAGTATCAAACAAGTACTGGAAAAGTAGGAAAAAGTCTATGATGAAGTCATGACTGCAAATATTTTTGGTGGTAAATTGTATCTATTATTAGGTTTTCCCAAATACAGAGAAAATATGTATCACAGTTACATATAGACTGTAACGAAGAGAAGGTCTCTAAAAGGAATGCACTTTTAAATGCTTGGCAGAGCAAAATGTCAGTATTGTTAAGAAACAAGAATTTGTTGGCCAAAGAATGTGCTGTCTGTCTGATCTTGGAGAAGAAAAGTCTGCCTTTCTTTACAAACCTGAATGCAGAAAGTTTGAGAAGTAAAGGTGCCCAGTAAAACCTATTTCAATATGTAGACTGAAACAAACATTAAAATAAAAAAAAATCTACTAAATCAAAAGGGAAGAAGGAAAGTGTTGCTTTATGTAGAACATCCATCAGTTTGGTAGAGTGTCAGAAGTGAGAAGTGGTTGGTGGCAAGTAAGTATTATTCATTCTTTGTCATATATTAAAATAAAGGATGTTTTATTTTCTTTCATGTACCAAACCGTAATACCAAACAGTTCCATTTGTCTTAAATACTCTATACAACTGCAGATAATTACAGCAACATAAAAACCAGCATTATGACATACCTAGAGGGATTAGTTTGACTTGTGTTTGGTTCCCAGGTCCCAAGATGCCAGTATCTGGGAAAGTGGCAAATGGAAATTCAACTGTGCAGAGGAACAGGAAAAAACCCTATATCTGTATATCAGCAATACAGAAATAATTGATAAAACGCTCAGGAAACAAGCTGTGTTTAACCAGCACTGTCCAATCCAGCCTGTTGCAGGGTCCACGACAGCAGTGAGAGGAAAGAGCAGCAGACAAGACTCCTCTGGCTTGTACCATGGTATTAGTTCTAGCACGTTCTGCTAGAAGTTCTGCATTTGAAGTTACATTAGCAAGCCTGATGTGCTTGGCAACAGCACAACATCTCACTCCATATGTAACGTATTTTCTGTGGCAAAGAACTTCTTTGTTCATAACTCACGGACTTTTGATTTCCATGCATCTCATGGGCCTGAGATAAAAGACAATTTAAAAGGAAAGAAAGAAAAAAAAAGGGGGGGGGGGATGCTATGATGGTAATGTTTAATATTCGTGTGGGGGGTGAAAGGTGTACTTGAGTTGCCTAAGCACAAGCTTCTACTGCTATTGGTGATACCTGGGGTAGTGTGCCTTAGTAACCTCTGCTTTCTGCTTGAGGAGGTATGCATCTCTATAAATTCTCTGCCATTTCTGCCAACACCATGGGAGTGCTACAGATATCTAGGGGATATATGTATATAAGCTGCTCATTCAGTTTACGTGTTTGTCTTTTTCTTGGATGAGAAATAGTTGCTGTTTATTATTTCCTTAAATGCAACACAAGCATTTACTCATAATATCCAATCTGAGAACACCGTTCTTGTAACTGCTTATGAAAATCATAGATACAGAAATCAAAAGAAACTGTTTCAATCTGCTTGCATTTAAGGAAATAGGAAGTCTCTTTCCACCCTTGCGCATATTTAAGACTGTTTTCTGACAAACTGCTAGCTAAAGGCTTCAGTCTTTCTTTTTGTGCTTACTCCCTCAATGGAATAGCTGAGCTTTTGTAACTGTCCCTACTTTGAAGTTTTCTAGTGGATCCAGGTTGGTTTAAGTATCCTCTATTCCTCACTTCTGTCTTTTCTACCATTTTCTTCAAAAAGGAGCATGTTAAGAACATAAATTTCTATTCTGTTAAGAGTCTTCTCCTGCAGTTAGCTGGTTAGTAAATAATACTTTGCTCACTCACCTCACTCAACCTGCTGGCCACATTCTTTTTAATGCATCCCAGGATACCATTGGCCTTCTTGACCACAAGGCCACATTGCTGGTTTGTGGTCACCCTGCTGTCTACAGGGACACCCAGGCCCTGTTTGTAAGAGAATGTGATTGACTTCACTTCTTCCAGCAAAAAAAGAGAAGCAGGTCTAAGACATCTGTTTATCTCCAATTTAAACAACTTAATTTAGGTAGAATTATGTGTTTTACAGCTATTCACGTTGCTGTGAAAAGAAGCGCGGCTATACGAATAAGAAGCCGCGCGGCTCTGCCCTCGCAACTCCCCCCGCCCCGCGCACGGAGGCGGCCCCCAGCCGCAGCCCCCAGCCGCAGCCCCCAGCCGCTCCCCCCCTCGCGCAGCGCCACTCTGAGGTGCCGCCTGCCGCAGCGACGGCGGCGGGGAGCCCTCGCGCCCAGAGGCGGCCTTCCCGGGGTCTGCCCTCTCCGCCCCCCTCCCACCTACCTGAGGGCAGCCGGCATCCGTCCGCGCAGCGGCGCACAGCCGGTGGCACCGCGCGCACAGCCTGCCTGCCTGCCTGCCGCCCTCCCTCGGACGAGGGTCCCCTTAGACGAAAGCACAGCCCCAGCCCGGCCGCTACCGCGAGGGACCGCGCCCGCGGCCGGAGCCCGGGGGCCGCGAGGAGGGAGGGCTGAGCGCCCGGTGACAGGTGAGGACGGCCCCCGCGCCGCTCCCTACCTCGCGCCGCTCTCCTCGCAGCCGGCGGCTCGCTTACCCTCGACCGCCGCCGCCCCCTCGCTCCGTTCCCCCGCCCTAACGCGGAGTTCAACGCGACCCCGCTAGCCGCGAGGCCCCGCCCCCCGCCCCGCACTGACGGCTCTCTCCGCCAATAGCGAAGAAGACGGCCGTCCTCGAGCTCCGCCCTCACCTCCTTCGACCAATAGGAGCTATCCGTCGTGCTGCCCCTCCGCCTTCCCGGCAGGCTCGGTTGGCTCGCAGCTGCCGAGCAACGGGCGCGGGGCTGCGGGTGGGGCCGCTGAGGGCGGTGGCCGGGCCCCCGCTGCGGGCCGGGGTTGGTGCCGCGGGATTGTGCCCGGGGCTTCTCGTTCGGGAGCTTTCGCCTCATAGATGGACGTTTTTTGTTCCCCTCCCCTTTTTCCCTCTTGGCTCAGCCATCAGGAGGATGGAAATATCTCCCGCACTCTCAAAGCTGTAATCTCGGCTTGCAGAAATGATAACTGGTATGTGAAGATGTTTCTAATTTTTTTGTTTCTTCACTTGTTTGTGAACCTAGGGTAGGGAGAAAGAACTGAAGTAACCTGCAGTGAGATTCTATCACTTTTGTAACTCCTTAAGCATAGTCAAGAATGTATGTTTGTGAACTACTTTATTAAGATAGTCCTGGTGGAGTATACTTTATATCACTGGGAGTCCAGGATTTTCTGAACAGTTCTTAAATCAGAGTCTAGCAATAGCAAAGTTGAATTACATGTACACTGTACAGTTAGGTTGTTGGTAATAAGCAGAGCTTGTGCATCTCAACAGCTGCAGCTATACAAGCTATACATTTGTCAAGTAAGCTCAGTATGAGTGGAGTATCAGCTTTATTAATTCAAGTCATTCTCATAATCTTATCCATACATAATGTTTGTGTTCTTAATACCTTAACCAAGTGAGTGAAAAGTTTCCAGCTAATCTGTTTAGCTTCCAGGCAAGTGATTCCACATGTTAAATTTGCTGCTTCCTCCTTTCTCCCATTCCCTGGTCTCTTAGGTCAGTGTTCGTTCTCTTATGTCCTCTATTAAGGAATAGGTTTAGTTCTGCTACATATTAATGCCATGCCTACAGATAAATTATCCTTACATCTCAAACTGAATAGCTGCTGCTTGACGTTTTTTTTTTTTCCTTCTAGGCTAGGAAGTCTCTGTATGGCATGCCAGCAACGTTTTGTTGCAACGTTCTTAAAAGAAGAAATCTTTTACAGCGTGCAAGTTCTTTAAGATATGGTGATGCATTGGGGTTTAACCCAGCAGATCACTGAGCGTCACGTGGCTGTTCATTCACTGCCCCCATCTCAGTGAGATGGAGAGGAGAAATGAGGGAAAAAATGAGATAGAGAAAAAGAAAAGCATAATAATTATGGCATGTATATCTACATATACACACAGATACTTGTAATCTAGATTTATAACAACGGATGCGCAAGCAATTGCTCATCTCCTCTTGAGGTCTTGAAACAGTAAACGTTCGGTGCAGAAAGTCTATACCAAATTAACTTGAAAAACGGATGCTTTCCAGCTTCAGGTGAGACAATTATTCATTGATCTTTTGTACATTTCAAGTGTGCAAAAACTCACCTCTGGAAGACTGATATTTGTAGATAAAATTGATATGGCTTACTGGGCTCTGTTAGTGGCTCTTAGATGTAGTAAATTTGATGTTGTTAATGATCTTCTGCATATGGAAGTTCTACTTCTGCTGAATTTACCTGTCATTAACAGCTTGCTGCATTGTGAAATCATTAAATAGCAGCCTTTAACATATTTAACTCTGGTTTTTGAAAAGCTGAACTTCCTAATTGGGACTCATACATGTATGAAGCCTTGGTGTCTGGTGCTGACTTGAGAATAAAACTTCAGTTATTACTTACAGGGCCTGCCTTACAGCATAAGATCACATGGCAGTGCCTTCTGCTTTCAGTATTTTACCAGTGCTGTGGTACAACTGGGTCTGGTTAATACCTGTTCAGATACAAGACAGAGTAAGGAAAATGTGTTTATTATTTCAGATCAGCCCTTTTTTACAAGGCATCGATTGGTTACTTGGTGGTGAATGTTGGGTTCTATTGCAGATGTGATGCCATCCATGCAGTAATGGATAGAAATACATTAAAGGAGCAGCATAACAATTTATTTCACAGGGCAAAGGTCAAGAGAGTGCTGATTCCATATTACAAATCTAACAAAACTGAAGTGGCAGAAGCATTCTTTGAAGGCTTAAGCAGATGAGGGATGTTCAGTTTTCTGTTACAAAACCTAAATCAGAGAGCATTGAAATCTGTTGAATTTTGGAATAGTTGAGAGTAAGAATGTGAATTCTGTTTGTAACAGAAAAAAACTTGTTCTCATTCCATCCCTCTACTACTCGCATCTGCTCCACATGTCGAAGTAGGAAAAGAGTCATTTGTTGCTCCGTTAATTGCAAAACTGTATTTGTCAGACACCAATTCTGAATCAGCTCTCATACCTGTTACCGTGCTTTCGATAACAAGACTGCAGTTGGGGTTGGTTTGTAGGGAGGCTAGATGAATTGAAAGGGAGTGGATTGGGATAGTATAGCTGCTGGACAGAAACACCTATTTTAAAAGATGATCATCCTATGAAGTATGCCAGTTTTCCCACCTTGTGTATGTGACCTGAGGAGCTATGTTAAGATAAGCTTAAGATAATGGCAGGACAAGGGGAAATGGCTTTAAGTTGAGGGAGGGAGGATTTAGGTTGAGTATCAGGGGAAGTTCTTTACAGAGTGAATGGTGAGGTGCTGGAACAGGCTGCCCAGAGAGGCTGTGGACACCCCTCTTCCTGGAGGTGTTCAAGGCCAGTTGGATGAGGTCCTGGGCAGCCTGGTCTAATATTTAATAGGGAGGTTGGTGGCCCTGCATATGGTGGAGGGGTTGGAGCTTCATGATCTTTGAGGGTCCCTTCCAACCCAAGCCATTCTATGATTTTCTGATTCTAAGCTCAAATGCTAGTGTCTTGGGAATCAAAGCAGAGTTTCTCTTTGCCATCCCTATTTACAGTTGCTTAACTAGGATCTGTAGTATCAGAAAGAAACCTGGGATATAATTGGAGTAAATGCAATTAAATTCTTCTGTAAAATAGTCAATTTAAAACCCTTTATGTCTTGAGCGATCATGGAAAGAGTGACATAAAATGATTATTTAACGGATGTATTTGGGATCTCTGCTTGATTACTATAAAAAGATTCCTTCATAAGACATTGTATGGAGTTGGCTGATATTTGCTGAAATACTCCTGTTGAAACTTTCTGGTGTGGAATATTGCTTCCAGTATTTCATCATACCTTTAAAAACTTACGAAGTTTCAATCTACAAGTTTTGGACTCCTTCATAGTGCTTTTCTGTAGCCATTTGAAGTATTACTTCTGCCTTTCAGTCTTGCACTGAGACTTCATTTGGTGGTCTCATTCTCTACTGATCTAATTTTCTCATTTGTTTCCTTTAATATTATAGTGCTTATCATTGATTGATGCTTTTGTTTTGTTCATAACTCACGGACTTTGCATGTTCATAAAAGCTGTTACATACTTTGGAAAGTTCAGGCATACCTTCAATCCTCCTCTGTATTCGATTCCTACTGACTTCATAGTAACTGCTGTTCCCAGCAGAGCTCAATGACAGCCGGCGCAGGATCGGGGCTGAATTTGAGGTAGCAGTCACTGGCTGAAAGGAATTCCTGTAATATGCTGCACTCCCCGAAGTACGATATTCAGTGGAATTTTGACGGGCTGGGCTTGACAGATTTACTGAATTAAGTGCAGAATCCATAGAGTCCTCAGAAAAGCGATGCTCTTTGGAAGTGCTGTTTTCTTCTATACGTAACGTTTCTGCTACAGAAAACAAAAGCATCAATCTGTTCAAAACGATGTTCAAAACGATGGGCTTTGTAGCTTTGTTATTTAATTCCTTGCTATGTTCTCTTGAAGATAATAACAAGCTCCAAGCCTGTTAACAAGTCTCCTGTGAGACAAGACTTACTGAAGAATAGTCATTCTCAAGTAATCACTGGTCCTTTACTACATTAAAAAATTTCCAGTAAAATGTCTAATAGACAAGTTTGAGACAGTCTTCCATAAATCATCTCAGCTGTATATGTTAAATATTATGAGCAGGATGTGGACATAAGGTTTGATTTTTTTTTTTCATTGTCTGATATTAGCATTAACACATATGCAATCTCAGTCAAGCATTTTCATTATCTTTCTTAATGGTTATCTTCTGAGAATTTGTTTAGGAGTGCATTATGTTTCTATTTTTTATAAATATAAAAAGAATTTTTTAACATAAAAAAACCTCTCATGTTAACTAGCAAATGTTTAATTTGTTCTACACAGTAGAGGGAGTCTCTAACTTCATATGCAAGAGGACAATTATCATCTGTAGATCTCCATATGTTCGGAGACAATAGCCATCACAAAAAACTGAAGAGACTACATGCAGAGCTGCAGAAGGCTGTAAATCCTAGACTCACATGCACACTAACACAATACAGTCTGATCACAATGCTGCAACTACGAGTCGTTAAACATCAGTGGGAACACCACTCCATTCTCTCATCATTGTATGTTCTCAGCTCCACTTGCACTAGGCCAACATCTAGCCTGAGGAAGAAGTTGGAAGCCTGATGCAAAAATCTGCATGAAACAAATGCTGCTTTGGCAAGAGACTTAAGAGCTGGAAAATATAGCTAACAGGTTCACAGAAGTGTAAACTCCACATTACCATCTTGAAAATTACTCTATGAAAGTTATAAAACATATGCTAGTGGAGCAGCATATTCTTGGGGGTAACTGGTACAATCTGTGAAACAAGTTCCTAGAATATGCTCTTTATTACTCTTCTTATATGACAACTTCCAATAATTTCTTGGGAAAATTCCAGAATTAAATAAAGGAAGAGTATTTTCCACAAACAAACAAACAACAGCAACAAAAAACACACAGAGAGCTTTTTAAGCACGTTTAACTTGTTCTATTAGCAATTACGTTCTCTCTCCTGAAGTCTGTATAAAACTGGAGTTTAGTGAAGAACTTGAGGTGTATTTCACAGTTATGATCTTCAGGCAACATTATCCCAAAGTGGAACAAAGACACCCAGAGAACCGGTTCCCTACTTAGTGAATTCAGTAAAGCAAGACATGCAATCCACCATAACATCTTCTATTAAACACAACACTTGTGGCAAAAAGAAGCTTTTAAGTCCACAAGCCCTTCTCTTTCAAGTACACAATCCTCAAGACAATAATGATAAACTTTCTAGTTTGATCTGTATCAAAAAAGCAAAGCAGTGGCTACTGAGGTTTTCGGAGAAAGCAAACTTTTATTTGTCGGCTTGAAGTAGCTGCAGCAACTTGCTAAAAGGAAAGCAATAGCCATCTTTCTATAGAATTTCAGAGGTACTAACAGACACAATCCTCTAACCAAATTTGATTTTGGCAAGGACTACTTGACACTCCTCCAGAGGACATTGTCTCCCCTATTTACCACGTTGTCTCCCCAAGAGACCACTTGGCACACCAAAAAGACCACCGTTGCTCTCCAGTACAAGATCTTCTTTCCCACCGGTTCCCACTTTTCTCCCCCAGCTATGTCATTTCCTCCCAGAAATGCCACTTTTCCCTTGGAAATTTCACCTTCTCTTCCAAAAAGAGGAGATTTGCTCCCAGAAATACCCCTTCTCTTACAACTGCCACACGCTTTCTCCCCAAAAAGCCTCCATGACAATGCCAACTGGGACACTTGCAGCCAAGAAGAGGACACCTTCTCTCAGAAAGACCACTTTTCTCCCCAAGAGAGGAGATTTTCTCCCAATTGGATGACATTTGCTGTAAGAAAGACCTGTTTTCTTCCCTCAAGAGGACATTGTCTTTCCCACTGAGGACATTTTCTCCCAGAAGTGCCGCTACTCTGTGAAACACCTCCATTTCCTCCCAAATCTACTCCATGACACGCCTCAGGATGACACTTACTCCCCGATTTGGGGCATTTTCTCCCAGAAATACCACTTCTCTCCCAAAGGGATGGCCTTTTCCCTCTCTAGCATCTGTTTCCTCACCAATACCTGGCATTTTCTCCCAGAAACACCAGCTTTCTCACAGATACATCACCTTCCCCCCCCCACATCAGACCTCTTCTCCCAGAAATACCAGGACTCTGCTGAATATTTCCCATTTCCTCCGGAACATACAGCATTACACTCCGCAAGAGGACAGTTTCTTTCAGAAATGTGGCATTTTATCACAGATACACCATTTTTATGCCCAGTAGAGCTCCTTTTCTCCCAGAAATAGCACTGCTCTTAGGAAGAGCTCCCATTTTCTAACCAAAATGCTGCTTTACACTCCTCAAGATCACACTTACCCCCATCAAGATGGCAGTGTCACAGAAATACCAGCTTCTGCCCCCAAAATGGGACTTTGGCTCTCCAAAACAAGACATTTTCTCCCAGAAATACCAGGACTCTTAGAAATACCTCACGTTTCATCTCAAGAATACTGCTTTCCACTCCTCAAGATCACACTGACTCCCATCACAATGGCCTTTTCTCCCACATACACCAGCTTTCTCCCAAATACACGACATTTTCTCCCACATACACCCGTTTTCTCCCAAAGATGGGACATATTCTCCCAGAAATGCCAGCTTATTCTTTAAAAAACGGCCTTTTTTTCCCAAAATACCAGCTTTCTCACAAACACCTGTCATTTTCCAACCAAGTCTGCTACTATCTCCCAGAAACAGCCGGTTTCCGAGAAATACCTGACGTTTGCTCTCCCAAATACTACTTGACACTCCTCCAGAGGACATTGTCTCCCCTATTTACCACGTTGTCTCCCCAAGAGACCACTTGGCACACCAAAAAGACCACCGTTGCTCTCCAGTACAAGATCTTCTTTCCCACCGGTTCCCACTTTTCTCCCCCAGCTATGTCATTTCCTCCCAGAAATGCCACTTTTCCCTTGGAAATTTCACCTTCTCTTCCAAAAAGAGGAGATTTGCTCCCAGAAATACCCCTTCTCTTACTACTGCCACACGCTTTCTCCCCAAAAAGCCTCCATGACAATGCCAACTGGGACACTTGCAGCCAAGAAGAGGACACCTTCTCTCAGAAAGACCACTTTTCTCCCCAAGAGAGGAGATTTTCTCCCAATTGGATGACATTTGCTGTAAGAAAGACCTGTTTTCTTCCCTCAAGAGGACATTGTCTTTCCCACTGAGGACATTTTCTCCCAGAAGTGCCGCTACTCTGTGAAACACCTCCATTTCCTCCCAAATCTACTCCATGACACGCCTCAGGATGACACTTACTCCCCGATTTGGGGCATTTTCTCCCAGAAATACCACTTCTCTCCCAAAGGGATGGCCTTTTCCCTCTCTAGCATCTGTTTCCTCACCAATACCTGGCATTTTCTCCCAGAAACACCAGCTTTCTCACAGATACATCACCTTCCCCCCCCCACATCAGACCTCTTCTCCCAGAAATACCAGGACTCTGCTGAATATTTCCCATTTCCTCCGGAACATACAGCATTACACTCCGCAAGAGGACAGTTTCTTTCAGAACTGTGGCATTTTATCACAGATACACCATTTTTATGCCCAGTAGAGCTCCTTTTCTCCCAGAAATAGCACTGCTCTTAGGAAGAGCTCCCATTTTCTAACCAAAATGCTGCTTTACACTCCTCAAGATCACACTTACCCCCATCAAGATGGCAGTGTCACAGAAATACCAGCTTCTGCCCCCAAAATGGGACTTTGGCTCTCCAAAACAAGACATTTTCTCCCAGAAATACCAGGACTCTTAGAAATACCTCACGTTTCATCTCAAGAATACTGCTTTCCACTCCTCAAGATCACACTGACTCCCATCACAATGGCCTTTTCTCCCACATACACCAGCTTTCTCCCAAATACACGACATTTTCTCCCACATACACCCGTTTTCTCCCAAAGATGGGACATATTCTCCCTGAAATGCCAGCTTATTCTTTAAAAAACGGCCTTTTTTTCCCAAAATACCAGCTTTCTCACAAACACCTGTCATTTTCCAACCAAGTCTGCTACTATCTCCCAGAAACAGCCGGTTTCCGAGAAATACCTGACGTTTGCTCTCCCAAATACTACTTGACACTCCTCCAGAGGACATTGTCTCCCCTATTTACCACGTTGTCTCCCCAAGAGACCACTTGGCACACCAAAAAGACCACCGTTGCTCTCCAGTACAAGATCTTCTTTCCCACCGGTTCCCACTTTTCTCCCCCAGCTATGTCATTTCCTCCCAGAAATGCCACTTTTCCCTTGGAAATTTCACCTTCTCTTCCAAAAAGAGGAGATTTGCTCCCAGAAATACCCCTTCTCTTACAACTGCCACACGCTTTCTCCCCAAAAAGCCTCCATGACAATGCCAAATGGGACTCTTGCAGCCAAGAAGAGGACACCTTCTCTCAGAAAGACCACTTTTCTCCCCAAGAGAGGAGATTTTCTCCCAATTGGATGACATTTGCTGTAAGAAAGACCTGTTTTCTTCCCTCAAGAGGACATTGTCTTTCCCACTGAGGACATTTTCTCCCAGAAGTGCCGCTACTCTGTGAAACACCTCCATTTCCTCCCAGATCTACTCCATGACACGCCTCAGGATGACACTTACTCCCCGATTTGGGGCATTTTCTCCCAGAAATACCACTTCTCTCCCAAAGGGATGGCCTTTTCCCTCTCTAGCATCTGTTTCCTCACCAATACCTGGCATTTTCTCCCAGAAACACCAGCTTTCTCACAGATACATCACCTTCCCCCCCCCACATCAGACCTCTTCTCCCAGAAATACCAGGACTCTGCTGAATATTTCCCATTTCCTCCGGAACATACAGCATTACACTCCGCAAGAGGACAGTTTCTTTCAGAAATGTGGCATTTTATCACAGATACACCATTTTTATGCCCAGTAGAGCTCCTTTTCTCCCAGAAATAGCACTGCTCTTAGGAAGAGCTCCCATTTTCTAACCAAAATGCTGCTTTACACTCCTCAAGATCACACTTACCCCCATCAAGATGGCAGTGTCACAGAAATACCAGCTTCTGCCCCCAAAATGGGACTTTGGCTCTCCAAAACAAGACATTTTCTCCCAGAAATACCAGGACTCTTAGAAATACCTCACGTTTCATCTCAAGAATACTGCTTTCCACTCCTCAAGATCACACTGACTCCCATCACAATGGCCTTTTCTCCCACATACACCAGCTTTCTCCCAAATACACGACATTTTCTCCCACATACACCCGTTTTCTCCCAAAGATGGGACATATTCTCCCAGAAATGCCAGCTTATTCTTTAACAAACGGCCTTTTTTCCCCAAAATACCAGCCTTTTCCCTCTCTAGCATCTGTTTCCTCACCAATACCTGGCATTTTCTCCCAGAAACACCAGCTTTCTCACAGATACATCACCTTCCCCCCCCCACATCAGACCTCTTCTCCCAGAAATACCAGGACTCTGCTGAATATTTCCCATTTCCTCCGGAACATACAGCATTACACTCCGCAAGAGGACAGTTTCTTTCAGAAATGTGGCATTTTATCACAGATACACCATTTTTATGCCCAGTAGAGCTCCTTTTCTCCCAGAAATAGCACTGCTCTTAGGAAGAGCTCCCATTTTCTAACCAAAATGCTGCTTTTCACTCCTCAAGATCACGCTTACCCCCATCAAGATGGCAGTGTCACAGAAATACCAGCTTCTGCCCCCAAAATGGGACTTTGGCTCTCCAAAACAAGACATTTTCTCCCAGAAATACCAGGACTCTTAGAAATACCTCACGTTTCATCTCAAGAATACTGCTTTCCACTCCTCAAGATCACACTGACTCCCATCACAATGGCCTTTTCTCCCACATACACCAGCTTTCTCCCAAATACACGACATTTTCTCCCACATACACCCGTTTTCTCCCAAAGATGGGACATATTCTCCCAGAAATGCCAGCTTATTCTTTAAAAAACGGCCTTTTTTCCCCAAAATACCAGCCTTTTCCCTCTCTAGCATCTGTTTCCTCACCGATACCTGGCATTTTCTCCCAGAAACACCAGCTTTCTCACAGATACATCACCTTCCCCCCCCCCACATCAGACCTCTTCTCCCAGAAATACCAGGACTCTGCTGAATATTTCCCATTTCCTCCGGAACATACAGCATTACACTCCGCAAGAGGACAGTTTCTTTCAGAAATGTGGCATTTTATCACAGATACACCATTTTTATGCCCAGTAGAGCTCCTTTTCTCCCAGAAATAGCACTGCTCTTAGGAAGAGCTCCCATTTTCTAACCAAAATGCTGCTTTACACTCCTCAAGATCACACTTACCCCCATCAAGATGGCAGTGTCACAGAAATACCAGCTTCTGCCCCCAAAATGGGACTTTGGCTCTCCAAAACAAGACATTTTCTCCCAGAAATACCAGGACTCTTAGAAATACCTCACGTTTCATCTCAAGAATACTGCTTTCCACTCCTCAAGATCACACTGACTCCCATCACAATGGCCTTTTCTCCCACATACACCAGCTTTCTCCCAAATACACGACATTTTCTCCCACATACACCCGTTTTCTCCCAAAGATGGGACATATTCTCCCAGAAATGCCAGCTTATTCTTTAAAAAACGGCCTTTTTTTCCCAAAATACCAGCTTTCTCACAAACACCTGTCATTTTCCAACCAAGTCTGCTACTATCTCCCAGAAACAGCCGGTTTCCGAGAAATACCTGACGTTTGCTCTCCCAAATACTACTTGACACTCCTCCAGAGGACATTGTCTCCCCTATTTACCACGTTGTCTCCCCAAGAGACCACTTGGCACACCAAAAAGACCACCGTTGCTCTCCAGTACAAGATCTTCTTTCCCACCGGTTCCCACTTTTCTCCCCCAGCTATGTCATTTCCTCCCAGAATTGCCACTTTTCCCTTGGAAATTTCACCTTCTCTTCCAAAAAGAGGAGATTTGCTCCCAGAAATACCCCTTCTCTTACAACTGCCACACGCTTTCTCCCCAAAAAGCCTCCATGACAATGCCAACTGGGACACTTGCAGCCAAGAAGAGGACACCTTCTCTCAGAAAGACCACTTTTCTCCCCAAGAGAGGAGATTTTCTCCCAATTGGATGACATTTGCTGTAAGAAAGACCTGTTTTCTTCCCTCAAGAGGACATTGTCTTTCCCACTGAGGACATTTTCTCCCAGAAGTGCCGCTACTCTGTGAAACACCTCCATTTCCTCCCAAATCTACTCCATGACACGCCTCAGGATGACACTTACTCCCCGATTTGGGGCATTTTCTCCCAGAAATACCACTTCTCTCCCAAAGGGATGGCCTTTTCCCTCTCTAGCATCTGTTTCCTCACCAATACCTGGCATTTTCTCCCAGAAACACCAGCTTTCTCACAGATACATCACCTTCCCCCCCCCACATCAGACCTCTTCTCCCAGAAATACCAGGACTCTGCTGAATATTTCCCATTTCCTCCGGAACATACAGCATTACACTCCGCAAGAGGACAGCTTCTTTCAGAAATGTGGCATTTTATCACAGATACACCATTTTTATGCCCAGTAGAGCTCCTTTTCTCCCAGAAATAGCACTGCTCTTAGGAAGAGCTCCCATTTTCTAACCAAAATGCTGCTTTTCACTCCTCAAGATCACGCTTACCCCCATCAAGATGGCAGTGTCACAGAAATACCAGCTTCTGCCCCCAAAATGGGACTTTGGCTCTCCAAAACAAGACATTTTCTCCCAGAAATACCAGGACTCTTAGAAATACCTCACGTTTCATCTCAAGAATACTGCTTTCCACTCCTCAAGATCACACTGACTCCCATCACAATGGCCTTTTCTCCCACATACACCAGCTTTCTCCCAAATACACGACATTTTCTCCCACATACACCCGTTTTCTCCCAAAGATGGGACATATTCTCCCTGAAATGCCAGCTTATTCTTTAAAAAACGGCCTTTTTTTCCCAAAATACCAGCTTTCTCACAAACACCTGTCATTTTCCAACCAAGTCTGCTACTATCTCCCAGAAACAGCCGGTTTCCGAGAAATACCTGACGTTTGCTCTCCCAAATACTACTTGACACTCCTCCAGAGGACATTGTCTCCCCTATTTACCACGTTGTCTCCCCAAGAGACCACTTGGCACACCAAAAAGACCACCGTTGCTCTCCAGTACAAGATCTTCTTTCCCACCGGTTCCCACTTTTCTCCCCCAGCTATGTCATTTCCTCCCAGAAATGCCACTTTTCCCTTGGAAATTTCACCTTCTCTTCCAAAAAGAGGAGATTTGCTCCCAGAAATACCCCTTCTCTTACTACTGCCACACGCTTTCTCCCCAAAAAGCCTCCATGACAATGCCAACTGGGACACTTGCAGCCAAGAAGAGGACACCTTCTCTCAGAAAGACCACTTTTCTCCCCAAGAGAGGAGATTTTCTCCCAATTGGATGACATTTGCTGTAAGAAAGACCTGTTTTCTTCCCTCAAGAGGACATTGTCTTTCCCACTGAGGACATTTTCTCCCAGAAGTGCCGCTACTCTGTGAAACACCTCCATTTCCTCCCAAATCTACTCCATGACACGCCTCAGGATGACACTTACTCCCCGATTTGGGGCATTTTCTCCCAGAAATACCACTTCTCTCCCAAAGGGATGGCCTTTTCCCTCTCTAGCATCTGTTTCCTCACCAATACCTGGCATTTTCTCCCAGAAACACCAGCTTTCTCACAGATACATCACCTTCCCCCCCCCACATCAGACCTCTTCTCCCAGAAATACCAGGACTCTGCTGAATATTTCCCATTTCCTCCGGAACATACAGCATTACACTCCGCAAGAGGACAGTTTCTTTCAGAAATGTGGCATTTTATCACAGATACACCATTTTTATGCCCAGTAGAGCTCCTTTTCTCCCAGAAATAGCACTGCTCTTAGGAAGAGCTCCCATTTTCTAACCAAAATGCTGCTTTACACTCCTCAAGATCACACTTACCCCCATCAAGATGGCAGTGTCACAGAAATACCAGCTTCTGCCCCCAAAATGGGACTTTGGCTCTCCAAAACAAGACATTTTCTCCCAGAAATACCAGGACTCTTAGAAATACCTCACGTTTCATCTCAAGAATACTGCTTTCCACTCCTCAAGATCACACTGACTCCCATCACAATGGCCTTTTCTCCCACATACACCAGCTTTCTCCCAAATACACGACATTTTCTCCCACATACACCCGTTTTCTCCCAAAGATGGGACATATTCTCCCAGAAATGCCAGCTTATTCTTTAACAAACGGCCTTTTTTCCCCAAAATACCAGCCTTTTCCCTCTCTAGCATCTGTTTCCTCACCAATACCTGGCATTTTCTCCCAGAAACACCAGCTTTCTCACAGATACATCACCTTCCCCCCCCCACATCAGACCTCTTCTCCCAGAAATACCAGGACTCTGCTGAATATTTCCCATTTCCTCCGGAACATACAGCATTACACTCCGCAAAAGGACAGTTTCTTTCAGAAATGTGGCATTTTATCACAGATACACCATTTTTATGCCCAGTAGAGCTCCTTTTCTCCCAGAAATAGCACTGCTCTTAGGAAGAGCTCCCATTTTCTAACCAAAATGCTGCTTTACACTCCTCAAGATCACGCTTACCCCCATCAAGATGGCAGTGTCACAGAAATACCAGCTTCTGCCCCCAAAATGGGACTTTGGCTCTCCAAAACAAGACATTTTCTCCCAGAAATACCAGGACTCTTAGAAATACCTCACGTTTCATCTCAAGAATACTGCTTTCCACTCCTCAAGATCACACTGACTCCCATCACAATGGCCTTTTCTCCCACATACACCAGCTTTCTCCCAAATACACGACATTTTCTCCCACATACACCCGTTTTCTCCCAAAGATGGGACATATTCTCCCAGAAATGCCAGCTTATTCTTTAACAAACGGCCTTTTTTCCCCAAAATACCAGCCTTTTCCCTCTCTAGCATCTGTTTCCTCACCAATACCTGGCATTTTCTCCCAGAAACACCAGCTTTCTCACAGATACATCACCTTCCCCCCCCCACATCAGACCTCTTCTCCCAGAAATACCAGGACTCTGCTGAATATTTCCCATTTCCTCCGGAACATACAGCATTACACTCCGCAAGAGGACAGCTTCTTTCAGAAATGTGGCATTTTATCACAGATACACCATTTTTATGCCCAGTAGAGCTCCTTTTCTCCCAGAAATAGCACTGCTCTTAGGAAGAGCTCCCATTTTCTAACCAAAATGCTGCTTTACACTCCTCAAGATCACGCTTACCCCCATCAAGATGGCAGTGTCACAGAAATACCAGCTTCTGCCCCCAAAATGGGACTTTGGCTCTCCAAAACAAGACATTTTCTCCCAGAAATACCAGGACTCTTAGAAATACCTCACGTTTCATCTCAAGAATACTGCTTTCCACTCCTCAAGATCACACTGACTCCCATCACAATGGCCTTTTCTCCCACATACACCAGCTTTCTCCCAAATACACGACATTTTCTCCCACATACACCCGTTTTCTCCCAAAGATGGGACATATTCTCCCAGAAATGCCAGCTTATTCTTTAACAAACGGCCTTTTTTCCCCAAAATACCAGCCTTTTCCCTCTCTAGCATCTGTTTCCTCACCAATACCTGGCATTTTCTCCCAGAAACACCAGCTTTCTCACAGATACATCACCTTCCCCCCCCCACATCAGACCTCTTCTCCCAGAAATACCAGGACTCTGCTGAATATTTCCCATTTCCTCCGGAACATACAGCATTACACTCCGCAAGAGGACAGTTTCTTTCAGAAATGTGGCATTTTATCACAGATACACCATTTTTATGCCCAGTAGAGCTCCTTTTCTCCCAGAAATAGCACTGCTCTTAGGAAGAGCTCCCATTTTCTAACCAAAATGCTGCTTTTCACTCCTCAAGATCACACTTACCCCCATCAAGATGGCAGTGTCACAGAAATACCAGCTTCTGCCCCCAAAATGGGACTTTGGCTCTCCAAAACAAGACATTTTCTCCCAGAAATACCAGGACTCTTAGAAATACCTCACGTTTCATCTCAAGAATACTGCTTTCCACTCCTCAAGATCACACTGACTCCCATCACAATGGCCTTTTCTCCCACATACACCAGCTTTCTCCCAAATACACGACATTTTCTCCCACATACACCCGTTTTCTCCCAAAGATGGGACATATTCTCCCAGAAATGCCAGCTTATTCTTTAACAAACGGCCTTTTTTCCCCAAAATACCAGCCTTTTCCCTCTCTAGCATCTGTTTCCTCACCAATACCTGGCATTTTCTCCCAGAAACACCAGCTTTCTCACAGATACATCACCTTCCCCCCCCCACATCAGACCTCTTCTCCCAGAAATACCAGGACTCTGCTGAATATTTCCCATTTCCTCCGGAACATACAGCATTACACTCCGCAAGAGGACAGTTTCTTTCAGAAATGTGGCATTTTATCACAGATACACCATTTTTATGCCCAGTAGAGCTCCTTTTCTCCCAGAAATAGCACTGCTCTTAGGAAGAGCTCCCATTTTCTAACCAAAATGCTGCTTTTCACTCCTCAAGATCACACTTACCCCCATCAAGATGGCAGTGTCACAGAAATACCAGCTTCTGCCCCCAAAATGGGACTTTGGCTCTCCAAAACAAGACATTTTCTCCCAGAAATACCAGGACTCTTAGAAATACCTCACGTTTCATCTCAAGAATACTGCTTTCCACTCCTCAAGATCACACTGACTCCCATCACAATGGCCTTTTCTCCCACATACACCAGCTTTCTCCCAAATACACGACATTTTCTCCCACATACACCCGTTTTCTCCCAAAGATGGGACATATTCTCCCAGAAATGCCAGCTTATTCTTTAACAAACGGCCTTTTTTCCCCAAAATACCAGCCTTTTCCCTCTCTAGCATCTGTTTCCTCACCAATACCTGGCATTTTCTCCCAGAAACACCAGCTTTCTCACAGATACATCACCTTCCCCCCCCCACATCAGACCTCTTCTCCCAGAAATACCAGGACTCTGCTGAATATTTCCCATTTCCTCCGGAACATACAGCATTACACTCCGCAAGAGGACAGTTTCTTTCAGAAATGTGGCATTTTATCACAGATACACCATTTTTATGCCCAGTAGAGCTCCTTTTCTCCCAGAAATAGCACTGCTCTTAGGAAGAGCTCCCATTTTCTAACCAAAATGCTGCTTTACACTCCTCAAGATCACGCTTACCCCCATCAAGATGGCAGTGTCACAGAAATACCAGCTTCTGCCCCCAAAATGGGACTTTGGCTCTCCAAAACAAGACATTTTCTCCCAGAAATACCAGGACTCTTAGAAATACCTCACGTTTCATCTCAAGAATACTGCTTTCCACTCCTCAAGATCACACTGACTCCCATCACAATGGCCTTTTCTCCCACATACACCAGCTTTCTCCCAAATACACGACATTTTCTCCCACATACACCCGTTTTCTCCCAAAGATGGGACATATTCTCCCAGAAATGCCAGCTTATTCTTTAACAAACGGCCTTTTTTCCCCAAAATACCAGCCTTTTCCCTCTCTAGCATCTGTTTCCTCACCAATACCTGGCATTTTCTCCCAGAAACACCAGCTTTCTCACAGATACATCACCTTCCCCCCCCCACATCAGACCTCTTCTCCCAGAAATACAAGGACTCTGCTGAATATTTCCCATTTCCTCCGGAACATACAGCATTACACTCCGCAAGAGGACAGTTTCTTTCAGAAATGTGGCATTTTATCACAGATACACCATTTTTATGCCCAGTAGAGCTCCTTTTCTCCCAGAAATAGCACTGCTCTTAGGAAGAGCTCCCATTTTCTAACCAAAATGCTGCTTTACACTCCTCAAGATCACGCTTACCCCCATCAAGATGGCAGTGTCACAGAAATACCAGCTTCTGCCCCCAAAATGGGACTTTGGCTCTCCAAAACAAGACATTTTCTCCCAGAAATACCAGGACTCTTAGAAATACCTCACGTTTCATCTCAAGAATACTGCTTTCCACTCCTCAAGATCACACTGACTCCCATCACAATGGCCTTTTCTCCCACATACACCAGCTTTCTCCCAAATACACGACATTTTCTCCCACATACACCCGTTTTCTCCCAAAGATGGGACATATTCTCCCAGAAATGCCAGCTTATTCTTTAACAAACGGCCTTTTTTCCCCAAAATACCAGCCTTTTCCCTCTCTAGCATCTGTTTCCTCACCAATACCTGGCATTTTCTCCCAGAAACACCAGCTTTCTCACAGATACATCACCTTCCCCCCCCCACATCAGACCTCTTCTCCCAGAAATACCAGGACTCTGCTGAATATTTCCCATTTCCTCCGGAACATACAGCATTACACTCCGCAAGAGGACAGTTTCTTTCAGAAATGTGGCATTTTATCACAGATACACCATTTTTATGCCCAGTAGAGCTCCTTTTCTCCCAGAAATAGCACTGCTCTTAGGAAGAGCTCCCATTTTCTAACCAAAATGCTGCTTTACACTCCTCAAGATCACGCTTACCCCCATCAAGATGGCAGTGTCACAGAAATACCAGCTTCTGCCCCCAAAATGGGACTTTGGCTCTCCAAAACAAGACATTTTCTCCCAGAAATACCAGGACTCTTAGAAATACCTCACGTTTCATCTCAAGAATACTGCTTTCCACTCCTCAAGATCACACTGACTCCCATCACAATGGCCTTTTCTCCCACATACACCAGCTTTCTCCCAAATACACGACATTTTCTCCCACATACACCCGTTTTCTCCCAAAGATGGGACATATTCTCCCAGAAATGCCAGCTTATTCTTTAACAAACGGCCTTTTTTCCCCAAAATACCAGCCTTTTCCCTCTCTAGCATCTGTTTCCTCACCAATACCTGGCATTTTCTCCCAGAAACACCAGCTTTCTCACAGATACATCACCTTCCCCCCCCCACATCAGACCTCTTCTCCCAGAAATACAAGGACTCTGCTGAATATTTCCCATTTCCTCCGGAACATACAGCATTACACTCCGCAAGAGGACAGTTTCTTTCAGAAATGTGGCATTTTATCACAGATACACCATTTTTATGCCCAGTAGAGCTCCTTTTCTCCCAGAAATAGCACTGCTCTTAGGAAGAGCTCCCATTTTCTAACCAAAATGCTGCTTTACACTCCTCAAGATCACGCTTACCCCCATCAAGATGGCAGTGTCACAGAAATACCAGCTTCTGCCCCCAAAATGGGACTTTGGCTCTCCAAAACAAGACATTTTCTCCCAGAAATACCAGGACTCTTAGAAATACCTCACGTTTCATCTCAAGAATACTGCTTTCCACTCCTCAAGATCACACTGACTCCCATCACAATGGCCTTTTCTCCCACATACACCAGCTTTCTCCCAAATACACGACATTTTCTCCCACATACACCCGTTTTCTCCCAAAGATGGGACATATTCTCCCAGAAATGCCAGCTTATTCTTTAACAAACGGCCTTTTTTCCCCAAAATACCAGCCTTTTCCCTCTCTAGCATCTGTTTCCTCACCAATACCTGGCATTTTCTCCCAGAAACACCAGCTTTCTCACAGATACATCACCTTCCCCCCCCCACATCAGACCTCTTCTCCCAGAAATACCAGGACTCTGCTGAATATTTCCCATTTCCTCCGGAACATACAGCATTACACTCCGCAAGAGGACAGTTTCTTTCAGAAATGTGGCATTTTATCACAGATACACCATTTTTATGCCCAGTAGAGCTCCTTTTCTCCCAGAAATAGCACTGCTCTTAGGAAGAGCTCCCATTTTCTAACCAAAATGCTGCTTTACACTCCTCAAGATCACGCTTACCCCCATCAAGATGGCAGTGTCACAGAAATACCAGCTTCTGCCCCCAAAATGGGACTTTGGCTCTCCAAAACAAGACATTTTCTCCCAGAAATACCAGGACTCTTAGAAATACCTCACGTTTCATCTCAAGAATACTGCTTTCCACTCCTCAAGATCACACTGACTCCCATCACAATGGCCTTTTCTCCCACATACACCAGCTTTCTCCCAAATACACGACATTTTCTCCCACATACACCCGTTTTCTCCCAAAGATGGGACATATTCTCCCAGAAATGCCAGCTTATTCTTTAACAAACGGCCTTTTTTCCCCAAAATACCAGCCTTTTCCCTCTCTAGCATCTGTTTCCTCACCAATACCTGGCATTTTCTCCCAGAAACACCAGCTTTCTCACAGATACATCACCTTCCCCCCCCCACATCAGACCTCTTCTCCCAGAAATACCAGGACTCTGCTGAATATTTCCCATTTCCTCCGGAACATACAGCATTACACTCCGCAAGAGGACAGTTTCTTTCAGAAATGTGGCATTTTATCACAGATACACCATTTTTATGCCCAGTAGAGCTCCTTTTCTCCCAGAAATAGCACTGCTCTTAGGAAGAGCTCCCATTTTCTAACCAAAATGCTGCTTTACACTCCTCAAGATCACGCTTACCCCCATCAAGATGGCAGTGTCACAGAAATACCAGCTTCTGCCCCCAAAATGGGACTTTGGCTCTCCAAAACAAGACATTTTCTCCCAGAAATACCAGGACTCTTAGAAATACCTCACGTTTCATCTCAAGAATACTGCTTTCCACTCCTCAAGATCACACTGACTCCCATCACAATGGCCTTTTCTCCCACATACACCAGCTTTCTCCCAAATACACGACATTTTCTCCCACATACACCCGTTTTCTCCCAAAGATGGGACATATTCTCCCAGAAATGCCAGCTTATTCTTTAACAAACGGCCTTTTTTCCCCAAAATACCAGCCTTTTCCCTCTCTAGCATCTGTTTCCTCACCAATACCTGGCATTTTCTCCCAGAAACACCAGCTTTCTCACAGATACATCACCTTCCCCCCCCCACATCAGACCTCTTCTCCCAGAAATACCAGGACTCTGCTGAATATTTCCCATTTCCTCCGGAACATACAGCATTACACTCCGCAAGAGGACAGTTTCTTTCAGAAATGTGGCATTTTATCACAGATACACCATTTTTATGCCCAGTAGAGCTCCTTTTCTCCCAGAAATAGCACTGCTCTTAGGAAGAGCTCCCATTTTCTAACCAAAATGCTGCTTTTCACTCCTCAAGATCACGCTTACCCCCATCAAGATGGCAGTGTCACAGAAATACCAGCTTCTGCCCCCAAAATGGGACTTTGGCTCTCCAAAACAAGACATTTTCTCCCAGAAATACCAGGACTCTTAGAAATACCTCACGTTTCATCTCAAGAATACTGCTTTCCACTCCTCAAGATCACACTGACTCCCATCACAATGGCCTTTTCTCCCACATACACCAGCTTTCTCCCAAATACACGACATTTTCTCCCACATACACCCGTTTTCTCCCAAAGATGGGACATATTCTCCCAGAAATGCCAGCTTATTCTTTAACAAACGGCCTTTTTTCCCCAAAATACCAGCCTTTTCCCTCTCTAGCATCTGTTTCCTCACCAATACCTGGCATTTTCTCCCAGAAACACCAGCTTTCTCACAGATACATCACCTTCCCCCCCCCACATCAGACCTCTTCTCCCAGAAATACCAGGACTCTGCTGAATATTTCCCATTTCCTCCGGAACATACAGCATTACACTCCGCAAGAGGACAGTTTCTTTCAGAAATGTGGCATTTTATCACAGATACACCATTTTTATGCCCAGTAGAGCTCCTTTTCTCCCAGAAATAGCACTGCTCTTAGGAAGAGCTCCCATTTTCTAACCAAAATGCTGCTTTTCACTCCTCAAGATCACACTTACCCCCATCAAGATGGCAGTGTCACAGAAATACCAGCTTCTGCCCCCAAAATGGGACTTTGGCTCTCCAAAACAAGACATTTTCTCCCAGAAATACCAGGACTCTTAGAAATACCTCACGTTTCATCTCAAGAATACTGCTTTCCACTCCTCAAGATCACACTGACTCCCATCACAATGGCCTTTTCTCCCACATACACCAGCTTTCTCCCAAATACACGACATTTTCTCCCACATACACCCGTTTTCTCCCAAAGATGGGACATATTCTCCCAGAAATGCCAGCTTATTCTTTAACAAACGGCCTTTTTTCCCCAAAATACCAGCCTTTTCCCTCTCTAGCATCTGTTTCCTCACCAATACCTGGCATTTTCTCCCAGAAACACCAGCTTTCTCACAGATACATCACCTTCCCCCCCCCACATCAGACCTCTTCTCCCAGAAATACCAGGACTCTGCTGAATATTTCCCATTTCCTCCGGAACATACAGCATTACACTCCGCAAGAGGACAGTTTCTTTCAGAAATGTGGCATTTTATCACAGATACACCATTTTTATGCCCAGTAGAGCTCCTTTTCTCCCAGAAATAGCACTGCTCTTAGGAAGAGCTCCCATTTTCTAACCAAAATGCTGCTTTTCACTCCTCAAGATCACACTTACCCCCATCAAGATGGCAGTGTCACAGAAATACCAGCTTCTGCCCCCAAAATGGGACTTTGGCTCTCCAAAACAAGACATTTTCTCCCAGAAATACCAGGACTCTTAGAAATACCTCACGTTTCATCTCAAGAATACTGCTTTCCACTCCTCAAGATCACACTGACTCCCATCACAATGGCCTTTTCTCCCACATACACCAGCTTTCTCCCAAATACACGACATTTTCTCCCACATACACCCGTTTTCTCCCAAAGATGGGACATATTCTCCCAGAAATGCCAGCTTATTCTTTAACAAACGGCCTTTTTTCCCCAAAATACCAGCCTTTTCCCTCTCTAGCATCTGTTTCCTCACCAATACCTGGCATTTTCTCCCAGAAACACCAGCTTTCTCACAGATACATCACCTTCCCCCCCCCCACATCAGACCTCTTCTCCCAGAAATACCAGGACTCTGCTGAATATTTCCCATTTCCTCCGGAACATACAGCATTACACTCCGCAAGAGGACAGTTTCTTTCAGAAATGTGGCATTTTATCACAGATACACCATTTTTATGCCCAGTAGAGCTCCTTTTCTCCCAGAAATAGCACTGCTCTTAGGAAGAGCTCCCATTTTCTAACCAAAATGCTGCTTTACACTCCTCAAGATCACGCTTACCCCCATCAAGATGGCAGTGTCACAGAAATACCAGCTTCTGCCCCCAAAATGGGACTTTGGCTCTCCAAAACAAGACATTTTCTCCCAGAAATACCAGGACTCTTAGAAATACCTCACGTTTCATCTCAAGAATACTGCTTTCCACTCCTCAAGATCACACTGACTCCCATCACAATGGCCTTTTCTCCCACATACACCAGCTTTCTCCCAAATACACGACATTTTCTCCCACATACACCCGTTTTCTCCCAAAGATGGGACATATTCTCCCAGAAATGCCAGCTTATTCTTTAACAAACGGCCTTTTTTCCCCAAAATACCAGCCTTTTCCCTCTCTAGCATCTGTTTCCTCACCAATACCTGGCATTTTCTCCCAGAAACACCAGCTTTCTCACAGATACATCACCTTCCCCCCCCCACATCAGACCTCTTCTCCCAGAAATACCAGGACTCTGCTGAATATTTCCCATTTCCTCCGGAACATACAGCATTACACTCCGCAAGAGGACAGTTTCTTTCAGAAATGTGGCATTTTATCACAGATACACCATTTTTATGCCCAGTAGAGCTCCTTTTCTCCCAGAAATAGCACTGCTCTTAGGAAGAGCTCCCATTTTCTAACCAAAATGCTGCTTTTCACTCCTCAAGATCACACTTACCCCCATCAAGATGGCAGTGTCACAGAAATACCAGCTTCTGCCCCCAAAATGGGACTTTGGCTCTCCAAAACAAGACATTTTCTCCCAGAAATACCAGGACTCTTAGAAATACCTCACGTTTCATCTCAAGAATACTGCTTTCCACTCCTCAAGATCACACTGACTCCCATCACAATGGCCTTTTCTCCCACATACACCAGCTTTCTCCCAAATACACGACATTTTCTCCCACATACACCCGTTTTCTCCCAAAGATGGGACATATTCTCCCAGAAATGCCAGCTTATTCTTTAACAAACGGCCTTTTTTCCCCAAAATACCAGCCTTTTCCCTCTCTAGCATCTGTTTCCTCACCAATACCTGGCATTTTCTCCCAGAAACACCAGCTTTCTCACAGATACATCACCTTCCCCCCCCCACATCAGACCTCTTCTCCCAGAAATACCAGGACTCTGCTGAATATTTCCCATTTCCTCCGGAACATACAGCATTACACTCCGCAAGAGGACAGTTTCTTTCAGAAATGTGGCATTTTATCACAGATACACCATTTTTATGCCCAGTAGAGCTCCTTTTCTCCCAGAAATAGCACTGCTCTTAGGAAGAGCTCCCATTTTCTAACCAAAATGCTGCTTTTCACTCCTCAAGATCACACTTACCCCCATCAAGATGGCAGTGTCACAGAAATACCAGCTTCTGCCCCCAAAATGGGACTTTGGCTCTCCAAAACAAGACATTTTCTCCCAGAAATACCAGGACTCTTAGAAATACCTCACGTTTCATCTCAAGAATACTGCTTTCCACTCCTCAAGATCACACTGACTCCCATCACAATGGCCTTTTCTCCCACATACACCAGCTTTCTCCCAAATACACGACATTTTCTCCCACATACACCCGTTTTCTCCCAAAGATGGGACATATTCTCCCAGAAATGCCAGCTTATTCTTTAACAAACGGCCTTTTTTCCCCAAAATACCAGCCTTTTCCCTCTCTAGCATCTGTTTCCTCACCAATACCTGGCATTTTCTCCCAGAAACACCAGCTTTCTCACAGATACATCACCTTCCCCCCCCCACATCAGACCTCTTCTCCCAGAAATACCAGGACTCTGCTGAATATTTCCCATTTCCTCCGGAACATACAGCATTACACTCCGCAAGAGGACAGTTTCTTTCAGAAATGTGGCATTTTATCACAGATACACCATTTTTATGCCCAGTAGAGCTCCTTTTCTCCCAGAAATAGCACTGCTCTTAGGAAGAGCTCCCATTTTCTAACCAAAATGCTGCTTTACACTCCTCAAGATCACGCTTACCCCCATCAAGATGGCAGTGTCACAGAAATACCAGCTTCTGCCCCCAAAATGGGACTTTGGCTCTCCAAAACAAGACATTTTCTCCCAGAAATACCAGGACTCTTAGAAATACCTCACGTTTCATCTCAAGAATACTGCTTTCCACTCCTCAAGATCACACTGACTCCCATCACAATGGCCTTTTCTCCCACATACACCAGCTTTCTCCCAAATACACGACATTTTCTCCCACATACACCCGTTTTCTCCCAAAGATGGGACATATTCTCCCAGAAATGCCAGCTTATTCTTTAACAAACGGCCTTTTTTCCCCAAAATACCAGCCTTTTCCCTCTCTAGCATCTGTTTCCTCACCAATACCTGGCATTTTCTCCCAGAAACACCAGCTTTCTCACAGATACATCACCTTCCCCCCCCCACATCAGACCTCTTCTCCCAGAAATACCAGGACTCTGCTGAATATTTCCCATTTCCTCCGGAACATACAGCATTACACTCCGCAAGAGGACAGTTTCTTTCAGAAATGTGGCATTTTATCACAGATACACCATTTTTATGCCCAGTAGAGCTCCTTTTCTCCCAGAAATAGCACTGCTCTTAGGAAGAGCTCCCATTTTCTAACCAAAATGCTGCTTTTCACTCCTCAAGATCACACTTACCCCCATCAAGATGGCAGTGTCACAGAAATACCAGCTTCTGCCCCCAAAATGGGACTTTGGCTCTCCAAAACAAGACATTTTCTCCCAGAAATACCAGGACTCTTAGAAATACCTCACGTTTCATCTCAAGAATACTGCTTTCCACTCCTCAAGATCACACTGACTCCCATCACAATGGCCTTTTCTCCCACATACACCAGCTTTCTCCCAAATACACGACATTTTCTCCCACATACACCCGTTTTCTCCCAAAGATGGGACATATTCTCCCAGAAATGCCAGCTTATTCTTTAACAAACGGCCTTTTTTCCCCAAAATACCAGCCTTTTCCCTCTCTAGCATCTGTTTCCTCACCAATACCTGGCATTTTCTCCCAGAAACACCAGCTTTCTCACAGATACATCACCTTCCCCCCCCCACATCAGACCTCTTCTCCCAGAAATACCAGGACTCTGCTGAATATTTCCCATTTCCTCCGGAACATACAGCATTACACTCCGCAAGAGGACAGTTTCTTTCAGAAATGTGGCATTTTATCACAGATACACCATTTTTATGCCCAGTAGAGCTCCTTTTCTCCCAGAAATAGCACTGCTCTTAGGAAGAGCTCCCATTTTCTAACCAAAATGCTGCTTTTCACTCCTCAAGATCACACTTACCCCCATCAAGATGGCAGTGTCACAGAAATACCAGCTTCTGCCCCCAAAATGGGACTTTGGCTCTCCAAAACAAGACATTTTCTCCCAGAAATACCAGGACTCTTAGAAATACCTCACGTTTCATCTCAAGAATACTGCTTTCCACTCCTCAAGATCACACTGACTCCCATCACAATGGCCTTTTCTCCCACATACACCAGCTTTCTCCCAAATACACGACATTTTCTCCCACATACACCCGTTTTCTCCCAAAGATGGGACATATTCTCCCAGAAATGCCAGCTTATTCTTTAACAAACGGCCTTTTTTCCCCAAAATACCAGCCTTTTCCCTCTCTAGCATCTGTTTCCTCACCAATACCTGGCATTTTCTCCCAGAAACACCAGCTTTCTCACAGATACATCACCTTCCCCCCCCCACATCAGACCTCTTCTCCCAGAAATACCAGGACTCTGCTGAATATTTCCCATTTCCTCCGGAACATACAGCATTACACTCCGCAAGAGGACAGTTTCTTTCAGAAATGTGGCATTTTATCACAGATACACCATTTTTATGCCCAGTAGAGCTCCTTTTCTCCCAGAAATAGCACTGCTCTTAGGAAGAGCTCCCATTTTCTAACCAAAATGCTGCTTTTCACTCCTCAAGATCACACTTACCCCCATCAAGATGGCAGTGTCACAGAAATACCAGCTTCTGCCCCCAAAATGGGACTTTGGCTCTCCAAAACAAGACATTTTCTCCCAGAAATACCAGGACTCTTAGAAATACCTCACGTTTCATCTCAAGAATACTGCTTTCCACTCCTCAAGATCACACTGACTCCCATCACAATGGCCTTTTCTCCCACATACACCAGCTTTCTCCCAAATACACGACATTTTCTCCCACATACACCCGTTTTCTCCCAAAGATGGGACATATTCTCCCAGAAATGCCAGCTTATTCTTTAACAAACGGCCTTTTTTCCCCAAAATACCAGCCTTTTCCCTCTCTAGCATCTGTTTCCTCACCAATACCTGGCATTTTCTCCCAGAAACACCAGCTTTCTCACAGATACATCACCTTCCCCCCCCCACATCAGACCTCTTCTCCCAGAAATACCAGGACTCTGCTGAATATTTCCCATTTCCTCCGGAACATACAGCATTACACTCCGCAAGAGGACAGTTTCTTTCAGAAATGTGGCATTTTATCACAGATACACCATTTTTATGCCCAGTAGAGCTCCTTTTCTCCCAGAAATAGCACTGCTCTTAGGAAGAGCTCCCATTTTCTAACCAAAATGCTGCTTTACACTCCTCAAGATCACGCTTACCCCCATCAAGATGGCAGTGTCACAGAAATACCAGCTTCTGCCCCCAAAATGGGACTTTGGCTCTCCAAAACAAGACATTTTCTCCCAGAAATACCAGGACTCTTAGAAATACCTCACGTTTCATCTCAAGAATACTGCTTTCCACTCCTCAAGATCACACTGACTCCCATCACAATGGCCTTTTCTCCCACATACACCAGCTTTCTCCCAAATACACGACATTTTCTCCCACATACACCCGTTTTCTCCCAAAGATGGGACATATTCTCCCAGAAATGCCAGCTTATTCTTTAACAAACGGCCTTTTTTCCCCAAAATACCAGCCTTTTCCCTCTCTAGCATCTGTTTCCTCACCAATACCTGGCATTTTCTCCCAGAAACACCAGCTTTCTCACAGATACATCACCTTCCCCCCCCCACATCAGACCTCTTCTCCCAGAAATACCAGGACTCTGCTGAATATTTCCCATTTCCTCCGGAACATACAGCATTACACTCCGCAAGAGGACAGTTTCTTTCAGAAATGTGGCATTTTATCACAGATACACCATTTTTATGCCCAGTAGAGCTCCTTTTCTCCCAGAAATAGCACTGCTCTTAGGAAGAGCTCCCATTTTCTAACCAAAATGCTGCTTTTCACTCCTCAAGATCACACTTACCCCCATCAAGATGGCAGTGTCACAGAAATACCAGCTTCTGCCCCCAAAATGGGACTTTGGCTCTCCAAAACAAGACATTTTCTCCCAGAAATACCAGGACTCTTAGAAATACCTCACGTTTCATCTCAAGAATACTGCTTTCCACTCCTCAAGATCACACTGACTCCCATCACAATGGCCTTTTCTCCCACATACACCAGCTTTCTCCCAAATACACGACATTTTCTCCCACATACACCCGTTTTCTCCCAAAGATGGGACATATTCTCCCAGAAATGCCAGCTTATTCTTTAACAAACGGCCTTTTTTCCCCAAAATACCAGCCTTTTCCCTCTCTAGCATCTGTTTCCTCACCAATACCTGGCATTTTCTCCCAGAAACACCAGCTTTCTCACAGATACATCACCTTCCCCCCCCCACATCAGACCTCTTCTCCCAGAAATACCAGGACTCTGCTGAATATTTCCCATTTCCTCCGGAACATACAGCATTACACTCCGCAAGAGGACAGTTTCTTTCAGAAATGTGGCATTTTATCACAGATACACCATTTTTATGCCCAGTAGAGCTCCTTTTCTCCCAGAAATAGCACTGCTCTTAGGAAGAGCTCCCATTTTCTAACCAAAATGCTGCTTTTCACTCCTCAAGATCACACTTACCCCCATCAAGATGGCAGTGTCACAGAAATACCAGCTTCTGCCCCCAAAATGGGACTTTGGCTCTCCAAAACAAGACATTTTCTCCCAGAAATACCAGGACTCTTAGAAATACCTCACGTTTCATCTCAAGAATACTGCTTTCCACTCCTCAAGATCACACTGACTCCCATCACAATGGCCTTTTCTCCCACATACACCAGCTTTCTCCCAAATACACGACATTTTCTCCCACATACACCCGTTTTCTCCCAAAGATGGGACATATTCTCCCAGAAATGCCAGCTTATTCTTTAACAAACGGCCTTTTTTCCCCAAAATACCAGCCTTTTCCCTCTCTAGCATCTGTTTCCTCACCAATACCTGGCATTTTCTCCCAGAAACACCAGCTTTCTCACAGATACATCACCTTCCCCCCCCCACATCAGACCTCTTCTCCCAGAAATACCAGGACTCTGCTGAATATTTCCCATTTCCTCCGGAACATACAGCATTACACTCCGCAAGAGGACAGTTTCTTTCAGAAATGTGGCATTTTATCACAGATACACCATTTTTATGCCCAGTAGAGCTCCTTTTCTCCCAGAAATAGCACTGCTCTTAGGAAGAGCTCCCATTTTCTAACCAAAATGCTGCTTTACACTCCTCAAGATCACACTTACCCCCATCAAGATGGCAGTGTCACAGAAATACCAGCTTCTGCCCCCAAAATGGGACTTTGGCTCTCCAAAACAAGACATTTTCTCCCAGAAATACCAGGACTCTTAGAAATACCTCACGTTTCATCTCAAGAATACTGCTTTCCACTCCTCAAGATCACACTGACTCCCATCACAATGGCCTTTTCTCCCACATACACCAGCTTTCTCCCAAATACATGACATTTTCTCCCACATACACCCGTTTTCTCCCAAAGATGGGACATATTCTCCCAGAAATGCCAGCTTATTCTTTAAAAAACGGCCTTTTTTTCCCAAAATACCAGCTTTCTCACAAACACCTGTCATTTTCCAACCAAGTCTGCTACTATCTCCCAGAAACAGCCGGTTTCCGAGAAATACCTGACGTTTGCTCTCCCAAATACTACTTGACACTCCTCCAGAGGACATTGTCTCCCCTATTTACCACGTTGTCTCCCCAAGAGACCACTTGGCACACCAAAAAGACCACCGTTGCTCTCCAGTACAAGATCTTCTTTCCCACCGGTTCCCACTTTTCTCCCCCAGCTATGTCATTTCCTCCCAGAAATGCCACTTTTCCCTTGGAAATTTCACCTTCTCTTCCAAAAAGAGGAGATTTGCTCCCAGAAATACCCCTTCTCTTACAACTGCCACACGCTTTCTCCCCAAAAAGCCTCCATGACAATGCCAACTGGGACACTTGCAGCCAAGAAGAGGACACCTTCTCTCAGAAAGACCACTTTTCTCCCCAAGAGAGGAGATTTTCTCCCAATTGGATGACATTTGCTGTAAGAAAGACCTGTTCTCTTCCCTCAAGAGGACATTGTCTTTCCCACTGAGGACATTTTCTCCCAGAAGTGCCGCTACTCTGTGAAACACCTCCATTTCCTCCCAAATCTACTCCATGACACGCCTCAGGATGACACTTACTCCCCGATTTGGGGCATTTTCTCCCAGAAATACCACTTCTCTCCCAAAGGGGAGAAACCACTTCTCTCCCTTTTCCCTCTCTAGCATCTGTTTCCTCACCAATACCTGACATTTTCTCCCAGAAACACCAGCTTTCTCACACATACATCACCTTCTCCCCCCCACATCAGATGTTCCCTCCCAGAAATATGGCATTTGATCACAGATATACTCTTTCAAGGGAATACCAGGTTTCATAAGACACACGTTGTGCTTTCAGAGAGGACGTTACAGAAAGTCGAGAGATGTGGATTCTTTCCTGCGGAGAAAAAAACCCCTGTTTTCAGGAAATGCAGTATTCTGAAATCGCACGTTCTCGGCATAGCAATTTCGCTATTTCGCTCTCGTGGGTGGACGGCGCCACTCTCTGTTAACCGCTTCGGAGAGTTTGCAGTTGCTGGCCGTTAAATCGCGGTTCTCCCCGAATGCCGCTGTGTGCCTTCAGCAGCGGTCTCGTCTCTCTCGCATGCCGAGAAAGAGCGACTTCAGCCGGATGCTTTTCTCGGACGAGCGGCTTCTTCTGCGCACATCGCAAAGGAGCGGTTCTTGTCTTCTCCTTGTGTCCATGCATTCTGCACTACGCTTCTCTCTCATTCTTATGCCTTTCCGTTTATTCCTAGGGACATTTCGTTTTTCTCTGTTTTTCCGATGCTACACTTCAGCATTCTGTGACGAACAGAGTGGAAGGGAAAAGCCCCTCTAATAAGGCAGCTAGAAGTTCCAGGAGCGACACACGTTGTGCTTTCAGAGAGGACGTTACAGAAAGTCGAGAGATGTGGATTCTTTCCTGCGGAGAAAAAACCGCCTGTTTTCAGGCAATGCAGTATGCAGAATTCACACGTTCTTGGCATCACAGTTCCGTTATTTCGCTCACGCACGTCTAAATCGGCTCTCGCGTTGAACCGCTTCGGAGAGTTTGCAGTTGCTGGCCGTTAAATCGCGGTTCTCCCCGAATGCCGCTGTGTGCCTTCAGCAGCGGTCTCGTCTCTCTCGCATGCCGAGAAAGAGCGACTTCAGCCGGATGCTTTTCTCGGACGAGCGGCTTCTTCTGCGCACATCGCAAAGGAGCGGTTCTTGTCTTCTCCTTGTGTCCATGCATTCTGCACTACGCTTCTCTCTCATTCTTATGCCTTTCCGTTTATTCCTAGGGACATTTCGTTTTTCTCTGTTTTTCCGATGCTACACTTCAGCATTCTGTGACGAACAGAGTGGAAGGGAAAAGCCCCTCTAATAAGGCAGCTAGAAGTTCCAGGAGCGACACACGTTGTGCTTTCAGAGAGGACGTTACAGAAAGTCGAGAGATGTGGATTCTTTCCTGCGGAGAAAAAACCCCCTGTTTTCAGGAAATGCAGTATTCTCAAATCGCACGTTCTCGGCATAGCAATTTCGCTATTTCGCTCTCGTGGGTGGACGGCGCCACTCTCTGTTAACCGCTTCGGAGAGTTTGCAGTTGCTGGCCGAGAAATCGCGGTTCTCCCCGAATGCCGCTGTGTGCCTTCAGCAGCGGTCTCGTCTCTCTCGCATGCCGAGAAAGAGCGACTTCAGCCGGATGCTTTTCTCGGACGAGCGGCTTCTTCTGCGCACATCGCAAAGGAGCGGTTCTTGTCTTCTCCTTGTGTCCATGCATTCTGCACTACGCTTCTCTCTCATTCTTATGCCTTTCCGTTTATTCCTAGGGACATTTCGTTTTTCTCTGTTTTTCCGATGCTACACTTCAGCATTCTGTGACGAACAGAGTGGAAGGGAAAAGCCCCTCTAATAAGGCAGCTAGAAGTTCCAGGAGCGACACACGTTGTGCTTTCAGAGAGGACGTTACAGAAAGTCGAGAGATGTGGATTCTTTCCTGCGGAGAAAAAAACCCCTGTTTTCAGGAAATGCAGTATTCTGAAATCGCACGTTCTCGGCATAGCAATTTCGCTATTTCGCTCTCGTGGGTGGACGGCGCCACTCTCTGTTAACCGCTTCGGAGAGTTTGCAGTTGCTGGCCGAGAAATCGCGGTTCTCCCCGAATGCCGCTGTGTGCCTTCAGCAGCGGTCTCGTCTCTCTCGCATGCCGAGAAAGAGCGACTTCAGCCGGATGCTTTTCTCGGACGAGCGGCTTCTTCTGCGCACATCGCAAAGGAGCGGTTCTTGTCTTCTCCTTGTGTCCATGCATTCTGCACTACGCTTCTCTCTCATTCTTATGCCTTTCCGTTTATTCCTAGGGACATTTCGTTTTTCTCTGTTTTTCCGATGCTACACTTCAGCATTCTGTGACGAACAGAGTGGAAGGGAAAAGCCCCTCTAATAAGGCAGCTAGAAGTTCCAGGAGCGACACACGTTGTGCTTTCAGAGAGGACGTTACAGAAAGTCGAGAGATGTGGATTCTTTCCTGCGGAGAAAAAACCCCCTGTTTTCAGGAAATGCAGTATTCTGAAATCGCACGTTCTCGGCATAGCAATTTCGCTATTTCGCTCTCGTGGGTGGACGGCGCCACTCTCTGTTAACCGCTTCGGAGAGTTTGCAGTTGCTGGCCGTTAAATCGCGGTTCTCCCCGAATGCCGCTGTGTGCCTTCAGCAGCGGTCTCGTCTCTCTCGGACGAGCGGTGGACAGGCAGTATGCAGAATTCAAACGTTGCCTGAAGAAGAAGCCGCTCGTCCGAGAAAAGCATCCGGCTGAAGTCGCTCTTTCTCGGCATGCGAGAGAGACGAGACCGCTGCTGAAGGCACACAGCGGCATTCGGGGAGAACCGCGATTTAACGGCCAGCAACTGCAAACTCTCCGAAGCGGTTCAACGCGAGAGCCGATTTAGACGTGCGTGAGCGAAATAACGGAACTGTGATGCCAAGAACGTGTGAATTCTGCATACTGCATTGCCTGAAAACAGGGGGTTTTTTCTCCGCAGGAAAGAATCCACATCTCTCGACTTTCTGTAACGTCCTCTCTGAAAGCACAACGTGTGTCGCTCCTGGAACTTCTAGCTGCCTTATTAGAGGGGCTTTTCCCTTCCACTCTGTTCGTCACAGAATGCTGAAGTGTAGCATCGGAAAAACAGAGAAAAACGAAATGTCCCTAGGAATAAACGGAAAGGCATAAGAATGAGAGAGAAGCGTAGTGCAGAATGCATGGACACAAGGAGAAGACAAGAACCGCTCCTTTGCGATGTGCGCAGAAGAAGCCGCTCGTCCGAGAAAAGCATCCGGCTGAAGTCGCTCTTTCTCGGCATGCGAGAGAGACGAGACCGCTGCTGAAGGCACACAGCGGCATTCGGGGAGAACCGCGATTTCTCGGCCAGCAACTGCAAACTCTCCGAAGCGGTTAACAGAGAGTGGCGCCGTCCACCCACGAGAGCGAAATAGCGAAATTGCTATGCCGAGAACGTGCGATTTCAGAATACTGCATTTCCTGAAAACAGGGGGTTTTTTCTCCGCAGGAAAGAATCCACATCTCTCGACTTTCTGTAACGTCCTCTCTGAAAGCACAACGTGTGTCGCTCCTGGAACTTCTAGCTGCCTTATTAGAGGGGCTTTTCCCTTCCACTCTGTTCGTCACAGAACGCTGAAGTGTAGCATCGGAAAAACAGAGAAAAACGAAATGTCCCTAGGAATAAACGGAAAGGAATAAGAATGAGAGAAAAGCGTAGTGCAGAATGCATGGACACAAGGAGAAGACAAAGAACCGCTCCTTTGCGATGTGCGCAGAAGAAGCCGCTCGTCCGAGAAAAGCATCCGGCTGAAGTCGCTCTTTCTCGGCATGCGAGAGAGACGAGACCGCTGCTGAAGGCACACAGCGGCATTCGGGGAGAACCGCGATTTAACGGCCAGCAACTGCAAACTCTCCGAAGCGGTTAACAGAGAGTGGCGCCGTCCACCCACGAGAGCGAAATAGCGAAATTGCTATGCCGAGAACGTGCGATTTCAGAATACTGCATTTCCTGAAAACAGGGGGTTTTTTCTCCGCAGGAAAGAATCCACATCTCTCGACTTTCTGTAACGTCCTCTCTGAAAGCACAACGTGTGTCGCTCCTGGAACTTCTAGCTGCCTTATTAGAGGGGCTTTTCCCTTCCACTCTGTTCGTCACAGAATGCTGAAGTGTAGCATCGGAAAAACAGAGAAAAACGAAATGTCCCTAGGAATCAAGGGTTAAGAATGAGAGAGAAGCGTAGTGCAGAATGCATGGACACAAGGAGAAGACAAGAACCGCTCCTTTGCGATGTGCGCAGAAGAAGCCGCTCGTCCGAGAAAAGCATCCGGCTGAAGTCGCTCTTTCTCGGCATGCGAGAGAGACGAGACCGCTGCTGAAGGCACACAGCGGCATTCGGGGAGAACCGCGATTTCTCGGCCAGCAACTGCAAACTCTCCGAAGCGGTTAACAGAGAGTGGCGCCGTCCACCCACGAGAGCGAAATAGCGAAATTGCTATGCCGAGAACGTGCGATTTCAGAATACTGCATTTCCTGAAAACAGGGGGTTTTTTCTCCGCAGGAAAGAATCCACATCTCTCGACTTTCTGTAACGTCCTCTCTGAAAGCACAACGTGTGTCGCTCCTGGAACTTCTAGCTGCCTTATTAGAGGGGCTTTTCCCTTCCACTCTGTTCGTCACAGAATGCTGAAGTGTAGCATCGGAAAAACAGAGAAAAACGAAATGTCCCTAGGAATAAACGGAAAGGCATAAGAATGAGAGAGAAGCGTAGTGCAGAATGCATGGACACAAGGAGAAGACAAGAACCGCTCCTTTGCGATGTGCGCAGAAGAAGCCGCTCGTCCGAGAAAAGCATCCGGCTGAAGTCGCTCTTTCTCGGCATGCGAGAGAGACGAGACCGCTGCTGAAGGCACACAGCGGCATTCGGGGAGAACCGCGATTTCTCGGCCAGCAACTGCAAACTCTCCGAAGCGGTTAACAGAGAGTGGCGCCGTCCACCCACGAGAGCGAAATAGCGAAATTGCTATGCCGAGAACGTGCGATTTCAGAATACTGCATTTCCTGAAAACAGGGGGTTTTTTCTCCGCAGGAAAGAATCCACATCTCTCGACTTTCTGTAACGTCCTCTCTGAAAGCACAACGTGTGTCGCTCCTGGAACTTCTAGCTGCCTTATTAGAGGGGCTTTTCCCTTCCACTCTGTTCGTCACAGAATGCTGAAGTGTAGCATCGGAAAAACAGAGAAAAACGAAATGTCCCTAGGAATAAACGGAAAGGCATAAGAATGAGAGAGAAGCGTAGTGCAGAATGCATGGACACAAGGAGAAGACAAGAACCGCTCCTTTGCGATGTGCGCAGAAGAAGCCGCTCGTCCGAGAAAAGCATCCGGCTGAAGTCGCTCTTTCTCGGCATGCGAGAGAGACGAGACCGCTGCTGAAGGCACACAGCGGCATTCGGGGAGAACCGCGATTTAACGGCCAGCAACTGCAAACTCTCCGAAGCGGTTAACAGAGAGTGGCGCCGTCCACCCACGAGAGCGAAATAGCGAAATTGCTATGCCGAGAACGTGCGATTTCAGAATACTGCATTTCCTGAAAACAGGGGGTTTTTTCTCCGCAGGAAAGAATCCACATCTCTCGACTTTCTGTAACGTCCTCTCTGAAAGCACAACGTGTGTCGCTCCTGGAACTTCTAGCTGCCTTACTAGAGGGGCTTTTCCCTTCCACTCTGTTCGTCACAGAATGCTGAAGTGTAGCATCGGAAAAAGAGAAAAACGAAATGTCCCTAGGAATCAAGGGTTAAGAATGAGAGAGAAGCGTAGTGCAGAATGCATGGACACAAGGAGAAGACAAGAACCGCTCCTTTGCGATGTGCGCAGAAGAAGCCGCTCGTCCGAGAAAAGCATCCGGCTGAAGTCGCTCTTTCTCGGCATGCGAGAGAGACGAGACCGCTGCTGAAGGCACACAGCGGCATTCGGGGAGAACCGCGATTTCTCGGCCAGCAACTGCAAACTCTCCGAAGCGGTTAACAGAGAGTGGCGCCGTCCACCCACGAGAGCGAACTAGCGAAATTGCTATGCCGAGAACGTGCGATTTCAGAATACTGCATTTCCTGAAAACAGGGGGTTTTTTCTCCGCAGGAAAGAATCCACATCTCTCGACTTTCTGTAACGTCCTCTCTGAAAGCACAACGTGTGTCGCTCCTGGAACTTCTAGCTGCCTTATTAGAGGGGCTTTTCCCTTCCACTCTGTTCGTCACAGAATGCTGAAGTGTAGCATCGGAAAAACAGAGAAAAACGAAATGTCCCTAGGAATAAACGGAAAGGCATAAGAATGAGAGAGAAGCGTAGTGCAGAATGCATGGACACAAGGAGAAGACAAGAACCGCTCCTTTGCGATGTGCGCAGAAGAAGCCGCTCGTCCGAGAAAAGCATCCGGCTGAAGTCGCTCTTTCTCGGCATGCGAGAGAGACGAGACCGCTGCTGAAGGCACACAGCGGCATTCGGGGAGAACCGCGATTTCTCGGCCAGCAACTGCAAACTCTCCGAAGCGGTTAACAGAGAGTGGCGCCGTCCACCCACGAGAGCGAAATAGCGAAATTGCTATGCCGAGAACGTGCGATTTCAGAATACTGCATTTCCTGAAAACAGGGGGTTTTTTCTCCGCAGGAAAGAATCCACATCTCTCGACTTTCTGTAACGTCCTCTCTGAAAGCACAACGTGTGTCGCTCCTGGAACTTCTAGCTGCCTTATTAGAGGGGCTTTTCCCTTCCACTCTGTTCGTCACAGAATGCTGAAGTGTAGCATCGGAAAAACAGAGAAAAACGAAATGTCCCTAGGAATAAACGGAAAGGCATAAGAATGAGAGAGAAGCGTAGTGCAGAATGCATGGACACAAGGAGAAGACAAGAACCGCTCCTTTGCGATGTGCGCAGAAGAAGCCGCTCGTCCGAGAAAAGCATCCGGCTGAAGTCGCTCTTTCTCGGCATGCGAGAGAGACGAGACCGCTGCTGAAGGCACACAGCGGCATTCGGGGAGAACCGCGATTTCTCGGCCAGCAACTGCAAACTCTCCGAAGCGGTTAACAGAGAGTGGCGCCGTCCACCCACGAGAGCGAACTAGCGAAATTGCTATGCCGAGAACGTGCGATTTCAGAATACTGCATTTCCTGAAAACAGGGGGTTTTTTCTCCGCAGGAAAGAATCCACATCTCTCGACTTTCTGTAACGTCCTCTCTGAAAGCACAACGTGTGTCGCTCCTGGAACTTCTAGCTGCCTTATTAGAGGGGCTTTTCCCTTCCACTCTGTTCGTCACAGAATGCTGAAGTGTAGCATCGGAAAAACAGAGAAAAACGAAATGTCCCTAGGAATAAACGGAAAGGCATAAGAATGAGAGAGAAGCGTAGTGCAGAATGCATGGACACAAGGAGAAGACAAGAACCGCTCCTTTGCGATGTGCGCAGAAGAAGCCGCTCGTCCGAGAAAAGCATCCGGCTGAAGTCGCTCTTTCTCGGCATGCGAGAGAGACGAGACCGCTGCTGAAGGCACACAGCGGCATTCGGGGAGAACCGCGATTTAACGGCCAGCAACTGCAAACTCTCCGAAGCGGTTAACAGAGAGTGGCGCCGTCCACCCACGAGAGCGAACTAGCGAAATTGCTATGCCGAGAACGTGCGATTTCAGAATACTGCATTTCCTGAAAACAGGGGGTTTTTTCTCCGCAGGAAAGAATCCACATCTCTCGACTTTCTGTAACGTCCTCTCTGAAAGCACAACGTGTGTCGCTCCTGGAACTTCTAGCTGCCTTATTAGAGGGGCTTTTCCCTTCCACTCTGTTCGTCACAGAATGCTGAAGTGTAGCATCGGAAAAAGAGAAAAACGAAATGTCCCTAGGAATCAAGGGTTAAGAATGAGAGAGAAGCGTAGTGCAGAATGCATGGACACAAGGAGAAGACAAGAACCGCTCCTTTGCGATGTGCGCAGAAGAAGCCGCTCGTCCGAGAAAAGCATCCGGCTGAAGTCGCTCTTTCTCGGCATGCGAGAGAGACGAGACCGCTGCTGAAGGCACACAGCGGCATTCGGGGAGAACCGCGATTTAACGGCCAGCAACTGCAAACTCTCCGAAGCGGTTAACAGAGAGTGGCGCCGTCCACCCACGAGAGCGAAATAGCGAAATTGCTATGCCGAGAACGTGCGATTTCAGAATACTGCATTTCCTGAAAACAGGGGGTTTTTTCTCCGCAGGAAAGAATCCACATCTCTCGACTTTCTGTAACGTCCTCTCTGAAAGCACAACGTGTGTCGCTCCTGGAACTTCTAGCTGCCTTATTAGAGGGGCTTTTCCCTTCCACTCTGTTCGTCACAGAATGCTGAAGTGTAGCATCGGAAAAACAGAGAAAAACGAAATGTCCCTAGGAATAAACGGAAAGGCATAAGAATGAGAGAGAAGCGTAGTGCAGAATGCATGGACACAAGGAGAAGACAAGAACCGCTCCTTTGGGATGTGCGCAGAAGAAGCCGCTCGTCCGAGAAAAGCATCCGGCTGAAGTCGCTCTTTCTCGGCATGCGAGAGAGACGAGACCGCTGCTGAAGGCACACAGCGGCATTCGGGGAGAACCGCGATTTAACGGCCAGCAACTGCAAACTCTCCGAAGCGGTTAACAGAGAGTGGCGCCGTCCACCCACGAGAGCGAAATAGCGAAATTGCTATGCCGAGAACGTGCGATTTCAGAATACTGCATTTCCTGAAAACAGGGGGTTTTTTCTCCGCAGGAAAGAATCCACATCTCTCGACTTTCTGTAACGTCCTCTCTGAAAGCACAACGTGTGTCGCTCCTGGAACTTCTAGCTGCCTTACTAGAGGGGCTTTTCCCTTCCACTCTGTTCGTCACAGAATGCTGAAGTGTAGCATCGGAAAAAGAGAAAAACGAAATGTCCCTAGGAATCAAGGGTTAAGAATGAGAGAGAAGCGTAGTGCAGAATGCATGGACACAAGGAAAAGACAAGAACCGCTCCTTTGCGATGTGCGCAGAAGAAGCCGCTCGTCCGAGAAAAGCATCCGGCTGAAGTCGCTCTTTCTCGGCATGCGAGAGAGACGAGACCGCTGCTGAAGGCACACAGCGGCATTCGGGGAGAACCGCGATTTCTCGGCCAGCAACTGCAAACTCTCCGAAGCGGTTAACAGAGAGTGGCGCCGTCCACCCACGAGAGCGAAATAGCGAAATTGCTATGCCGAGAACGTGCGATTTCAGAATACTGCATTTCCTGAAAACAGGGGGTTTTTTCTCCGCAGGAAAGAATCCACATCTCTCGACTTTCTGTAACGTCCTCTCTGAAAGCACAACGTGTGTCGCTCCTGGAACTTCTAGCTGCCTTATTAGAGGGGCTTTTCCCTTCCACTCTGTTCGTCACAGAATGCTGAAGTGTAGCATCGGAAAAAGAGAAAAACGAAATGTCCCTAGGAATCAAGGGTTAAGAATGAGAGAGAAGCGTAGTGCAGAATGCATGGACACAAGGAGAAGACAAGAACCGCTCCTTTGCGATGTGCGCAGAAGAAGCCGCTCGTCCGAGAAAAGCATCCGGCTGAAGTCGCTCTTTCTCGGCATGCGAGAGAGACGAGACCGCTGCTGAAGGCACACAGCGGCATTCGGGGAGAACCGCGATTTAACGGCCAGCAACTGCAAACTCTCCGAAGCGGTTAACAGAGAGTGGCGCCGTCCACCCACGAGAGCGAAATAGCGAAATTGCTATGCCGAGAACGTGCGATTTCAGAATACTGCATTTCCTGAAAACAGGGGGTTTTTTCTCCGCAGGAAAGAATCCACATCTCTCGACTTTCTGTAACGTCCTCTCTGAAAGCACAACGTGTGTCGCTCCTGGAACTTCTAGCTGCCTTATTAGAGGGGCTTTTCCCTTCCACTCTGTTCGTCACAGAATGCTGAAGTGTAGCATCGGAAAAACAGAGAAAAACGAAATGTCCCTAGGAATAAACGGAAAGGCATAAGAATGAGAGAGAAGCGTAGTGCAGAATGCATGGACACAAGGAGAAGACAAGAACCGCTCCTTTGGGATGTGCGCAGAAGAAGCCGCTCGTCCGAGAAAAGCATCCGGCTGAAGTCGCTCTTTCTCGGCATGCGAGAGAGACGAGACCGCTGCTGAAGGCACACAGCGGCATTCGGGGAGAACCGCGATTTAACGGCCAGCAACTGCAAACTCTCCGAAGCGGTTAACAGAGAGTGGCGCCGTCCACCCACGAGAGCGAAATAGCGAAATTGCTATGCCGAGAACGTGCGATTTCAGAATACTGCATTTCCTGAAAACAGGGGGTTTTTTCTCCGCAGGAAAGAATCCACATCTCTCGACTTTCTGTAACGTCCTCTCTGAAAGCACAACGTGTGTCGCTCCTGGAACTTCTAGCTGCCTTACTAGAGGGGCTTTTCCCTTCCACTCTGTTCGTCACAGAATGCTGAAGTGTAGCATCGGAAAAAGAGAAAAACGAAATGTCCCTAGGAATCAAGGGTTAAGAATGAGAGAGAAGCGTAGTGCAGAATGCATGGACACAAGGAAAAGACAAGAACCGCTCCTTTGCGATGTGCGCAGAAGAAGCCGCTCGTCCGAGAAAAGCATCCGGCTGAAGTCGCTCTTTCTCGGCATGCGAGAGAGACGAGACCGCTGCTGAAGGCACACAGCGGCATTCGGGGAGAACCGCGATTTCTCGGCCAGCAACTGCAAACTCTCCGAAGCGGTTAACAGAGAGTGGCGCCGTCCACCCACGAGAGCGAAATAGCGAAATTGCTATGCCGAGAACGTGCGATTTCAGAATACTGCATTTCCTGAAAACAGGGGGTTTTTTCTCCGCAGGAAAGAATCCACATCTCTCGACTTTCTGTAACGTCCTCTCTGAAAGCACAACGTGTGTCGCTCCTGGAACTTCTAGCTGCCTTATTAGAGGGGCTTTTCCCTTCCACTCTGTTCGTCACAGAATGCTGAAGTGTAGCATCGGAAAAACAGAGAAAAACGAAATGTCCCTAGGAATAAACGGAAAGGCATAAGAATGAGAGAGAAGCGTAGTGCAGAATGCATGGACACAAGGAGAAGACAAGAACCGCTCCTTTGCGATGTGCGCAGAAGAAGCCGCTCGTCCGAGAAAAGCATCCGGCTGAAGTCGCTCTTTCTCGGCATGCGAGAGAGACGAGACCGCTGCTGAAGGCACACAGCGGCATTCGGGGAGAACCGCGATTTCTCGGCCAGCAACTGCAAACTCTCCGAAGCGGTTAACAGAGAGTGGCGCCGTCCACCCACGAGAGCGAAATAGCGAAATTGCTATGCCGAGAACGTGCGATTTCAGAATACTGCATTTCCTGAAAACAGGGGGTTTTTTCTCCGCAGGAAAGAATCCACATCTCTCGACTTTCTGTAACGTCCTCTCTGAAAGCACAACGTGTGTCGCTCCTGGAACTTCTAGCTGCCTTACTAGAGGGGCTTTTCCCTTCCACTCTGTTCGTCACAGAATGCTGAAGTGTAGCATCGGAAAAAGAGAAAAACGAAATGTCCCTAGGAATCAAGGGTTAAGAATGAGAGAGAAGCGTAGTGCAGAATGCATGGACACAAGGAAAAGACAAGAACCGCTCCTTTGCGATGTGCGCAGAAGAAGCCGCTCGTCCGAGAAAAGCATCCGGCTGAAGTCGCTCTTTCTCGGCATGCGAGAGAGACGAGACCGCTGCTGAAGGCACACAGCGGCATTCGGGGAGAACCGCGATTTCTCGGCCAGCAACTGCAAACTCTCCGAAGCGGTTAACAGAGAGTGGCGCCGTCCACCCACGAGAGCGAAATAGCGAAATTGCTATGCCGAGAACGTGCGATTTCAGAATACTGCATTTCCTGAAAACAGGGGGTTTTTTCTCCGCAGGAAAGAATCCACATCTCTCGACTTTCTGTAACGTCCTCTCTGAAAGCACAACGTGTGTCGCTCCTGGAACTTCTAGCTGCCTTATTAGAGGGGCTTTTCCCTTCCACTCTGTTCGTCACAGAATGCTGAAGTGTAGCATCGGAAAAACAGAGAAAAACGAAATGTCCCTAGGAATAAACGGAAAGGCATGAGAGAGAAGCGTAGTGCAGAATGCATGGACACAAGGAGAAGACAAGAACCGCTCCTTTGCGATGTGCGCAGAAGAAGCCGCTCGTCCGAGAAAAGCATCCGGCTGAAGTCGCTCTTTCTCGGCATGCGAGAGAGACGAGACCGCTGCTGAAGGCACACAGCGGCATTCGGGGAGAACCGCGATTTCTCGGCCAGCAACTGCAAACTCTCCGAAGCGGTTAACAGAGAGTGGCGCCGTCCACCCACGAGAGCGAAATAGCGAAATTGCTATGCCGAGAACGTGCGATTTCAGAATACTGCATTTCCTGAAAACAGGGGGTTTTTTCTCCGCAGGAAAGAATCCACATCTCTCGACTTTCTGTAACGTCCTCTCTGAAAGCACAACGTGTGTCGCTCCTGGAACTTCTAGCTGCCTTATTAGAGGGGCTTTTCCCTTCCACTCTGTTCGTCACAGAATGCTGAAGTGTAGCATCGGAAAAACAGAGAAAAACGAAATGTCCCTAGGAATAAACGGAAAGGCATAAGAATGAGAGAGAAGCGTAGTGCAGAATGCATGGACACAAGGAGAAGACAAGAACCGCTCCTTTGCGATGTGCGCAGAAGAAGCCGCTCGTCCGAGAAAAGCATCCGGCTGAAGTCGCTCTTTCTCGGCATGCGAGAGAGACGAGACCGCTGCTGAAGGCACACAGCGGCATTCGGGGAGAACCGCGATTTCTCGGCCAGCAACTGCAAACTCTCCGAAGCGGTTAACAGAGAGTGGCGCCGTCCACCCACGAGAGCGAAATAGCGAAATTGCTATGCCGAGAACGTGCGATTTCAGAATACTGCATTTCCTGAAAACAGGGGGTTTTTTCTCCGCAGGAAAGAATCCACATCTCTCGACTTTCTGTAACGTCCTCTCTGAAAGCACAACGTGTGTCGCTCCTGGAACTTCTAGCTGCCTTATTAGAGGGGCTTTTCCCTTCCACTCTGTTCGTCACAGAATGCTGAAGTGTAGCATCGGAAAAACAGAGAAAAACGAAATGTCCCTAGGAATAAACGGAAAGGCATAAGAATGAGAGAGAAGCGTAGTGCAGAATGCATGGACACAAGGAGAAGACAAGAACCGCTCCTTTGCGATGTGCGCAGAAGAAGCCGCTCGTCCGAGAAAAGCATCCGGCTGAAGTCGCTCTTTCTCGGCATGCGAGAGAGACGAGACCGCTGCTGAAGGCACACAGCGGCATTCGGGGAGAACCGCGATTTCTCGGCCAGCAACTGCAAACTCTCCGAAGCGGTTAACAGAGAGTGGCGCCGTCCACCCACGAGAGCGAAATAGCGAAATTGCTATGCCGAGAACGTGCGATTTCAGAATACTGCATTTCCTGAAAACAGGGGGTTTTTTCTCCGCAGGAAAGAATCCACATCTCTCGACTTTCTGTAACGTCCTCTCTGAAAGCACAACGTGTGTCGCTCCTGGAACTTCTAGCTGCCTTATTAGAGGGGCTTTTCCCTTCCACTCTGTTCGTCACAGAATGCTGAAGTGTAGCATCGGAAAAACAGAGAAAAACGAAATGTCCCTAGGAATAAACGGAAAGGCATAAGAATGAGAGAGAAGCGTAGTGCAGAATGCATGGACACAAGGAGAAGACAAGAACCGCTCCTTTGCGATGTGCGCAGAAGAAGCCGCTCGTCCGAGAAAAGCATCCGGCTGAAGTCGCTCTTTCTCGGCATGCGAGAGAGACGAGACCGCTGCTGAAGGCACACAGCGGCATTCGGGGAGAACCGCGATTTCTCGGCCAGCAACTGCAAACTCTCCGAAGCGGTTAACAGAGAGTGGCGCCGTCCACCCACGAGAGCGAACTAGCGAAATTGCTATGCCGAGAACGTGCGATTTCAGAATACTGCATTTCCTGAAAACAGGGGGTTTTTTCTCCGCAGGAAAGAATCCACATCTCTCGACTTTCTGTAACGTCCTCTCTGAAAGCACAACGTGTGTCGCTCCTGGAACTTCTAGCTGCCTTATTAGAGGGGCTTTTCCCTTCCACTCTGTTCGTCACAGAATGCTGAAGTGTAGCATCGGAAAAACAGAGAAAAACGAAATGTCCCTAGGAATAAACGGAAAGGCATAAGAATGAGAGAGAAGCGTAGTGCAGAATGCATGGACACAAGGAGAAGACAAGAACCGCTCCTTTGCGATGTGCGCAGAAGAAGCCGCTCGTCCGAGAAAAGCATCCGGCTGAAGTCGCTCTTTCTCGGCATGCGAGAGAGACGAGACCGCTGCTGAAGGCACACAGCGGCATTCGGGGAGAACCGCGATTTAACGGCCAGCAACTGCAAACTCTCCGAAGCGGTTAACAGAGAGTGGCGCCGTCCACCCACGAGAGCGAACTAGCGAAATTGCTATGCCGAGAACGTGCGATTTCAGAATACTGCATTTCCTGAAAACAGGGGGTTTTTTCTCCGCAGGAAAGAATCCACATCTCTCGACTTTCTGTAACGTCCTCTCTGAAAGCACAACGTGTGTCGCTCCTGGAACTTCTAGCTGCCTTATTAGAGGGGCTTTTCCCTTCCACTCTGTTCGTCACAGAATGCTGAAGTGTAGCATCGGAAAAAGAGAAAAACGAAATGTCCCTAGGAATCAAGGGTTAAGAATGAGAGAGAAGCGTAGTGCAGAATGCATGGACACAAGGAGAAGACAAGAACCGCTCCTTTGCGATGTGCGCAGAAGAAGCCGCTCGTCCGAGAAAAGCATCCGGCTGAAGTCGCTCTTTCTCGGCATGCGAGAGAGACGAGACCGCTGCTGAAGGCACACAGCGGCATTCGGGGAGAACCGCGATTTAACGGCCAGCAACTGCAAACTCTCCGAAGCGGTTAACAGAGAGTGGCGCCGTCCACCCACGAGAGCGAAATAGCGAAATTGCTATGCCGAGAACGTGCGATTTCAGAATACTGCATTTCCTGAAAACAGGGGGTTTTTTCTCCGCAGGAAAGAATCCACATCTCTCGACTTTCTGTAACGTCCTCTCTGAAAGCACAACGTGTGTCGCTCCTGGAACTTCTAGCTGCCTTATTAGAGGGGCTTTTCCCTTCCACTCTGTTCGTCACAGAATGCTGAAGTGTAGCATCGGAAAAACAGAGAAAAACGAAATGTCCCTAGGAATAAACGGAAAGGCATAAGAATGAGAGAGAAGCGTAGTGCAGAATGCATGGACACAAGGAGAAGACAAGAACCGCTCCTTTGGGATGTGCGCAGAAGAAGCCGCTCGTCCGAGAAAAGCATCCGGCTGAAGTCGCTCTTTCTCGGCATGCGAGAGAGACGAGACCGCTGCTGAAGGCACACAGCGGCATTCGGGGAGAACCGCGATTTAACGGCCAGCAACTGCAAACTCTCCGAAGCGGTTAACAGAGAGTGGCGCCGTCCACCCACGAGAGCGAAATAGCGAAATTGCTATGCCGAGAACGTGCGATTTCAGAATACTGCATTTCCTGAAAACAGGGGGTTTTTTCTCCGCAGGAAAGAATCCACATCTCTCGACTTTCTGTAACGTCCTCTCTGAAAGCACAACGTGTGTCGCTCCTGGAACTTCTAGCTGCCTTACTAGAGGGGCTTTTCCCTTCCACTCTGTTCGTCACAGAATGCTGAAGTGTAGCATCGGAAAAAGAGAAAAACGAAATGTCCCTAGGAATCAAGGGTTAAGAATGAGAGAGAAGCGTAGTGCAGAATGCATGGACACAAGGAAAAGACAAGAACCGCTCCTTTGCGATGTGCGCAGAAGAAGCCGCTCGTCCGAGAAAAGCATCCGGCTGAAGTCGCTCTTTCTCGGCATGCGAGAGAGACGAGACCGCTGCTGAAGGCACACAGCGGCATTCGGGGAGAACCGCGATTTCTCGGCCAGCAACTGCAAACTCTCCGAAGCGGTTAACAGAGAGTGGCGCCGTCCACCCACGAGAGCGAAATAGCGAAATTGCTATGCCGAGAACGTGCGATTTCAGAATACTGCATTTCCTGAAAACAGGGGGTTTTTTCTCCGCAGGAAAGAATCCACATCTCTCGACTTTCTGTAACGTCCTCTCTGAAAGCACAACGTGTGTCGCTCCTGGAACTTCTAGCTGCCTTATTAGAGGGGCTTTTCCCTTCCACTCTGTTCGTCACAGAATGCTGAAGTGTAGCATCGGAAAAAGAGAAAAACGAAATGTCCCTAGGAATCAAGGGTTAAGAATGAGAGAGAAGCGTAGTGCAGAATGCATGGACACAAGGAGAAGACAAGAACCGCTCCTTTGCGATGTGCGCAGAAGAAGCCGCTCGTCCGAGAAAAGCATCCGGCTGAAGTCGCTCTTTCTCGGCATGCGAGAGAGACGAGACCGCTGCTGAAGGCACACAGCGGCATTCGGGGAGAACCGCGATTTAACGGCCAGCAACTGCAAACTCTCCGAAGCGGTTAACAGAGAGTGGCGCCGTCCACCCACGAGAGCGAAATAGCGAAATTGCTATGCCGAGAACGTGCGATTTCAGAATACTGCATTTCCTGAAAACAGGGGGTTTTTTCTCCGCAGGAAAGAATCCACATCTCTCGACTTTCTGTAACGTCCTCTCTGAAAGCACAACGTGTGTCGCTCCTGGAACTTCTAGCTGCCTTATTAGAGGGGCTTTTCCCTTCCACTCTGTTCGTCACAGAATGCTGAAGTGTAGCATCGGAAAAACAGAGAAAAACGAAATGTCCCTAGGAATAAACGGAAAGGCATAAGAATGAGAGAGAAGCGTAGTGCAGAATGCATGGACACAAGGAGAAGACAAGAACCGCTCCTTTGGGATGTGCGCAGAAGAAGCCGCTCGTCCGAGAAAAGCATCCGGCTGAAGTCGCTCTTTCTCGGCATGCGAGAGAGACGAGACCGCTGCTGAAGGCACACAGCGGCATTCGGGGAGAACCGCGATTTAACGGCCAGCAACTGCAAACTCTCCGAAGCGGTTAACAGAGAGTGGCGCCGTCCACCCACGAGAGCGAAATAGCGAAATTGCTATGCCGAGAACGTGCGATTTCAGAATACTGCATTTCCTGAAAACAGGGGGTTTTTTCTCCGCAGGAAAGAATCCACATCTCTCGACTTTCTGTAACGTCCTCTCTGAAAGCACAACGTGTGTCGCTCCTGGAACTTCTAGCTGCCTTACTAGAGGGGCTTTTCCCTTCCACTCTGTTCGTCACAGAATGCTGAAGTGTAGCATCGGAAAAAGAGAAAAACGAAATGTCCCTAGGAATCAAGGGTTAAGAATGAGAGAGAAGCGTAGTGCAGAATGCATGGACACAAGGAAAAGACAAGAACCGCTCCTTTGCGATGTGCGCAGAAGAAGCCGCTCGTCCGAGAAAAGCATCCGGCTGAAGTCGCTCTTTCTCGGCATGCGAGAGAGACGAGACCGCTGCTGAAGGCACACAGCGGCATTCGGGGAGAACCGCGATTTCTCGGCCAGCAACTGCAAACTCTCCGAAGCGGTTAACAGAGAGTGGCGCCGTCCACCCACGAGAGCGAAATAGCGAAATTGCTATGCCGAGAACGTGCGATTTCAGAATACTGCATTTCCTGAAAACAGGGGGTTTTTTCTCCGCAGGAAAGAATCCACATCTCTCGACTTTCTGTAACGTCCTCTCTGAAAGCACAACGTGTGTCGCTCCTGGAACTTCTAGCTGCCTTATTAGAGGGGCTTTTCCCTTCCACTCTGTTCGTCACAGAATGCTGAAGTGTAGCATCGGAAAAACAGAGAAAAACGAAATGTCCCTAGGAATAAACGGAAAGGCATAAGAATGAGAGAGAAGCGTAGTGCAGAATGCATGGACACAAGGAGAAGACAAGAACCGCTCCTTTGCGATGTGCGCAGAAGAAGCCGCTCGTCCGAGAAAAGCATCCGGCTGAAGTCGCTCTTTCTCGGCATGCGAGAGAGACGAGACCGCTGCTGAAGGCACACAGCGGCATTCGGGGAGAACCGCGATTTCTCGGCCAGCAACTGCAAACTCTCCGAAGCGGTTAACAGAGAGTGGCGCCGTCCACCCACGAGAGCGAAATAGCGAAATTGCTATGCCGAGAACGTGCGATTTCAGAATACTGCATTTCCTGAAAACAGGGGGTTTTTTCTCCGCAGGAAAGAATCCACATCTCTCGACTTTCTGTAACGTCCTCTCTGAAAGCACAACGTGTGTCGCTCCTGGAACTTCTAGCTGCCTTACTAGAGGGGCTTTTCCCTTCCACTCTGTTCGTCACAGAATGCTGAAGTGTAGCATCGGAAAAAGAGAAAAACGAAATGTCCCTAGGAATCAAGGGTTAAGAATGAGAGAGAAGCGTAGTGCAGAATGCATGGACACAAGGAAAAGACAAGAACCGCTCCTTTGCGATGTGCGCAGAAGAAGCCGCTCGTCCGAGAAAAGCATCCGGCTGAAGTCGCTCTTTCTCGGCATGCGAGAGAGACGAGACCGCTGCTGAAGGCACACAGCGGCATTCGGGGAGAACCGCGATTTCTCGGCCAGCAACTGCAAACTCTCCGAAGCGGTTAACAGAGAGTGGCGCCGTCCACCCACGAGAGCGAAATAGCGAAATTGCTATGCCGAGAACGTGCGATTTCAGAATACTGCATTTCCTGAAAACAGGGGGTTTTTTCTCCGCAGGAAAGAATCCACATCTCTCGACTTTCTGTAACGTCCTCTCTGAAAGCACAACGTGTGTCGCTCCTGGAACTTCTAGCTGCCTTATTAGAGGGGCTTTTCCCTTCCACTCTGTTCGTCACAGAATGCTGAAGTGTAGCATCGGAAAAACAGAGAAAAACGAAATGTCCCTAGGAATAAACGGAAAGGCATGAGAGAGAAGCGTAGTGCAGAATGCATGGACACAAGGAGAAGACAAGAACCGCTCCTTTGCGATGTGCGCAGAAGAAGCCGCTCGTCCGAGAAAAGCATCCGGCTGAAGTCGCTCTTTCTCGGCATGCGAGAGAGACGAGACCGCTGCTGAAGGCACACAGCGGCATTCGGGGAGAACCGCGATTTCTCGGCCAGCAACTGCAAACTCTCCGAAGCGGTTAACAGAGAGTGGCGCCGTCCACCCACGAGAGCGAAATAGCGAAATTGCTATGCCGAGAACGTGCGATTTCAGAATACTGCATTTCCTGAAAACAGGGGGTTTTTTCTCCGCAGGAAAGAATCCACATCTCTCGACTTTCTGTAACGTCCTCTCTGAAAGCACAACGTGTGTCGCTCCTGGAACTTCTAGCTGCCTTATTAGAGGGGCTTTTCCCTTCCACTCTGTTCGTCACAGAATGCTGAAGTGTAGCATCGGAAAAACAGAGAAAAACGAAATGTCCCTAGGAATAAACGGAAAGGCATAAGAATGAGAGAGAAGCGTAGTGCAGAATGCATGGACACAAGGAGAAGACAAGAACCGCTCCTTTGCGATGTGCGCAGAAGAAGCCGCTCGTCCGAGAAAAGCATCCGGCTGAAGTCGCTCTTTCTCGGCATGCGAGAGAGACGAGACCGCTGCTGAAGGCACACAGCGGCATTCGGGGAGAACCGCGATTTCTCGGCCAGCAACTGCAAACTCTCCGAAGCGGTTAACAGAGAGTGGCGCCGTCCACCCACGAGAGCGAAATAGCGAAATTGCTATGCCGAGAACGTGCGATTTCAGAATACTGCATTTCCTGAAAACAGGGGGTTTTTTCTCCGCAGGAAAGAATCCACATCTCTCGACTTTCTGTAACGTCCTCTCTGAAAGCACAACGTGTGTCGCTCCTGGAACTTCTAGCTGCCTTATTAGAGGGGCTTTTCCCTTCCACTCTGTTCGTCACAGAATGCTGAAGTGTAGCATCGGAAAAACAGAGAAAAACGAAATGTCCCTAGGAATAAACGGAAAGGCATAAGAATGAGAGAGAAGCGTAGTGCAGAATGCATGGACACAAGGAGAAGACAAGAACCGCTCCTTTGCGATGTGCGCAGAAGAAGCCGCTCGTCCGAGAAAAGCATCCGGCTGAAGTCGCTCTTTCTCGGCATGCGAGAGAGACGAGACCGCTGCTGAAGGCACACAGCGGCATTCGGGGAGAACCGCGATTTCTCGGCCAGCAACTGCAAACTCTCCGAAGCGGTTAACAGAGAGTGGCGCCGTCCACCCACGAGAGCGAAATAGCGAAATTGCTATGCCGAGAACGTGCGATTTCAGAATACTGCATTTCCTGAAAACAGGGGGTTTTTTCTCCGCAGGAAAGAATCCACATCTCTCGACTTTCTGTAACGTCCTCTCTGAAAGCACAACGTGTGTCGCTCCTGGAACTTCTAGCTGCCTTATTAGAGGGGCTTTTCCCTTCCACTCTGTTCGTCACAGAATGCTGAAGTGTAGCATCGGAAAAACAGAGAAAAACGAAATGTCCCTAGGAATAAACGGAAAGGCATAAGAATGAGAGAGAAGCGTAGTGCAGAATGCATGGACACAAGGAGAAGACAAGAACCGCTCCTTTGCGATGTGCGCAGAAGAAGCCGCTCGTCCGAGAAAAGCATCCGGCTGAAGTCGCTCTTTCTCGGCATGCGAGAGAGACGAGACCGCTGCTGAAGGCACACAGCGGCATTCGGGGAGAACCGCGATTTCTCGGCCAGCAACTGCAAACTCTCCGAAGCGGTTAACAGAGAGTGGCGCCGTCCACCCACGAGAGCGAAATAGCGAAATTGCTATGCCGAGAACGTGCGATTTCAGAATACTGCATTTCCTGAAAACAGGGGGTTTTTTCTCCGCAGGAAAGAATCCACATCTCTCGACTTTCTGTAACGTCCTCTCTGAAAGCACAACGTGTGTCGCTCCTGGAACTTCTAGCTGCCTTATTAGAGGGGCTTTTCCCTTCCACTCTGTTCGTCACAGAATGCTGAAGTGTAGCATCGGAAAAACAGAGAAAAACGAAATGTCCCTAGGAATCAAGGGTTAAGAATGAGAGAGAAGCGTAGTGCAGAATGCATGGACACAAGGAGAAGACAAGAACCGCTCCTTTGCGATGTGCGCAGAAGAAGCCGCTCGTCCGAGAAAAGCATCCGGCTGAAGTCGCTCTTTCTCGGCATGCGAGAGAGACGAGACCGCTGCTGAAGGCACACAGCGGCATTCGGGGAGAACCGCGATTTCTCGGCCAGCAACTGCAAACTCTCCGAAGCGGTTAACAGAGAGTGGCGCCGTCCACCCACGAGAGCGAACTAGCGAAATTGCTATGCCGAGAACGTGCGATTTCAGAATACTGCATTTCCTGAAAACAGGGGGTTTTTTCTCCGCAGGAAAGAATCCACATCTCTCGACTTTCTGTAACGTCCTCTCTGAAAGCACAACGTGTGTCGCTCCTGGAACTTCTAGCTGCCTTATTAGAGGGGCTTTTCCCTTCCACTCTGTTCGTCACAGAATGCTGAAGTGTAGCATCGGAAAAACAGAGAAAAACGAAATGTCCCTAGGAATAAACGGAAAGGCATAAGAATGAGAGAGAAGCGTAGTGCAGAATGCATGGACACAAGGAAAAGACAAGAACCGCTCCTTTGCGATGTGCGCAGAAGAAGCCGCTCGTCCGAGAAAAGCATCCGGCTGAAGTCGCTCTTTCTCGGCATGCGAGAGAGACGAGACCGCTGCTGAAGGCACACAGCGGCATTCGGGGAGAACCGCGATTTCTCGGCCAGCAACTGCAAACTCTCCGAAGCGGTTAACAGAGAGTGGCGCCGTCCACCCACGAGAGCGAACTAGCGAAATTGCTATGCCGAGAACGTGCGATTTCAGAATACTGCATTTCCTGAAAACAGGGGGTTTTTTCTCCGCAGGAAAGAATCCACATCTCTCGACTTTCTGTAACGTCCTCTCTGAAAGCACAACGTGTGTCGCTCCTGGAACTTCTAGCTGCCTTATTAGAGGGGCTTTTCCCTTCCACTCTGTTCGTCACAGAATGCTGAAGTGTAGCATCGGAAAAACAGAGAAAAACGAAATGTCCCTAGGAATAAACGGAAAGGCATAAGAATGAGAGAGAAGCGTAGTGCAGAATGCATGGACACAAGGAGAAGACAAGAACCGCTCCTTTGCGATGTGCGCAGAAGAAGCCGCTCGTCCGAGAAAAGCATCCGGCTGAAGTCGCTCTTTCTCGGCATGCGAGAGAGACGAGACCGCTGCTGAAGGCACACAGCGGCATTCGGGGAGAACCGCGATTTCTCGGCCAGCAACTGCAAACTCTCCGAAGCGGTTAACAGAGAGTGGCGCCGTCCACCCACGAGAGCGAAATAGCGAAATTGCTATGCCGAGAACGTGCGATTTCAGAATACTGCATTTCCTGAAAACAGGGGGTTTTTTCTCCGCAGGAAAGAATCCACATCTCTCGACTTTCTGTAACGTCCTCTCTGAAAGCACAACGTGTGTCGCTCCTGGAACTTCTAGCTGCCTTATTAGAGGGGCTTTTCCCTTCCACTCTGTTCGTCACAGAATGCTGAAGTGTAGCATCGGAAAAACAGAGAAAAACGAAATGTCCCTAGGAATAAACGGAAAGGCATAAGAATGAGAGAGAAGCGTAGTGCAGAATGCATGGACACAAGGAGAAGACAAGAACCGCTCCTTTGCGATGTGCGCAGAAGAAGCCGCTCGTCCGAGAAAAGCATCCGGCTGAAGTCGCTCTTTCTCGGCATGCGAGAGAGACGAGACCGCTGCTGAAGGCACACAGCGGCATTCGGGGAGAACCGCGATTTCTCGGCCAGCAACTGCAAACTCTCCGAAGCGGTTAACAGAGAGTGGCGCCGTCCACCCACGAGAGCGAAATAGCGAAATTGCTATGCCGAGAACGTGCGATTTCAGAATACTGCATTTCCTGAAAACAGGGGGTTTTTTCTCCGCAGGAAAGAATCCACATCTCTCGACTTTCTGTAACGTCCTCTCTGAAAGCACAACGTGTGTCGCTCCTGGAACTTCTAGCTGCCTTATTAGAGGGGCTTTTCCCTTCCACTCTGTTCGTCACAGAATGCTGAAGTGTAGCATCGGAAAAACAGAGAAAAACGAAATGTCCCTAGGAATAAACGGAAAGGCATAAGAATGAGAGAGAAGCGTAGTGCAGAATGCATGGACACAAGGAAAAGACAAGAACCGCTCCTTTGCGATGTGCGCAGAAGAAGCCGCTCGTCCGAGAAAAGCATCCGGCTGAAGTCGCTCTTTCTCGGCATGCGAGAGAGACGAGACCGCTGCTGAAGGCACACAGCGGCATTCGGGGAGAACCGCGATTTCTCGGCCAGCAACTGCAAACTCTCCGAAGCGGTTAACAGAGAGTGGCGCCGTCCACCCACGAGAGCGAACTAGCGAAATTGCTATGCCGAGAACGTGCGATTTCAGAATACTGCATTTCCTGAAAACAGGGGGTTTTTTCTCCGCAGGAAAGAATCCACATCTCTCGACTTTCTGTAACGTCCTCTCTGAAAGCACAACGTGTGTCGCTCCTGGAACTTCTAGCTGCCTTATTAGAGGGGCTTTTCCCTTCCACTCTGTTCGTCACAGAATGCTGAAGTGTAGCATCGGAAAAACAGAGAAAAACGAAATGTCCCTAGGAATAAACGGAAAGGCATAAGAATGAGAGAGAAGCGTAGTGCAGAATGCATGGACACAAGGAGAAGACAAGAACCGCTCCTTTGCGATGTGCGCAGAAGAAGCCGCTCGTCCGAGAAAAGCATCCGGCTGAAGTCGCTCTTTCTCGGCATGCGAGAGAGACGAGACCGCTGCTGAAGGCACACAGCGGCATTCGGGGAGAACCGCGATTTCTCGGCCAGCAACTGCAAACTCTCCGAAGCGGTTAACAGAGAGTGGCGCCGTCCACCCACGAGAGCGAACTAGCGAAATTGCTATGCCGAGAACGTGCGATTTCAGAATACTGCATTTCCTGAAAACAGGGGGTTTTTTCTCCGCAGGAAAGAATCCACATCTCTCGACTTTCTGTAACGTCCTCTCTGAAAGCACAACGTGTGTCGCTCCTGGAACTTCTAGCTGCCTTATTAGAGGGGCTTTTCCCTTCCACTCTGTTCGTCACAGAATGCTGAAGTGTAGCATCGGAAAAACAGAGAAAAACGAAATGTCCCTAGGAATAAACGGAAAGGCATAAGAATGAGAGAGAAGCGTAGTGCAGAATGCATGGACACAAGGAGAAGACAAGAACCGCTCCTTTGCGATGTGCGCAGAAGAAGCCGCTCGTCCGAGAAAAGCATCCGGCTGAAGTCGCTCTTTCTCGGCATGCGAGAGAGACGAGACCGCTGCTGAAGGCACACAGCGGCATTCGGGGAGAACCGCGATTTCTCGGCCAGCAACTGCAAACTCTCCGAAGCGGTTAACAGAGAGTGGCGCCGTCCACCCACGAGAGCGAAATAGCGAAATTGCTATGCCGAGAACGTGCGATTTCAGAATACTGCATTTCCTGAAAACAGGGGGTTTTTTCTCCGCAGGAAAGAATCCACATCTCTCGACTTTCTGTAACGTCCTCTCTGAAAGCACAACGTGTGTCGCTCCTGGAACTTCTAGCTGCCTTATTAGAGGGGCTTTTCCCTTCCACTCTGTTCGTCACAGAATGCTGAAGTGTAGCATCGGAAAAACAGAGAAAAACGAAATGTCCCTAGGAATAAACGGAAAGGCATAAGAATGAGAGAGAAGCGTAGTGCAGAATGCATGGACACAAGGAGAAGACAAGAACCGCTCCTTTGCGATGTGCGCAGAAGAAGCCGCTCGTCCGAGAAAAGCATCCGGCTGAAGTCGCTCTTTCTCGGCATGCGAGAGAGACGAGACCGCTGCTGAAGGCACACAGCGGCATTCGGGGAGAACCGCGATTTCTCGGCCAGCAACTGCAAACTCTCCGAAGCGGTTAACAGAGAGTGGCGCCGTCCACCCACGAGAGCGAACTAGCGAAATTGCTATGCCGAGAACGTGCGATTTCAGAATACTGCATTTCCTGAAAACAGGGGGTTTTTTCTCCGCAGGAAAGAATCCACATCTCTCGACTTTCTGTAACGTCCTCTCTGAAAGCACAACGTGTGTCGCTCCTGGAACTTCTAGCTGCCTTATTAGAGGGGCTTTTCCCTTCCACTCTGTTCGTCACAGAATGCTGAAGTGTAGCATCGGAAAAACAGAGAAAAACGAAATGTCCCTAGGAATAAACGGAAAGGCATAAGAATGAGAGAGAAGCGTAGTGCAGAATGCATGGACACAAGGAGAAGACAAGAACCGCTCCTTTGCGATGTGCGCAGAAGAAGCCGCTCGTCCGAGAAAAGCATCCGGCTGAAGTCGCTCTTTCTCGGCATGCGAGAGAGACGAGACCGCTGCTGAAGGCACACAGCGGCATTCGGGGAGAACCGCGATTTCTCGGCCAGCAACTGCAAACTCTCCGAAGCGGTTAACAGAGAGTGGCGCCGTCCACCCACGAGAGCGAAATAGCGAAATTGCTATGCCGAGAACGTGCGATTTCAGAATACTGCATTTCCTGAAAACAGGGGGTTTTTTCTCCGCAGGAAAGAATCCACATCTCTCGACTTTCTGTAACGTCCTCTCTGAAAGCACAACGTGTGTCGCTCCTGGAACTTCTAGCTGCCTTATTAGAGGGGCTTTTCCCTTCCACTCTGTTCGTCACAGAATGCTGAAGTGTAGCATCGGAAAAACAGAGAAAAACGAAATGTCCCTAGGAATCAAGGGTTAAGAATGAGAGAGAAGCGTAGTGCAGAATGCATGGACACAAGGAAAAGACAAGAACCGCTCCTTTGCGATGTGCGCAGAAGAAGCCGCTCGTCCGAGAAAAGCATCCGGCTGAAGTCGCTCTTTCTCGGCATGCGAGAGAGACGAGACCGCTGCTGAAGGCACACAGCGGCATTCGGGGAGAACCGCGATTTCTCGGCCAGCAACTGCAAACTCTCCGAAGCGGTTAACAGAGAGTGGCGCCGTCCACCCACGAGAGCGAAATAGCGAAATTGCTATGCCGAGAACGTGCGATTTCAGAATACTGCATTTCCTGAAAACAGGGGGTTTTTTCTCCGCAGGAAAGAATCCACATCTCTCGACTTTCTGTAACGTCCTCTCTGAAAGCACAACGTGTGTCGCTCCTGGAACTTCTAGCTGCCTTATTAGAGGGGCTTTTCCCTTCCACTCTGTTCGTCACAGAATGCTGAAGTGTAGCATCGGAAAAACAGAGAAAAACGAAATGTCCCTAGGAATAAACGGAAAGGCATAAGAATGAGAGAGAAGCGTAGTGCAGAATGCATGGACACAAGGAGAAGACAAGAACCGCTCCTTTGCGATGTGCGCAGAAGAAGCCGCTCGTCCGAGAAAAGCATCCGGCTGAAGTCGCTCTTTCTCGGCATGCGAGAGAGACGAGACCGCTGCTGAAGGCACACAGCGGCATTCGGGGAGAACCGCGATTTCTCGGCCAGCAACTGCAAACTCTCCGAAGCGGTTAACAGAGAGTGGCGCCGTCCACCCACGAGAGCGAAATAGCGAAATTGCTATGCCGAGAACGTGCGATTTCAGAATACTGCATTTCCTGAAAACAGGGGGTTTTTTCTCCGCAGGAAAGAATCCACATCTCTCGACTTTCTGTAACGTCCTCTCTGAAAGCACAACGTGTGTCGCTCCTGGAACTTCTAGCTGCCTTATTAGAGGGGCTTTTCCCTTCCACTCTGTTCGTCACAGAATGCTGAAGTGTAGCATCGGAAAAACAGAGAAAAACGAAATGTCCCTAGGAATCAAGGGTTAAGAATGAGAGAGAAGCGTAGTGCAGAATGCATGGACACAAGGAGAAGACAAGAACCGCTCCTTTGCGATGTGCGCAGAAGAAGCCGCTCGTCCGAGAAAAGCATCCGGCTGAAGTCGCTCTTTCTCGGCATGCGAGAGAGACGAGACCGCTGCTGAAGGCACACAGCGGCATTCGGGGAGAACCGCGATTTCTCGGCCAGCAACTGCAAACTCTCCGAAGCGGTTAACAGAGAGTGGCGCCGTCCACCCACGAGAGCGAAATAGCGAAATTGCTATGCCGAGAACGTGCGATTTCAGAATACTGCATTTCCTGAAAACAGGGGGTTTTTTCTCCGCAGGAAAGAATCCACATCTCTCGACTTTCTGTAACGTCCTCTCTGAAAGCACAACGTGTGTCGCTCCTGGAACTTCTAGCTGCCTTATTAGAGGGGCTTTTCCCTTCCACTCTGTTCGTCACAGAATGCTGAAGTGTAGCATCGGAAAAACAGAGAAAAACGAAATGTCCCTAGGAATCAAGGGTTAAGAATGAGAGAGAAGCGTAGTGCAGAATGCATGGACACAAGGAGAAGACAAGAACCGCTCCTTTGCGATGTGCGCAGAAGAAGCCGCTCGTCCGAGAAAAGCATCCGGCTGAAGTCGCTCTTTCTCGGCATGCGAGAGAGACGAGACCGCTGCTGAAGGCACACAGCGGCATTCGGGGAGAACCGCGATTTCTCGGCCAGCAACTGCAAACTCTCCGAAGCGGTTAACAGAGAGTGGCGCCGTCCACCCACGAGAGCGAAATAGCGAAATTGCTATGCCGAGAACGTGCGATTTCAGAATACTGCATTTCCTGAAAACAGGGGGTTTTTTCTCCGCAGGAAAGAATCCACATCTCTCGACTTTCTGTAACGTCCTCTCTGAAAGCACAACGTGTGTCGCTCCTGGAACTTCTAGCTGCCTTATTAGAGGGGCTTTTCCCTTCCACTCTGTTCGTCACAGAATGCTGAAGTGTAGCATCGGAAAAACAGAGAAAAACGAAATGTCCCTAGGAATAAACGGAAAGGCATAAGAATGAGAGAGAAGCGTAGTGCAGAATGCATGGACACAAGGAGAAGACAAGAACCGCTCCTTTGCGATGTGCGCAGAAGAAGCCGCTCGTCCGAGAAAAGCATCCGGCTGAAGTCGCTCTTTCTCGGCATGCGAGAGAGACGAGACCGCTGCTGAAGGCACACAGCGGCATTCGGGGAGAACCGCGATTTCTCGGCCAGCAACTGCAAACTCTCCGAAGCGGTTAACAGAGAGTGGCGCCGTCCACCCACGAGAGCGAAATAGCGAAATTGCTATGCCGAGAACGTGCGATTTCAGAATACTGCATTTCCTGAAAACAGGGGGTTTTTTCTCCGCAGGAAAGAATCCACATCTCTCGACTTTCTGTAACGTCCTCTCTGAAAGCACAACGTGTGTCGCTCCTGGAACTTCTAGCTGCCTTATTAGAGGGGCTTTTCCCTTCCACTCTGTTCGTCACAGAATGCTGAAGTGTAGCATCGGAAAAACAGAGAAAAACGAAATGTCCCTAGGAATAAACGGAAAGGCATAAGAATGAGAGAGAAGCGTAGTGCAGAATGCATGGACACAAGGAGAAGACAAGAACCGCTCCTTTGCGATGTGCGCAGAAGAAGCCGCTCGTCCGAGAAAAGCATCCGGCTGAAGTCGCTCTTTCTCGGCATGCGAGAGAGACGAGACCGCTGCTGAAGGCACACAGCGGCATTCGGGGAGAACCGCGATTTCTCGGCCAGCAACTGCAAACTCTCCGAAGCGGTTAACAGAGAGTGGCGCCGTCCACCCACGAGAGCGAAATAGCGAAATTGCTATGCCGAGAACGTGCGATTTCAGAATACTGCATTTCCTGAAAACAGGGGGTTTTTTCTCCGCAGGAAAGAATCCACATCTCTCGACTTTCTGTAACGTCCTCTCTGAAAGCACAACGTGTGTCGCTCCTGGAACTTCTAGCTGCCTTATTAGAGGGGCTTTTCCCTTCCACTCTGTTCGTCACAGAATGCTGAAGTGTAGCATCGGAAAAACAGAGAAAAACGAAATGTCCCTAGGAATAAACGGAAAGGCATAAGAATGAGAGAGAAGCGTAGTGCAGAATGCATGGACACAAGGAGAAGACAAGAACCGCTCCTTTGCGATGTGCGCAGAAGAAGCCGCTCGTCCGAGAAAAGCATCCGGCTGAAGTCGCTCTTTCTCGGCATGCGAGAGAGACGAGACCGCTGCTGAAGGCACACAGCGGCATTCGGGGAGAACCGCGATTTCTCGGCCAGCAACTGCAAACTCTCCGAAGCGGTTAACAGAGAGTGGCGCCGTCCACCCACGAGAGCGAAATAGCGAAATTGCTATGCCGAGAACGTGCGATTTCAGAATACTGCATTTCCTGAAAACAGGGGGTTTTTTCTCCGCAGGAAAGAATCCACATCTCTCGACTTTCTGTAACGTCCTCTCTGAAAGCACAACGTGTGTCGCTCCTGGAACTTCTAGCTGCCTTATTAGAGGGGCTTTTCCCTTCCACTCTGTTCGTCACAGAATGCTGAAGTGTAGCATCGGAAAAACAGAGAAAAACGAAATGTCCCTAGGAATCAAGGGTTAAGAATGAGAGAGAAGCGTAGTGCAGAATGCATGGACACAAGGAGAAGACAAGAACCGCTCCTTTGCGATGTGCGCAGAAGAAGCCGCTCGTCCGAGAAAAGCATCCGGCTGAAGTCGCTCTTTCTCGGCATGCGAGAGAGACGAGACCGCTGCTGAAGGCACACAGCGGCATTCGGGGAGAACCGCGATTTCTCGGCCAGCAACTGCAAACTCTCCGAAGCGGTTAACAGAGAGTGGCGCCGTCCACCCACGAGAGCGAAATAGCGAAATTGCTATGCCGAGAACGTGCGATTTCAGAATACTGCATTTCCTGAAAACAGGGGGTTTTTTCTCCGCAGGAAAGAATCCACATCTCTCGACTTTCTGTAACGTCCTCTCTGAAAGCACAACGTGTGTCGCTCCTGGAACTTCTAGCTGCCTTATTAGAGGGGCTTTTCCCTTCCACTCTGTTCGTCACAGAATGCTGAAGTGTAGCATCGGAAAAACAGAGAAAAACGAAATGTCCCTAGGAATAAACGGAAAGGCATAAGAATGAGAGAGAAGCGTAGTGCAGAATGCATGGACACAAGGAAAAGACAAGAACCGCTCCTTTGCGATGTGCGCAGAAGAAGCCGCTCGTCCGAGAAAAGCATCCGGCTGAAGTCGCTCTTTCTCGGCATGCGAGAGAGACGAGACCGCTGCTGAAGGCACACAGCGGCATTCGGGGAGAACCGCGATTTCTCGGCCAGCAACTGCAAACTCTCCGAAGCGGTTAACAGAGAGTGGCGCCGTCCACCCACGAGAGCGAACTAGCGAAATTGCTATGCCGAGAACGTGCGATTTCAGAATACTGCATTTCCTGAAAACAGGGGGTTTTTTCTCCGCAGGAAAGAATCCACATCTCTCGACTTTCTGTAACGTCCTCTCTGAAAGCACAACGTGTGTCGCTCCTGGAACTTCTAGCTGCCTTATTAGAGGGGCTTTTCCCTTCCACTCTGTTCGTCACAGAATGCTGAAGTGTAGCATCGGAAAAACAGAGAAAAACGAAATGTCCCTAGGAATAAACGGAAAGGCATAAGAATGAGAGAGAAGCGTAGTGCAGAATGCATGGACACAAGGAGAAGACAAGAACCGCTCCTTTGCGATGTGCGCAGAAGAAGCCGCTCGTCCGAGAAAAGCATCCGGCTGAAGTCGCTCTTTCTCGGCATGCGAGAGAGACGAGACCGCTGCTGAAGGCACACAGCGGCATTCGGGGAGAACCGCGATTTCTCGGCCAGCAACTGCAAACTCTCCGAAGCGGTTAACAGAGAGTGGCGCCGTCCACCCACGAGAGCGAAATAGCGAAATTGCTATGCCGAGAACGTGCGATTTCAGAATACTGCATTTCCTGAAAACAGGGGGTTTTTTCTCCGCAGGAAAGAATCCACATCTCTCGACTTTCTGTAACGTCCTCTCTGAAAGCACAACGTGTGTCGCTCCTGGAACTTCTAGCTGCCTTATTAGAGGGGCTTTTCCCTTCCACTCTGTTCGTCACAGAATGCTGAAGTGTAGCATCGGAAAAACAGAGAAAAACGAAATGTCCCTAGGAATAAACGGAAAGGCATAAGAATGAGAGAGAAGCGTAGTGCAGAATGCATGGACACAAGGAGAAGACAAGAACCGCTCCTTTGCGATGTGCGCAGAAGAAGCCGCTCGTCCGAGAAAAGCATCCGGCTGAAGTCGCTCTTTCTCGGCATGCGAGAGAGACGAGACCGCTGCTGAAGGCACACAGCGGCATTCGGGGAGAACCGCGATTTCTCGGCCAGCAACTGCAAACTCTCCGAAGCGGTTAACAGAGAGTGGCGCCGTCCACCCACGAGAGCGAAATAGCGAAATTGCTATGCCGAGAACGTGCGATTTCAGAATACTGCATTTCCTGAAAACAGGGGGTTTTTTCTCCGCAGGAAAGAATCCACATCTCTCGACTTTCTGTAACGTCCTCTCTGAAAGCACAACGTGTGTCGCTCCTGGAACTTCTAGCTGCCTTATTAGAGGGGCTTTTCCCTTCCACTCTGTTCGTCACAGAATGCTGAAGTGTAGCATCGGAAAAACAGAGAAAAACGAAATGTCCCTAGGAATAAACGGAAAGGCATAAGAATGAGAGAGAAGCGTAGTGCAGAATGCATGGACACAAGGAAAAGACAAGAACCGCTCCTTTGCGATGTGCGCAGAAGAAGCCGCTCGTCCGAGAAAAGCATCCGGCTGAAGTCGCTCTTTCTCGGCATGCGAGAGAGACGAGACCGCTGCTGAAGGCACACAGCGGCATTCGGGGAGAACCGCGATTTCTCGGCCAGCAACTGCAAACTCTCCGAAGCGGTTAACAGAGAGTGGCGCCGTCCACCCACGAGAGCGAACTAGCGAAATTGCTATGCCGAGAACGTGCGATTTCAGAATACTGCATTTCCTGAAAACAGGGGGTTTTTTCTCCGCAGGAAAGAATCCACATCTCTCGACTTTCTGTAACGTCCTCTCTGAAAGCACAACGTGTGTCGCTCCTGGAACTTCTAGCTGCCTTATTAGAGGGGCTTTTCCCTTCCACTCTGTTCGTCACAGAATGCTGAAGTGTAGCATCGGAAAAACAGAGAAAAACGAAATGTCCCTAGGAATAAACGGAAAGGCATAAGAATGAGAGAGAAGCGTAGTGCAGAATGCATGGACACAAGGAGAAGACAAGAACCGCTCCTTTGCGATGTGCGCAGAAGAAGCCGCTCGTCCGAGAAAAGCATCCGGCTGAAGTCGCTCTTTCTCGGCATGCGAGAGAGACGAGACCGCTGCTGAAGGCACACAGCGGCATTCGGGGAGAACCGCGATTTCTCGGCCAGCAACTGCAAACTCTCCGAAGCGGTTAACAGAGAGTGGCGCCGTCCACCCACGAGAGCGAAATAGCGAAATTGCTATGCCGAGAACGTGCGATTTCAGAATACTGCATTTCCTGAAAACAGGGGGTTTTTTCTCCGCAGGAAAGAATCCACATCTCTCGACTTTCTGTAACGTCCTCTCTGAAAGCACAACGTGTGTCGCTCCTGGAACTTCTAGCTGCCTTATTAGAGGGGCTTTTCCCTTCCACTCTGTTCGTCACAGAATGCTGAAGTGTAGCATCGGAAAAACAGAGAAAAACGAAATGTCCCTAGGAATAAACGGAAAGGCATAAGAATGAGAGAGAAGCGTAGTGCAGAATGCATGGACACAAGGAGAAGACAAGAACCGCTCCTTTGCGATGTGCGCAGAAGAAGCCGCTCGTCCGAGAAAAGCATCCGGCTGAAGTCGCTCTTTCTCGGCATGCGAGAGAGACGAGACCGCTGCTGAAGGCACACAGCGGCATTCGGGGAGAACCGCGATTTCTCGGCCAGCAACTGCAAACTCTCCGAAGCGGTTAACAGAGAGTGGCGCCGTCCACCCACGAGAGCGAAATAGCGAAATTGCTATGCCGAGAACGTGCGATTTCAGAATACTGCATTTCCTGAAAACAGGGGGTTTTTTCTCCGCAGGAAAGAATCCACATCTCTCGACTTTCTGTAACGTCCTCTCTGAAAGCACAACGTGTGTCGCTCCTGGAACTTCTAGCTGCCTTATTAGAGGGGCTTTTCCCTTCCACTCTGTTCGTCACAGAATGCTGAAGTGTAGCATCGGAAAAACAGAGAAAAACGAAATGTCCCTAGGAATAAACGGAAAGGCATAAGAATGAGAGAGAAGCGTAGTGCAGAATGCATGGACACAAGGAAAAGACAAGAACCGCTCCTTTGCGATGTGCGCAGAAGAAGCCGCTCGTCCGAGAAAAGCATCCGGCTGAAGTCGCTCTTTCTCGGCATGCGAGAGAGACGAGACCGCTGCTGAAGGCACACAGCGGCATTCGGGGAGAACCGCGATTTCTCGGCCAGCAACTGCAAACTCTCCGAAGCGGTTAACAGAGAGTGGCGCCGTCCACCCACGAGAGCGAACTAGCGAAATTGCTATGCCGAGAACGTGCGATTTCAGAATACTGCATTTCCTGAAAACAGGGGGTTTTTTCTCCGCAGGAAAGAATCCACATCTCTCGACTTTCTGTAACGTCCTCTCTGAAAGCACAACGTGTGTCGCTCCTGGAACTTCTAGCTGCCTTATTAGAGGGGCTTTTCCCTTCCACTCTGTTCGTCACAGAATGCTGAAGTGTAGCATCGGAAAAACAGAGAAAAACGAAATGTCCCTAGGAATAAACGGAAAGGCATAAGAATGAGAGAGAAGCGTAGTGCAGAATGCATGGACACAAGGAGAAGACAAGAACCGCTCCTTTGCGATGTGCGCAGAAGAAGCCGCTCGTCCGAGAAAAGCATCCGGCTGAAGTCGCTCTTTCTCGGCATGCGAGAGAGACGAGACCGCTGCTGAAGGCACACAGCGGCATTCGGGGAGAACCGCGATTTCTCGGCCAGCAACTGCAAACTCTCCGAAGCGGTTAACAGAGAGTGGCGCCGTCCACCCACGAGAGCGAACTAGCGAAATTGCTATGCCGAGAACGTGCGATTTCAGAATACTGCATTTCCTGAAAACAGGGGGTTTTTTCTCCGCAGGAAAGAATCCACATCTCTCGACTTTCTGTAACGTCCTCTCTGAAAGCACAACGTGTGTCGCTCCTGGAACTTCTAGCTGCCTTATTAGAGGGGCTTTTCCCTTCCACTCTGTTCGTCACAGAATGCTGAAGTGTAGCATCGGAAAAACAGAGAAAAACGAAATGTCCCTAGGAATAAACGGAAAGGCATAAGAATGAGAGAGAAGCGTAGTGCAGAATGCATGGACACAAGGAGAAGACAAGAACCGCTCCTTTGCGATGTGCGCAGAAGAAGCCGCTCGTCCGAGAAAAGCATCCGGCTGAAGTCGCTCTTTCTCGGCATGCGAGAGAGACGAGACCGCTGCTGAAGGCACACAGCGGCATTCGGGGAGAACCGCGATTTCTCGGCCAGCAACTGCAAACTCTCCGAAGCGGTTAACAGAGAGTGGCGCCGTCCACCCACGAGAGCGAAATAGCGAAATTGCTATGCCGAGAACGTGCGATTTCAGAATACTGCATTTCCTGAAAACAGGGGGTTTTTTCTCCGCAGGAAAGAATCCACATCTCTCGACTTTCTGTAACGTCCTCTCTGAAAGCACAACGTGTGTCGCTCCTGGAACTTCTAGCTGCCTTATTAGAGGGGCTTTTCCCTTCCACTCTGTTCGTCACAGAATGCTGAAGTGTAGCATCGGAAAAACAGAGAAAAACGAAATGTCCCTAGGAATAAACGGAAAGGCATAAGAATGAGAGAGAAGCGTAGTGCAGAATGCATGGACACAAGGAGAAGACAAGAACCGCTCCTTTGCGATGTGCGCAGAAGAAGCCGCTCGTCCGAGAAAAGCATCCGGCTGAAGTCGCTCTTTCTCGGCATGCGAGAGAGACGAGACCGCTGCTGAAGGCACACAGCGGCATTCGGGGAGAACCGCGATTTCTCGGCCAGCAACTGCAAACTCTCCGAAGCGGTTAACAGAGAGTGGCGCCGTCCACCCACGAGAGCGAACTAGCGAAATTGCTATGCCGAGAACGTGCGATTTCAGAATACTGCATTTCCTGAAAACAGGGGGTTTTTTCTCCGCAGGAAAGAATCCACATCTCTCGACTTTCTGTAACGTCCTCTCTGAAAGCACAACGTGTGTCGCTCCTGGAACTTCTAGCTGCCTTATTAGAGGGGCTTTTCCCTTCCACTCTGTTCGTCACAGAATGCTGAAGTGTAGCATCGGAAAAACAGAGAAAAACGAAATGTCCCTAGGAATAAACGGAAAGGCATAAGAATGAGAGAGAAGCGTAGTGCAGAATGCATGGACACAAGGAGAAGACAAGAACCGCTCCTTTGCGATGTGCGCAGAAGAAGCCGCTCGTCCGAGAAAAGCATCCGGCTGAAGTCGCTCTTTCTCGGCATGCGAGAGAGACGAGACCGCTGCTGAAGGCACACAGCGGCATTCGGGGAGAACCGCGATTTCTCGGCCAGCAACTGCAAACTCTCCGAAGCGGTTAACAGAGAGTGGCGCCGTCCACCCACGAGAGCGAAATAGCGAAATTGCTATGCCGAGAACGTGCGATTTCAGAATACTGCATTTCCTGAAAACAGGGGGTTTTTTCTCCGCAGGAAAGAATCCACATCTCTCGACTTTCTGTAACGTCCTCTCTGAAAGCACAACGTGTGTCGCTCCTGGAACTTCTAGCTGCCTTATTAGAGGGGCTTTTCCCTTCCACTCTGTTCGTCACAGAATGCTGAAGTGTAGCATCGGAAAAACAGAGAAAAACGAAATGTCCCTAGGAATCAAGGGTTAAGAATGAGAGAGAAGCGTAGTGCAGAATGCATGGACACAAGGAAAAGACAAGAACCGCTCCTTTGCGATGTGCGCAGAAGAAGCCGCTCGTCCGAGAAAAGCATCCGGCTGAAGTCGCTCTTTCTCGGCATGCGAGAGAGACGAGACCGCTGCTGAAGGCACACAGCGGCATTCGGGGAGAACCGCGATTTCTCGGCCAGCAACTGCAAACTCTCCGAAGCGGTTAACAGAGAGTGGCGCCGTCCACCCACGAGAGCGAAATAGCGAAATTGCTATGCCGAGAACGTGCGATTTCAGAATACTGCATTTCCTGAAAACAGGGGGTTTTTTCTCCGCAGGAAAGAATCCACATCTCTCGACTTTCTGTAACGTCCTCTCTGAAAGCACAACGTGTGTCGCTCCTGGAACTTCTAGCTGCCTTATTAGAGGGGCTTTTCCCTTCCACTCTGTTCGTCACAGAATGCTGAAGTGTAGCATCGGAAAAACAGAGAAAAACGAAATGTCCCTAGGAATAAACGGAAAGGCATAAGAATGAGAGAGAAGCGTAGTGCAGAATGCATGGACACAAGGAGAAGACAAGAACCGCTCCTTTGCGATGTGCGCAGAAGAAGCCGCTCGTCCGAGAAAAGCATCCGGCTGAAGTCGCTCTTTCTCGGCATGCGAGAGAGACGAGACCGCTGCTGAAGGCACACAGCGGCATTCGGGGAGAACCGCGATTTCTCGGCCAGCAACTGCAAACTCTCCGAAGCGGTTAACAGAGAGTGGCGCCGTCCACCCACGAGAGCGAACTAGCGAAATTGCTATGCCGAGAACGTGCGATTTCAGAATACTGCATTTCCTGAAAACAGGGGGTTTTTTCTCCGCAGGAAAGAATCCACATCTCTCGACTTTCTGTAACGTCCTCTCTGAAAGCACAACGTGTGTCGCTCCTGGAACTTCTAGCTGCCTTATTAGAGGGGCTTTTCCCTTCCACTCTGTTCGTCACAGAATGCTGAAGTGTAGCATCGGAAAAACAGAGAAAAACGAAATGTCCCTAGGAATAAACGGAAAGGCATAAGAATGAGAGAGAAGCGTAGTGCAGAATGCATGGACACAAGGAGAAGACAAGAACCGCTCCTTTGCGATGTGCGCAGAAGAAGCCGCTCGTCCGAGAAAAGCATCCGGCTGAAGTCGCTCTTTCTCGGCATGCGAGAGAGACGAGACCGCTGCTGAAGGCACACAGCGGCATTCGGGGAGAACCGCGATTTCTCGGCCAGCAACTGCAAACTCTCCGAAGCGGTTAACAGAGAGTGGCGCCGTCCACCCACGAGAGCGAAATAGCGAAATTGCTATGCCGAGAACGTGCGATTTCAGAATACTGCATTTCCTGAAAACAGGGGGTTTTTTCTCCGCAGGAAAGAATCCACATCTCTCGACTTTCTGTAACGTCCTCTCTGAAAGCACAACGTGTGTCGCTCCTGGAACTTCTAGCTGCCTTATTAGAGGGGCTTTTCCCTTCCACTCTGTTCGTCACAGAATGCTGAAGTGTAGCATCGGAAAAACAGAGAAAAACGAAATGTCCCTAGGAATAAACGGAAAGGCATAAGAATGAGAGAGAAGCGTAGTGCAGAATGCATGGACACAAGGAGAAGACAAGAACCGCTCCTTTGCGATGTGCGCAGAAGAAGCCGCTCGTCCGAGAAAAGCATCCGGCTGAAGTCGCTCTTTCTCGGCATGCGAGAGAGACGAGACCGCTGCTGAAGGCACACAGCGGCATTCGGGGAGAACCGCGATTTCTCGGCCAGCAACTGCAAACTCTCCGAAGCGGTTAACAGAGAGTGGCGCCGTCCACCCACGAGAGCGAAATAGCGAAATTGCTATGCCGAGAACGTGCGATTTCAGAATACTGCATTTCCTGAAAACAGGGGGTTTTTTCTCCGCAGGAAAGAATCCACATCTCTCGACTTTCTGTAACGTCCTCTCTGAAAGCACAACGTGTGTCGCTCCTGGAACTTCTAGCTGCCTTATTAGAGGGGCTTTTCCCTTCCACTCTGTTCGTCACAGAATGCTGAAGTGTAGCATCGGAAAAACAGAGAAAAACGAAATGTCCCTAGGAATAAACGGAAAGGCATAAGAATGAGAGAGAAGCGTAGTGCAGAATGCATGGACACAAGGAGAAGACAAGAACCGCTCCTTTGCGATGTGCGCAGAAGAAGCCGCTCGTCCGAGAAAAGCATCCGGCTGAAGTCGCTCTTTCTCGGCATGCGAGAGAGACGAGACCGCTGCTGAAGGCACACAGCGGCATTCGGGGAGAACCGCGATTTCTCGGCCAGCAACTGCAAACTCTCCGAAGCGGTTAACAGAGAGTGGCGCCGTCCACCCACGAGAGCGAAATAGCGAAATTGCTATGCCGAGAACGTGCGATTTCAGAATACTGCATTTCCTGAAAACAGGGGGTTTTTTCTCCGCAGGAAAGAATCCACATCTCTCGACTTTCTGTAACGTCCTCTCTGAAAGCACAACGTGTGTCGCTCCTGGAACTTCTAGCTGCCTTATTAGAGGGGCTTTTCCCTTCCACTCTGTTCGTCACAGAATGCTGAAGTGTAGCATCGGAAAAACAGAGAAAAACGAAATGTCCCTAGGAATAAACGGAAAGGCATAAGAATGAGAGAGAAGCGTAGTGCAGAATGCATGGACACAAGGAGAAGACAAGAACCGCTCCTTTGCGATGTGCGCAGAAGAAGCCGCTCGTCCGAGAAAAGCATCCGGCTGAAGTCGCTCTTTCTCGGCATGCGAGAGAGACGAGACCGCTGCTGAAGGCACACAGCGGCATTCGGGGAGAACCGCGATTTCTCGGCCAGCAACTGCAAACTCTCCGAAGCGGTTAACAGAGAGTGGCGCCGTCCACCCACGAGAGCGAACTAGCGAAATTGCTATGCCGAGAACGTGCGATTTCAGAATACTGCATTTCCTGAAAACAGGGGGTTTTTTCTCCGCAGGAAAGAATCCACATCTCTCGACTTTCTGTAACGTCCTCTCTGAAAGCACAACGTGTGTCGCTCCTGGAACTTCTAGCTGCCTTATTAGAGGGGCTTTTCCCTTCCACTCTGTTCGTCACAGAATGCTGAAGTGTAGCATCGGAAAAACAGAGAAAAACGAAATGTCCCTAGGAATAAACGGAAAGGCATAAGAATGAGAGAGAAGCGTAGTGCAGAATGCATGGACACAAGGAGAAGACAAGAACCGCTCCTTTGCGATGTGCGCAGAAGAAGCCGCTCGTCCGAGAAAAGCATCCGGCTGAAGTCGCTCTTTCTCGGCATGCGAGAGAGACGAGACCGCTGCTGAAGGCACACAGCGGCATTCGGGGAGAACCGCGATTTCTCGGCCAGCAACTGCAAACTCTCCGAAGCGGTTAACAGAGAGTGGCGCCGTCCACCCACGAGAGCGAAATAGCGAAATTGCTATGCCGAGAACGTGCGATTTCAGAATACTGCATTTCCTGAAAACAGGGGGTTTTTTCTCCGCAGGAAAGAATCCACATCTCTCGACTTTCTGTAACGTCCTCTCTGAAAGCACAACGTGTGTCGCTCCTGGAACTTCTAGCTGCCTTATTAGAGGGGCTTTTCCCTTCCACTCTGTTCGTCACAGAATGCTGAAGTGTAGCATCGGAAAAACAGAGAAAAACGAAATGTCCCTAGGAATCAAGGGTTAAGAATGAGAGAGAAGCGTAGTGCAGAATGCATGGACACAAGGAAAAGACAAGAACCGCTCCTTTGCGATGTGCGCAGAAGAAGCCGCTCGTCCGAGAAAAGCATCCGGCTGAAGTCGCTCTTTCTCGGCATGCGAGAGAGACGAGACCGCTGCTGAAGGCACACAGCGGCATTCGGGGAGAACCGCGATTTCTCGGCCAGCAACTGCAAACTCTCCGAAGCGGTTAACAGAGAGTGGCGCCGTCCACCCACGAGAGCGAAATAGCGAAATTGCTATGCCGAGAACGTGCGATTTCAGAATACTGCATTTCCTGAAAACAGGGGGTTTTTTCTCCGCAGGAAAGAATCCACATCTCTCGACTTTCTGTAACGTCCTCTCTGAAAGCACAACGTGTGTCGCTCCTGGAACTTCTAGCTGCCTTATTAGAGGGGCTTTTCCCTTCCACTCTGTTCGTCACAGAATGCTGAAGTGTAGCATCGGAAAAACAGAGAAAAACGAAATGTCCCTAGGAATAAACGGAAAGGCATAAGAATGAGAGAGAAGCGTAGTGCAGAATGCATGGACACAAGGAGAAGACAAGAACCGCTCCTTTGCGATGTGCGCAGAAGAAGCCGCTCGTCCGAGAAAAGCATCCGGCTGAAGTCGCTCTTTCTCGGCATGCGAGAGAGACGAGACCGCTGCTGAAGGCACACAGCGGCATTCGGGGAGAACCGCGATTTCTCGGCCAGCAACTGCAAACTCTCCGAAGCGGTTAACAGAGAGTGGCGCCGTCCACCCACGAGAGCGAACTAGCGAAATTGCTATGCCGAGAACGTGCGATTTCAGAATACTGCATTTCCTGAAAACAGGGGGTTTTTTCTCCGCAGGAAAGAATCCACATCTCTCGACTTTCTGTAACGTCCTCTCTGAAAGCACAACGTGTGTCGCTCCTGGAACTTCTAGCTGCCTTATTAGAGGGGCTTTTCCCTTCCACTCTGTTCGTCACAGAATGCTGAAGTGTAGCATCGGAAAAACAGAGAAAAACGAAATGTCCCTAGGAATAAACGGAAAGGCATAAGAATGAGAGAGAAGCGTAGTGCAGAATGCATGGACACAAGGAGAAGACAAGAACCGCTCCTTTGCGATGTGCGCAGAAGAAGCCGCTCGTCCGAGAAAAGCATCCGGCTGAAGTCGCTCTTTCTCGGCATGCGAGAGAGACGAGACCGCTGCTGAAGGCACACAGCGGCATTCGGGGAGAACCGCGATTTCTCGGCCAGCAACTGCAAACTCTCCGAAGCGGTTAACAGAGAGTGGCGCCGTCCACCCACGAGAGCGAAATAGCGAAATTGCTATGCCGAGAACGTGCGATTTCAGAATACTGCATTTCCTGAAAACAGGGGGTTTTTTCTCCGCAGGAAAGAATCCACATCTCTCGACTTTCTGTAACGTCCTCTCTGAAAGCACAACGTGTGTCGCTCCTGGAACTTCTAGCTGCCTTATTAGAGGGGCTTTTCCCTTCCACTCTGTTCGTCACAGAATGCTGAAGTGTAGCATCGGAAAAACAGAGAAAAACGAAATGTCCCTAGGAATAAACGGAAAGGCATAAGAATGAGAGAGAAGCGTAGTGCAGAATGCATGGACACAAGGAGAAGACAAGAACCGCTCCTTTGCGATGTGCGCAGAAGAAGCCGCTCGTCCGAGAAAAGCATCCGGCTGAAGTCGCTCTTTCTCGGCATGCGAGAGAGACGAGACCGCTGCTGAAGGCACACAGCGGCATTCGGGGAGAACCGCGATTTCTCGGCCAGCAACTGCAAACTCTCCGAAGCGGTTAACAGAGAGTGGCGCCGTCCACCCACGAGAGCGAAATAGCGAAATTGCTATGCCGAGAACGTGCGATTTCAGAATACTGCATTTCCTGAAAACAGGGGGTTTTTTCTCCGCAGGAAAGAATCCACATCTCTCGACTTTCTGTAACGTCCTCTCTGAAAGCACAACGTGTGTCGCTCCTGGAACTTCTAGCTGCCTTATTAGAGGGGCTTTTCCCTTCCACTCTGTTCGTCACAGAATGCTGAAGTGTAGCATCGGAAAAACAGAGAAAAACGAAATGTCCCTAGGAATAAACGGAAAGGCATAAGAATGAGAGAGAAGCGTAGTGCAGAATGCATGGACACAAGGAGAAGACAAGAACCGCTCCTTTGCGATGTGCGCAGAAGAAGCCGCTCGTCCGAGAAAAGCATCCGGCTGAAGTCGCTCTTTCTCGGCATGCGAGAGAGACGAGACCGCTGCTGAAGGCACACAGCGGCATTCGGGGAGAACCGCGATTTCTCGGCCAGCAACTGCAAACTCTCCGAAGCGGTTAACAGAGAGTGGCGCCGTCCACCCACGAGAGCGAAATAGCGAAATTGCTATGCCGAGAACGTGCGATTTCAGAATACTGCATTTCCTGAAAACAGGGGGTTTTTTCTCCGCAGGAAAGAATCCACATCTCTCGACTTTCTGTAACGTCCTCTCTGAAAGCACAACGTGTGTCGCTCCTGGAACTTCTAGCTGCCTTATTAGAGGGGCTTTTCCCTTCCACTCTGTTCGTCACAGAATGCTGAAGTGTAGCATCGGAAAAACAGAGAAAAACGAAATGTCCCTAGGAATAAACGGAAAGGCATAAGAATGAGAGAGAAGCGTAGTGCAGAATGCATGGACACAAGGAGAAGACAAGAACCGCTCCTTTGCGATGTGCGCAGAAGAAGCCGCTCGTCCGAGAAAAGCATCCGGCTGAAGTCGCTCTTTCTCGGCATGCGAGAGAGACGAGACCGCTGCTGAAGGCACACAGCGGCATTCGGGGAGAACCGCGATTTCTCGGCCAGCAACTGCAAACTCTCCGAAGCGGTTAACAGAGAGTGGCGCCGTCCACCCACGAGAGCGAACTAGCGAAATTGCTATGCCGAGAACGTGCGATTTCAGAATACTGCATTTCCTGAAAACAGGGGGTTTTTTCTCCGCAGGAAAGAATCCACATCTCTCGACTTTCTGTAACGTCCTCTCTGAAAGCACAACGTGTGTCGCTCCTGGAACTTCTAGCTGCCTTATTAGAGGGGCTTTTCCCTTCCACTCTGTTCGTCACAGAATGCTGAAGTGTAGCATCGGAAAAACAGAGAAAAACGAAATGTCCCTAGGAATAAACGGAAAGGCATAAGAATGAGAGAGAAGCGTAGTGCAGAATGCATGGACACAAGGAGAAGACAAGAACCGCTCCTTTGCGATGTGCGCAGAAGAAGCCGCTCGTCCGAGAAAAGCATCCGGCTGAAGTCGCTCTTTCTCGGCATGCGAGAGAGACGAGACCGCTGCTGAAGGCACACAGCGGCATTCGGGGAGAACCGCGATTTCTCGGCCAGCAACTGCAAACTCTCCGAAGCGGTTAACAGAGAGTGGCGCCGTCCACCCACGAGAGCGAAATAGCGAAATTGCTATGCCGAGAACGTGCGATTTCAGAATACTGCATTTCCTGAAAACAGGGGGTTTTTTCTCCGCAGGAAAGAATCCACATCTCTCGACTTTCTGTAACGTCCTCTCTGAAAGCACAACGTGTGTCGCTCCTGGAACTTCTAGCTGCCTTATTAGAGGGGCTTTTCCCTTCCACTCTGTTCGTCACAGAATGCTGAAGTGTAGCATCGGAAAAACAGAGAAAAACGAAATGTCCCTAGGAATAAACGGAAAGGCATAAGAATGAGAGAGAAGCGTAGTGCAGAATGCATGGACACAAGGAGAAGACAAGAACCGCTCCTTTGCGATGTGCGCAGAAGAAGCCGCTCGTCCGAGAAAAGCATCCGGCTGAAGTCGCTCTTTCTCGGCATGCGAGAGAGACGAGACCGCTGCTGAAGGCACACAGCGGCATTCGGGGAGAACCGCGATTTCTCGGCCAGCAACTGCAAACTCTCCGAAGCGGTTAACAGAGAGTGGCGCCGTCCACCCACGAGAGCGAAATAGCGAAATTGCTATGCCGAGAACGTGCGATTTCAGAATACTGCATTTCCTGAAAACAGGGGGTTTTTTCTCCGCAGGAAAGAATCCACATCTCTCGACTTTCTGTAACGTCCTCTCTGAAAGCACAACGTGTGTCGCTCCTGGAACTTCTAGCTGCCTTATTAGAGGGGCTTTTCCCTTCCACTCTGTTCGTCACAGAATGCTGAAGTGTAGCATCGGAAAAACAGAGAAAAACGAAATGTCCCTAGGAATAAACGGAAAGGCATAAGAATGAGAGAGAAGCGTAGTGCAGAATGCATGGACACAAGGAGAAGACAAGAACCGCTCCTTTGCGATGTGCGCAGAAGAAGCCGCTCGTCCGAGAAAAGCATCCGGCTGAAGTCGCTCTTTCTCGGCATGCGAGAGAGACGAGACCGCTGCTGAAGGCACACAGCGGCATTCGGGGAGAACCGCGATTTCTCGGCCAGCAACTGCAAACTCTCCGAAGCGGTTAACAGAGAGTGGCGCCGTCCACCCACGAGAGCGAAATAGCGAAATTGCTATGCCGAGAACGTGCGATTTCAGAATACTGCATTTCCTGAAAACAGGGGGTTTTTTCTCCGCAGGAAAGAATCCACATCTCTCGACTTTCTGTAACGTCCTCTCTGAAAGCACAACGTGTGTCGCTCCTGGAACTTCTAGCTGCCTTATTAGAGGGGCTTTTCCCTTCCACTCTGTTCGTCACAGAATGCTGAAGTGTAGCATCGGAAAAACAGAGAAAAACGAAATGTCCCTAGGAATAAACGGAAAGGCATAAGAATGAGAGAGAAGCGTAGTGCAGAATGCATGGACACAAGGAGAAGACAAGAACCGCTCCTTTGCGATGTGCGCAGAAGAAGCCGCTCGTCCGAGAAAAGCATCCGGCTGAAGTCGCTCTTTCTCGGCATGCGAGAGAGACGAGACCGCTGCTGAAGGCACACAGCGGCATTCGGGGAGAACCGCGATTTCTCGGCCAGCAACTGCAAACTCTCCGAAGCGGTTAACAGAGAGTGGCGCCGTCCACCCACGAGAGCGAAATAGCGAAATTGCTATGCCGAGAACGTGCGATTTCAGAATACTGCATTTCCTGAAAACAGGGGGTTTTTTCTCCGCAGGAAAGAATCCACATCTCTCGACTTTCTGTAACGTCCTCTCTGAAAGCACAACGTGTGTCGCTCCTGGAACTTCTAGCTGCCTTATTAGAGGGGCTTTTCCCTTCCACTCTGTTCGTCACAGAATGCTGAAGTGTAGCATCGGAAAAACAGAGAAAAACGAAATGTCCCTAGGAATAAACGGAAAGGCATAAGAATGAGAGAGAAGCGTAGTGCAGAATGCATGGACACAAGGAGAAGACAAGAACCGCTCCTTTGCGATGTGCGCAGAAGAAGCCGCTCGTCCGAGAAAAGCATCCGGCTGAAGTCGCTCTTTCTCGGCATGCGAGAGAGACGAGACCGCTGCTGAAGGCACACAGCGGCATTCGGGGAGAACCGCGATTTCTCGGCCAGCAACTGCAAACTCTCCGAAGCGGTTAACAGAGAGTGGCGCCGTCCACCCACGAGAGCGAACTAGCGAAATTGCTATGCCGAGAACGTGCGATTTCAGAATACTGCATTTCCTGAAAACAGGGGGTTTTTTCTCCGCAGGAAAGAATCCACATCTCTCGACTTTCTGTAACGTCCTCTCTGAAAGCACAACGTGTGTCGCTCCTGGAACTTCTAGCTGCCTTATTAGAGGGGCTTTTCCCTTCCACTCTGTTCGTCACAGAATGCTGAAGTGTAGCATCGGAAAAACAGAGAAAAACGAAATGTCCCTAGGAATAAACGGAAAGGCATAAGAATGAGAGAGAAGCGTAGTGCAGAATGCATGGACACAAGGAGAAGACAAGAACCGCTCCTTTGCGATGTGCGCAGAAGAAGCCGCTCGTCCGAGAAAAGCATCCGGCTGAAGTCGCTCTTTCTCGGCATGCGAGAGAGACGAGACCGCTGCTGAAGGCACACAGCGGCATTCGGGGAGAACCGCGATTTCTCGGCCAGCAACTGCAAACTCTCCGAAGCGGTTAACAGAGAGTGGCGCCGTCCACCCACGAGAGCGAAATAGCGAAATTGCTATGCCGAGAACGTGCGATTTCAGAATACTGCATTTCCTGAAAACAGGGGGTTTTTTCTCCGCAGGAAAGAATCCACATCTCTCGACTTTCTGTAACGTCCTCTCTGAAAGCACAACGTGTGTCGCTCCTGGAACTTCTAGCTGCCTTATTAGAGGGGCTTTTCCCTTCCACTCTGTTCGTCACAGAATGCTGAAGTGTAGCATCGGAAAAACAGAGAAAAACGAAATGTCCCTAGGAATAAACGGAAAGGCATAAGAATGAGAGAGAAGCGTAGTGCAGAATGCATGGACACAAGGAGAAGACAAGAACCGCTCCTTTGCGATGTGCGCAGAAGAAGCCGCTCGTCCGAGAAAAGCATCCGGCTGAAGTCGCTCTTTCTCGGCATGCGAGAGAGACGAGACCGCTGCTGAAGGCACACAGCGGCATTCGGGGAGAACCGCGATTTCTCGGCCAGCAACTGCAAACTCTCCGAAGCGGTTAACAGAGAGTGGCGCCGTCCACCCACGAGAGCGAAATAGCGAAATTGCTATGCCGAGAACGTGCGATTTCAGAATACTGCATTTCCTGAAAACAGGGGGTTTTTTCTCCGCAGGAAAGAATCCACATCTCTCGACTTTCTGTAACGTCCTCTCTGAAAGCACAACGTGTGTCGCTCCTGGAACTTCTAGCTGCCTTATTAGAGGGGCTTTTCCCTTCCACTCTGTTCGTCACAGAATGCTGAAGTGTAGCATCGGAAAAACAGAGAAAAACGAAATGTCCCTAGGAATAAACGGAAAGGCATAAGAATGAGAGAGAAGCGTAGTGCAGAATGCATGGACACAAGGAGAAGACAAGAACCGCTCCTTTGCGATGTGCGCAGAAGAAGCCGCTCGTCCGAGAAAAGCATCCGGCTGAAGTCGCTCTTTCTCGGCATGCGAGAGAGACGAGACCGCTGCTGAAGGCACACAGCGGCATTCGGGGAGAACCGCGATTTCTCGGCCAGCAACTGCAAACTCTCCGAAGCGGTTAACAGAGAGTGGC